>NW_005842125.1:1771202-1788580 GCF_000455745.1 Alligator sinensis | reverse complement strand
GAGGGGGGGGGGGGGGGGGCAAACTGACATGCAAACTGAATAGCAAACTGCTTGCAAACAATCCTGTTTGCTTCTCCCTGTTTGCTGTTCTCCTGATCACTTGAACTGCCTCCTTATATACCTTTCCTGGGCCCGGACTGGTTAGGCCCCTCTGTCAAGGCTCTTTGTCACACCCAGGCAGCAATCAATCAGCAATCAGTCCACTCAGCTGCTCAAAGCACACACCCAAGCACACAAAGCCACCAAACAGCCCTCAGCAAGCCAAGCATATGGGCAACTTGGCTCAGTTACCTTCTCAGAGCAGGACCTGGTGCCTGGTTCCTCTTCCCCTTCCTCCTCTTGCTTCCAGCAAACTGCTTCCAAACTGTCCTGTTTACTTCTCCCTGTTCACTGCTTGTGCCTTTTGGGGGTCTTTAAATGTTGAGAACAGCAATACCAAGACATCTAGGTTGATGCTTACAAACACAGCTTGAAATTTTTGTTGCCTCCACTTTGGGATGCTCAGAAAAATGAAGCTCCTCTAGGGGGTCTCCATGGTTGGCCTTCCAAAATGGGGCCGCCCTTGAACACAAGATACATTTGAAACTAACAAGCATTTTGGCCTCATGCTTTCATCTGTATAGGCAAATCAATAAGTGGATTGGTTTTTAGAGTTTCTGAACATCTAAAGTTTTCATGTATGTTAATGGGAATTGCATGGGCCCACTCATTCTGGACATTAGGCACTATGGCCAGTTTCTAATTGAATTACTGGGTATCTACATGGATTTAGGCATTTAAGTACAATTCTATTCCACCTTGTTCAAGTCCCTGAAAACTATTAATGCAATTTTCACCTTGTAACACCATCACCTTTCCCTTAAAACTGAGTCATAAAAATACAGAGAGGAGAAGGGTCCACCACCTTTTGTAGTTTTTCAGGGACTCAAACACAGTGGAATAGAATCTCATTTAGGTGCCTAAGTCCACATACAAGCCTAGTAGGAGGACCAAAAGCTGGTCTGAGTTGGGTACCTGCATCTGAAAAGGTTGTCTGTTGTTATAAAATAATGGTTTGAATGCTGTAGTAGTAGCAAGGAGAATGTAAATACTAAAAAATGTTCCTCCTTCCTACTAGACCTTGCTGCTGATGATGGAGAAGTTTGAGTGCAGTGGGGGAACAATGTACAATCCAGCACAGCAGCTGGACAAAACATCCAGACTGCAGCAGTCTTGCTGCATGAGTTAATGAGTATAGTTGTATCTCTGCCCAGCAGCATTTTTAACCCAGGTAGATGGAAAAGATCATGGTGGGGGTGTACAAAGCCTTTGATATCTATTATAAGTAGCATTTGTGGGGTGGGTGATCAGAGCACAAGTCCAAGGCACCAACTTAAAGAAGGTGCCAGAATAGAGTGTAAGGGAGCACCACCCTGCTACGCCACAGACTTCCTTGCCATTGGTGATGAGAATTGATGGCAAGTGGGGTAGGCTGGGGTTGGGACTAGTTTTATGCTTTGGCCTTGAGGAGTGCAGGCATAGGAATTGCTTGAAGCTGGTGGCTTGTTGTCTCCTGTGGGAGATGCCACTGTTGTACGGGGGAGTTTCAGCAACCAGCAGCTGCCTTAGTTGCTGCTGAATTTAGTGTAGTTTGTTGCTGGGGTGATACTGGGGTCAGCACTGGGTGGTGGTGTGAACATGGCAGCTGCAATAGGTGGCTGCAGGAGGGTCCATGCACCCAGCAGTTGCTGTGTTAACCCCCTAACTTCTGCCTGTGCTTACATCTTCCCTGCTGCTGCAGCAGTGGTATCTCCAAGGGGGCAAAGGGCCTGAGGCTGATGAGGCTTCAGCCGAGGACAGGGATTTTGACTGGGGTGTACCAGTGCTTCAACTGAGACTAAAACCCATTGAGGGTCTTGCCTCTCCACTCAGGGTCAGACCAAATGCCATTTGAGGTCAGGAAGGCATTTTATCCCATGGTCAGATTGGTATGGACTGTGGGGTTTTTGCCTTCCTCTGTAGTGGGTGAAGGCACAGGGCCCCAATGCTTACCTCTTCCTTGGATCTCTCAAGTGAGTTTTAACAGGGTGCTCTGCCTTGTGGTTATGCAACAGGGTTGCCTGTGCAGTTTCAGTCATAGGTTAGACAAGGAGTTGTATGGACTGGTTTAGATAGGGATGGCTCTGCCTTGAGCAGCAGGTTGATCTAGATGACCTCCTGAGGTCCCTTTCAACCCTACTTCTCTATGACTCTATGAAGAGACTGGGGTTACTGGGACATGATCCCTGTGCCGTCTGGGGTGCAAACTTTACAGGTTATACCTTTGCTTGTTATCAAACATGGACATTCTGATAGGAAAGGCAGGGAGTGCAAAGAAAGGACATTCCCCCGTGGGGAAATGCCAACAGGAACATAAACTAATAAACATCTCCTAAATGCCCCTCTTCCTGGAGCTTGGCACAGGTATCCAGGGGGAAATAGCTGGAGTGATCTGGCAATTCCCAATTATGGTAAGTTTAAAGCAGCCTCTAACCTGCTTTAAGCTGCACCAGAGCTGGGGCTAGGGAAGGGAATCAGAAAGTGACCCTCCTCTGGTCCCTTGCTCTACTGTGCTCAAACTCTGACCCAGGAAAGGCAGGAACTCCCATGACTGCTGCAAAAAAGTGACTAGGATTAGACTTTTGGAGAAACTTCACATTTCTTGTGTATTCAAAAAAGCTGTCACCCCCAGAAACCTCTTATGTTGAAGAGGAGAGGAAGTTCATAATAAGCAAAATATGGCTTATGAGAAGACTAAAGTGGTGCACTTGGCTGAGGCTGGCCTCTGCACAGGATGAATTCTGTAAAGCTATAATACATGCGCCAAAAAAAAAATCATTGGAGGTTTTTAAGGAGCATTAAACACTTTAACTTGTTACAAAGAACTATGCAGATGCGTGCCGCCACTTGCCTTGCCTACCTTGCTTGTCTAGCACATGTGCCCCAGTCCTGTTCACTGTCTTCTTTTGTCCCCACTACAACTACCTTGGGTAACTCTGCCTCCTAATGAAAAGTTCCTACCCTCCTTACAAATTCCACCCTTAGCATGCCAGTTATTTCATCACATGGGAGCCTGTCTCATTTAGGCTTGCACTTCTTCCTCTCCTCTTCAACAAAAGGTCTAAAAGCATTCTAGCCATGGGTTTGTTGCAATTCCTTTTCACCTGAAGTATAGTGATCCAATGAGTTATTTTAGTGTTAGAGAAAAATTTTTGTTTTAATTTACCCAAACAAACAAACGAATGCTACTTCTGATGAGATTTTGTAACAATGCTCTTTCTACATTGTAATAGTCATTTGACAAGCTTTAAGACAAGTTGGCCCCTAAGCAGAGCTGAACTCTCTCCCCTATGCACCTTTCAGACACTTTCTTCACTTAACTATCACACAAACCATCGATTGTGTAGGCCAGATCTTCAGCCTTATTCCTCAAATCAGACTGGCTTTAATTAAATCAAAGGAGCCAGAGAAAATTATACCAAAAGACGATTTGGTCCCATGTTTCCAGTTAAAGAAAGTTAATGTGGAAAAGCTGCTGTTATTAAACATCAGAATAATTACATGAATAGAACAGCAAGATACAACAAATGCCATGCAGATGAACTTGAAAGAAAAATATTACTATATGCATTTGGCAATGTCACATGTCAAAGCATCTGTTGCAACCAAAACAAAAAAGGATTTATGGCTTGACCTATTTTTGACCTCACCCAACATAGAGGCCTCAGATGTAGCAGCTCCAGTTGGGTGCATTAAAAAACCCATAAAAGGTGGCATTGATAAACAACACAAAGCTTTCAATATTATTCTAGAAATTCATTTAAACTGATGCAATTTTATGGGTTGCATTTGCATATTTGGGGTTGGTGGGGTGTCTCAGGGAAAGATAGTTAAGCAAGAAACGGAATAAAGACATCAACTATCCCAGAAAAGCCTTTACACTAGAAAGAAGAATATATTTTCAAGTCCCAGTAAGTTGTTTACATTTTACATCCACAAATTTAGGAAATCAAAAGCAATTTGGTTGTCTGTACATCCACAAATTTAGGAAATCAAAAGCAATAAGGTTGTCTTTAGCCACAAAATCCAGGTTGAGGTGACACAGTTTATGAGACAGTTATTATATACACGAGTCTTATTAGCATTAGAACAAGGAAAAGCGGGAGCTCTGTTACATGAAACAGAAGTTGATCTACTACCCTTTTGCTTAATGATAAAAAAATGGTGAAGGGAGGGTAATGAAAGGCTAGAATACAGAGCCCCCTCCCAAGCTAGCAGCTGTCTCACAAAGCCATGTTCTCTTTGGCTTTATCTCTACATCCTGGCCCTGGGTATCTGCCATGTACCTTCCTCTTGTGACTGCCCAGGGCCCAGCTTTAAATAGGTAATGCCTCACCTGTGGTGTAGCGGCGAGTGAGCTAGGCTGAGAAATCAGACAGAAGGCAGGGCAGGGTGGCCTCTTAGAGACTAACTTGCTCAGAAATGCATAAGCTTTCATAGGCAACAGCCTACTTCATCAGATGGTATGAATCAAAGCATGTGGTCAAGTAGACCTATGAAAGCTTATGTATTTTTGACTCAGCTGGTTTCTAAGAGTCTACCCTGCCCTATCTTCTGTCTGACTTTAGACTAACATAGTTAACTACCTCTCTGCTTAAAGAGAGCGAGAGAGATGCAGATTCAAAGCTCTTTTCCTTGTTTTAGCCCTATTGACTGAGAGGTTGGGTCACTCAACTAGGAAGCTAGAGACCTAGCTTCTAGGCCCAGGTGAGTGCCCCAAGCATTTGATCATTGGGCTAAAACTTGTGGGCTGGGGCTCCTCCTCTGGATGCGAATGCCTGCTAACTACAGGTTTGGAGCTAACATTTTTGGGGATAAGATGCTGGTACACAGGGCACATGTGTGTATCCAGGCATTTGCAGAGCCAGTGCATGGTCTACTGCACATGCTAGCCTACATGAATAGTGCTCATGTCCACGTATGCATTCACACTGCGCAGAAACAGAATTGCTGCCAGCATGTAAATGCCAAGAATGCCCCATAGACAAATAAGTTGCTGTGTAAATGACTAAAAAGAAATGTAATAAGTGTCTACATTTCAGTACCTCAGGATCTGTGTCTCAGGCTCTTAAGTCACTTGGATGCTATTGAAGATTTTACCTGGAGACCTTTATGGCAGCAAGATATAACAGCAGAGGCAGGTGACCAATGAAAAGTGGAGCTATGCTGCACCACACCACTAAAAGCCATTTCCCAGTACAAAGTTATATAGACATTGCAGAAAAAACTATATACAGAACAGTGCTTGTGGTTATTAAACTGCTGCAGGAAGATAAGAAGTCCCAAGAGCCTCTCACTATTTTCTTGTGGAACGTGCAGCAGGTTTTCCTTGGACACACAAATAGAATGAGCTTTCATACCTGTGGCAAAGGGTAAAACAGCTTGTTAGGACTTTTGGGTTTCCTCGAAAGTATTTTTAAACAGAGCATTTGTTTTAGATTAACCCAGAGACCATCCTGAGCCACAAATCTGAAGCTAGATTCAATTCTTCCCCCAGCTCAGGGTTGTTTGGCCCACTGCTGCTATCCCTTTGTGGGAGGGTGTAACAGGGGGCCAGGGTCTCCTGTTACTTTAAGGGAGAAGTTGCAGCAGGGCTGTCCCCAAGTGGTAGAAGA
This sequence comes from Alligator sinensis, assembly GCF_000455745.1. NCBI lineage: Eukaryota > Metazoa > Chordata > Crocodylia > Alligatoridae > Alligator > Alligator sinensis. The sequence continues at coordinate 1,782,887 of NW_005842125.1, read as the reverse complement.
CAGCAGATTATGGGCTAGCTGCAGGGCAGCTGGCAGCCAGGGGAACGTAGACTGCAAGTGCCTATTGTGGGTCTACATGCCTAGCAATAGGGCAGAGCCCTGGTTAGAACACCTGACTGGAAATGCTGAAGCCAGGGGACAAGCCTGGGTCCCCGAGGCAGAGGAGGCAGCGCAGCCCTGAACTCTGCAGAGATAGGAAGTCCTGCCAGTTTATCCTGGGGAGGAGTGGGAGCTGCAGGTCATGGCAAGCACACCCAGGGGTGAGACAACAAGAGAGTGGGGAGGTGGCTTGGCAGTGGTATGACAGCCCAGACGTAGCAACCGAGGTGGCTTGAGGCTGAGAGGGCCAGAGCCTGAGCACAGAGGGGTTGACCAAGGGGGCCAGGGGCTGACAAGAGGCTGAGACTGAAAGCCCAGGCCAGAGTCAGTGGGCCCAGGCTACCAGCCCACAGCCAAAGTAACCTGTAGGCAAAGGCTATGAAGGCCAAAGCCTATACAGGAACGTAAATGGTGACAGAGTGACATCTGCAAAACATGGGCATGGCTATGGGGTGGCAGGAGGCCACAACTAAGAGCCCTAAGGCTTAAATAAGGGCCAACTGGGCCACGGGTAGTTACTACTGGTTCACAGTGCCAGCTAGGCACAAGCAGGTCCACCATGGTGGAGACAGATACTCGCGGAGAGCTGAGTACTTTGGAGTCAGCGAGCTGAGGCCCTGGAGGCCCTGAGGGGTTGATTAGATTTGCAGACAATAGTGAAAGCACTCTGGAATGCAGGGGCAGCCTCCCAATCAGTATCAAAGGGACATCAAGGCATGACATGCCAAACAAACCAGGAAGGTTCATTGGATTTGGGTGGCCCAAGGTCTGGGGCAGGCAATTACCTCAGCTAGAGGGCAGCTTAATGAGTTTTGGTGAACTGTTGAGGGCTGCAGGGGTAGCCCCGCCCCCTGTTTGTCATCTTGGGATCAGAAGTCCCACCCCCTAACCCCTGACCTTTGGCACCAGAAGTCCCTCCCTTTGCCCCCAGAAGTACTCTGGGAAGGGGGTTTGCCACCTTGGAACCAGAAAAAAAAAAGTTATAAAAGGTAAAAGATTTCAAACATTGACCATAATTTAATTTTATTTAAAAAAATATTTTTGTGCTTGCATTGAGTATATAGAGATGATAGCATAACACCTCAAAATGAAGTCTTACTCTTGTACACTACAGGGGTGTGGAGGAGTACATGTGGATGGGTATGGGGGTTGTGGGTGTGGGTGGATGTGGGTGTGTGGGTATGGCAGGCTTGTGAAAGGGGTGTTTGTGGGGATGTGTGGGTGTGTGTTTGGGTGAGTATGGGGTTTGTGGGGTGCGTGGAGGGGGAGGGAGGCTGGGGATGTGTGGATGGTGGGATGTGGGCAGGTAACAGTGAGCAAAGCTTCCCCCAGAGGCATGCAGGTGTGTGTGGGAGGGGTGCATGTGGGAAGGGGTGTGGGGTTGTGGTGTTTGTGGGGTATGTGATTGTGTGTGAGGGAGGGTGAGATTGTGGGGTTTGCGGGGGAGAGTTTGTGGGTATGGTTGGGTGTGCATGGGAGCCCCCAGCAGGCGCCCCCCTGAGCTGGTCAGCACCCACACCCATGCCGCAACAGCCCAGAACCCATGCACCCTGCGGCGCCTCCCCACCACCACAAACAGTGCGCAGCCCCTGCCTCGCCCCATGCTTGGTCCGGACTCACCCTGGTGGGAGTGGATCAGTGGAAACCCACAGGCACAGCACTGACCCAGTGCACCCCACACCTGCTCTGCACTGCCCACTTGTGGAGCATCCTGCCATCCCCTGGGCATGCAACAGGGCTGGGACGGCTCTGTGGCTAAACTGCCTTTCTAGGCAGCCCAGGCAACGGCGGATCCTTCTGGCTGCCACCACTGCTGGCCCCAGCCCCGCAGTACCAGAGGGAAGCGCCACACACAACCCTGGCCAGGCCTGCCCTGCACCTGCTCTGGACTCACCTGCACTGAGCAGCAATGGCTGCTGGGCAGAAACTGTCACTTGGTGCAGGAAAAAAGTGGCCACTGTCACCACTGCCCCTGGGCAGCCCAGAGGCAGCGGTGACAGCGGTAGAGATGCAAGGCATCCCAGCACAGGATCCAGGCAGCTGCAGCAGGAAGCACCCGGCAGTGGCAGGGGCAAGAGGGCAGCACTTTTTCCCTAAGCCAAGGAACAGTTTCTGTCCAGTTGCCGCTGCTCAGCACAGGCGAGTCCGGAGCAGGTGCAGGGTGGGCTGAGTCAGGGCTATGTGTGCAGGTCCCACCACAAAGTTCTCTTTGTACACACACACACACGCACACAAGCAAGCAAAGGTACTGAAAATCTGTCCTCATTTGCTAATGTTAAGATTTTCCCCTGAAGCACATGAGCTATTACAATGAGGTTCAACTAAAGCAAGGTCCTAATCCTCTTCCTGCAAGCTGCTAAAATATGTACATCCTTTTTATGTTCAGATCCTTCAATTAATAATGCACTTTAATCAGTTTTATCCCAAGCTGCAGCAGATCATGGACATGATGACAAATGTTGAGAAATCCTTGTAAGTGAGACTTACTTTACCTGATGGTAAATCTCAAGTACCGAGCTTTGCTACATGGCTGACAATAAAAGAAAGGGAGAAAGCTGGAAACATTTCATTTTGATTTTTAGGTACACGAGGAGCAATAAACCTGTACACATGAAAGGAAATAAAAGCACCAGGCCTTAATTTCACTTTTAAGCCTTTAACATGGTTTCATCAATGTAAGTCCACAACTGGAGAGAGATATGGGTGATTTTCAACCTTGCTCTGCTCCCTTTTTACTGCTTGGGCAATGCCAGGGAAGTAGAGGCCTACACCAACAATCTTGCTGTGGTCTCTCCTGGAGTGGGGTCCACATAGTGCATACAGTCAAGAGAGCTGGGTGAGACTGTCTTCCACAGAAACATGTCAAAGGTGGGAGGGGGTGGGACTGGGAGTGCTCCAGATGTCCCTGAGCAGTAAATGATCCACTGGGAACCATAGCCAGCTAACATAGCTTAGAACAAGCCTGAGTCTACTCTAATTGGAGGTTGAAGCCAAGGAGAGAACCAGGAACCTGCAACTGATTTCCTAGTAGGACCTTCACCCTACTGCATCCAATAGAAACAGAGAGTCTAGTCCAGTACTTAAAAATCAAGGCATCGTAGCATAGTTCTTGCAAACACAAAATGCTGCTATTCAGCACATTAGCTTCAAGCATCATTCCTCAGTGAGGAAAATACAGGTAGCAAGTTCTAATCACTACCACCACTATAAAGGAAATGGGACAGTGCTAGATGCTGGGAGCTGTTGAGCACCTACAACCCCCAATAATGTGGGTAAGTGTTGTGGGTTTTGCGCACCTCTTGGTATTAGGCAAGGCTGTCCCATCCAAACCAGGACAGGCCAGAACTCCAGCTGTTCTAAATCCTCACAGTCCCAATGAAACTCACTGCTTTACACCAGCCAAGGATCTGGCTCCATATAGTAATTTAAACTCAATAGTTCCTGATGGTAAAGAAAAGCAAAATTTGAATGGCCTGCTTCCTTCACTTGTCCATCATCAGACCCTTCCACTGAAGCACCACAGCACAGCACAGCTCAGAATACACTATAAACCAACAGTTATTGGCAACAGCTAAGAGCTTTTGGATCAGGGACAAGCAACAGCTGCCTGTTTCCCTGACAAATGGACCGGTGAGAATTTATTGGCCAGGAGGAATCCAGCAGCAACATCACCAGTGCCCTCCAGGTAGGCTTTGAAGAAAGAAGAAGCTAAAGAAAAGTGAATGTCGCAAAAGATTGCTCCTGCTTTGCACAGGCATTTCCTCTCCTAAACACCACAAGCATGTTGTTAAATGATCTGTGATACATGTGCATAAATCACATTTCAGCCCTGCCTGCACTGCTTGGATTGATGGATTAGCTGCATGTTGGAAGCTTTCAGATTTTCTTACTCACCTGTCACAAAACGTTTACTCTGACACTGCCTCTGTTATCGGGTTTGCTCAATAAGATTCACAGATAAGGGCAGGCGAGGAGGGTTCAGAGCACCAGTGATAAATATACAGTCTGATCTCCTGTGCAAGCCCTGAACACGATTTTAAAAACAGCTAAAGGTCACAAGTGAAGTGAGTGCTGGGTGTGTGGGCTCTGGTCCCAGTATTCAACAACACAAATGACAAAAACACTCCTCTCTGGCACAGAATCAACTCTGACATCTCATAACAAAAGCAGCATTGTCTGCTGTTGGATGATTCTTCTTCCCCCAGCTCTGGTGCTCGATGGGTTATCTCTGCCTGCATTATTTCATTGTTCAAAAGTTCAAATATCTGCTTTATAAGGTTAAGAAAACAGAAATCTGAAAAAATATAAGCATGAAGCCTCCCATGTGGAATGTATTTCCCTTTATCTGTAGGAATCAATGAAACGTTGCTCTGTGTCAGGGAAGAAGGATCTGTTATGTTACTCTTATTTATGTGGTGCCACATATGCACTTGACAAAACACCGAGTGAAACACAGATCCTGCCCACAGAGCTTACAGCCTAACTCTGATCAAACAGAGATGTGGCAACAGTTCAAGTATAGAAGGGTGCAGATCATGCTCACGTGGGACCAACACAAGGAGCTTTCAGAGGAGAAGTGGGCTTTCAGGAGGGCTGGGGAAAAATGGGAATGTGGCCAACAAGTGACTTCAACTTAAGCAAGGACAAAGGCCTGTCTGAAGAGGGTGAGTGTGACAAGGAGTAGAAGGAAAAGGAAGACAAAGGGTTTGCAGGATTCAGGAAGGACCTGGGAGAACGTGGAGGAAACAAGGGAAGAAATATTTGGTGAGGCAAGACAGTGCAGCTCTTCTGTGGTAACGGATTACCAGTGGGAAGGGCTGAGAAGCCAAAAAAGAGGTGATGCTGATGAAGAAGGGAAATCAGGATTACTTTGGTGATGGTATTTTAGAGAGCCTGAAGGGAAGAGAGATTTGAAGAGACCCCAGAAGAAATCGTTGGTGTAGTCAAAGTGAAAACTGTCTGATGCACAGACAAGGGGAGGAGAGGGAAGGATGGATGCTGGTGACATTACAGAGGATAAATGACAGGACTTAGGCACAACATAATATAGACAAGGGGGTAGGACAGAGGCCAAGATGTTCCCCAGCCACTTCTATCTTGAGTGGATAGAAGAGAAGATCTGACAGTGAAAGACAATGGAGAATCAGAAAGGGTGTTTGCAAAATAGCTGGGAGTCTGCACCAAATCTGAGAACCAGCTGGTGCTGTAAGGCCAAACAAAGTGTGGGCAGGGACCACCTGCATTGATGAATCCAGCCTCCTACAAGTCGAGGCAGCCATGTTCTGGTTGCTAAGGTCAGAAGAGTGTGCAAGAGCCACCACTCTCCCTCATACACCTATTATAAGAACCACCAAAAACCATGAAGCTCTAACATGCAGAAGCCTCAAAAGTGACAGTGTGCCACAGGGAGAAAGCGCAAGAGATGATGGCTCCAGTGGTGCCATGGGTCCTGCAGAATTTGTTAGGTGAAACGTGCTGAGGGGAACCCTGCCCAATCACCAATCGTTGATGCTTCAGAGAGAGAGACAAAAAAACAAAACCAGCCCCCCACCCCCCCCCACACACAAATGAACAACAAGAACACAAACAAAAGCCCGGGCACCAAGTTATGCATGGGTGAGGGAAAAAGAAAATCCACTGGCAACCAGTTAAAACCCAGCTGTGTGGTGTTAAATCAATACACACAAAACAAACAGGGTGTCATGAGGGTTGTAGGCACACTGACAGCTCAGGAGAGAAGGGGTGAGCAGGGGAAGAACCTGATCCAGACGGGACCATCACAACCACCTGCTCCAGCCTTCCTCACTTGCACATACATCACCAACATCTAGTTCATTGGTTCTCCACCTTTTTAGGTGGAGAAGGCATCCCTTGTTAGACTCACTCAAGGTCCCTCTTGGAAAATGCCAACTCTTAGTTTTCACTTGCTGTCTGACTATGAAAAAAATAATAGAGCAATTCTTCTGTTGCTAAGAACTCAAAAAGACCACAGCAGGTCAGAATTGTTTTAACAGTATGGATTCCTATTGGAAACCTCTGGGTTTATCTTTTGAATCACGTTTGCACACCTAGCAGTACTAACAGGGTGTGGCAACCTTGAAAGTATGTCAAGGCACCCCAGGGTGCTCTGCAACCCAGGTTGAAAATCACTAGTCTAGTCTTAAGCTCATCTTTAAAGAGACATCTAACTCACCTCAAGGACTCTGAGTTACAGTGATTTGTAATGCCAGAAATCTCTCCAAGGTGAAGTTTCTCTTCCTGACTAGAAACCACATTTCCCTTGGAAAACTGTTTTTGTACTGCAATCAGCAAAGTCAAGAAACCCCACACCATAAGACAGCAGAGTAGTGATACTCAGGGCAAAGTCTGGGGCTATCTGCACAGTGGTGAACCCTGGAGTGCTGCAGAGGCTGCCTAAAGGAACAGCAGAAAGCATGATAAATTAGGAAGAAGCCAAGAAACACCAGCAGGGCTGGGAGTCACCAATGGGGCACTGCTGGAAAAACAGCCCTCAATGCATGAGAGAAACAGGAGAGCTTGGAGGTCCAGAGGCTCAGTGAAGCGAGTAGAAGACAGTGAAGCGAGTAGAAGACAGGAAGCGAGTAGAAGACAGTGAATTGGGTGCCAAAGACAAGTGACAGATCAAGGTTTACAACAGAGACCTACCCGTTGACTTCGCTGTAGGAGGCAAAACCCATGGAGGCAGACCGGTCCACAGGAAGCCAACCTAAATGCAAGAACCTGTCCAGAGATGGGTCCACAGAGCTGATTCTAAGTGTGGTCTTCTGCCTGCACGCACCAAGGAAGGAATGCGACTCCCTGGCAGGGCAGCAGCCAGAGATGGCCCAAGTACCCTGCTAGACAGCACAACGGCAGGTGCCCTTGTGGCACAGGAGTTGTAGGAACAGACACAGCCGTTGCTAGCCTTGGAGAGTGTGGAGGCAAGAGGGAAGAGAAAAACCTTTTAAGAAGCTCCCACCCCTACAGTGGTCACCTTGGCTTGAAGAAGTTGTACACCCACAACCGCTTAATGTGGTCCACAAATCAGGGATGCTTTTTGTTTCTGTACAGCTCTCGCGCAACAGCAACCACAAGTCACATCCCCATTGCCACCAGCTGGCTCCTGTCATGGCATGTGATACTCTGGGCTCCATTATTATGCCTGCTCCTCCTCTCAGCTATAAGATGGAGCTGTACACGAAGCCTTCAGCCTTGCAGAAAAGCCGACTTGCACACAACACTGCAGTGCATCTCCACAGTGATGCTGGCACATCAAACCCAGCCTATGCTTTCTGAACTGGCCTTTCCCCAACATCAAGTCAAGGCCTTGGTCTTTATTCTCTGCATGCTTAGAGGCTCAAGCCCAGTTTATCCCAAAGGGCTGATTGCTCTCTGTTGCTGACCATTCTGCTTTTCTGGCACCATGGATCTGTCTACATGAAAGGTAAAGATGGCCTGTGCAGAAGACAGCATTTGCAGGTCCCATCCATGAGCTCAGGCCCTTCCCTGACCTCTCCATCTGCCATCCACATGCACAGCACACTTCTTCAGCCAGAACTTGGAACATGCAGCCAGAGGAAGAGGTGGAGAAAGGAACAAACCCAGACAAGCAACGCAGACCACCAGACTGTTCTACCCTGGGAAGGAAAAGGCCATATCTACACGGCAACTCAAAGACACAGATATGCCTGTGATGGCTTCACTTTAGTTATAGGTCATTGAGAAGCAGAGTAGAGAACAGTGAATCTAGGGAGCAGTGAATCCTGACTTTAGCAAGGCTTTTGATACTTTCTCCAACCATATTTTGGATATGGTCCACAACCAGCCAGTTGAAATTTAATCAGAACAAGTGCAAAGTCCTGCACTTGGGACAGAATAATTTAATGCAGAAATACATCCAGACTGGTGAATGATTGCAGAGAAGGACTTTGGGGTTACAGTGGACCGTAAGCTAAATATGAGCCAATAAAAAACAAATAGCATATTCAGTTGTATTAACAGGAGTGTAACTTGCAAATCAAGAAAATTGATTCTTTCACTCTGCTCAGACCTGGTGAGGTCTTACCTGGAGTACTGTGTCCAGTTTTGGGCCACACACTTCAAGAAGGATGTGGACAGTTTGGAAAGAGCCCATCACAGAATGACAGAAATGATTAGAAGCCTGGGACGTAAGACTTACAAGAAAAGGCTAGAAGAATTAAAAGTATTGAGTCCAGAGAAGAGAAGACTAAAGAGGGATTTGATAATGGTCTTCAAATATTTGAAGGGGGATTTAAAGAAGATGGAGATGGGCTTTTCTCTGTAGCTGTAGGGGATAGGACTAGGAACAGTGGCCTCAAGCTACAGAAGAGAAACTACAGGTTGGAGATTAGGAAGAACTTTCAGACTATGAGGGTGGCCAAGTACTTGAAACAGGCTACCTAGAGAAATTGTGGAATCTCCATTCCTGGAAGCTTTCAAAAGCAGGTTAGATAAACACTTGACCGGGATGGTTTGGTCAGGGATGATCCTGCCTTGAGCATGGGACTAGACTAGATGCTCTTACAAGGTCACTTCCACCCTGATCTTAATATGAAGAAAAATTCATCTTCATATCCACAATCTATCCCAAAACAGGAGCATTGCCACAGATGCACCAGGGCTAAATACCTACTCCAGGCACTCGAGTCTGAAGGAGAAATGTTACCAAAGAAGCAATCATTTAGAATAAGTGTGTGTTTCAGTTCTACTCTGCTGTGAATGAGACGCAGGAACTCCAGTCCAAGAAGTGGCTGTACTTGAACCCACAATAACAGTGTTTGGCCAAACTAAATAAATTTTTACAGTATGGAAAAGGTCAGCCCAGCTTACCAGACACTGATGGAAAGCATGTGTTTCTGTTGTTGAAGGACACTTTTTTTTCAGGAGCAGATCACCATGAAAACTGTAACTATTGTAATGCTGCCAGGTGCAGGTGTGAGGTATCTGCCAGGCAAATTCTGCTCACGTAAAATGACTAGCTATGAATCTGTTTAACTTTCTGTTTCTGACTCTTTTCCTCAATTTCATTCACAAATTACTTTTCTCTGTTCTTCTAAGAGGTTGTTTCAACTTATTTTCCATAATTATTGTCTAGCTATTTGGATGAGAAGTGTTGTGAAATATATGAAGCCCTGATCTACCATAGCTTTTGTATTAGCACAACAGTTTTAGTTAATGGTGTTAGCTTTTTACAGAAACAGTTATACTGGTATAACACCTAGTCTGAACACTGTTGCATTAATATAAAGATGCCTTGTACCAGTACAATGTGTTGCCCTTGCTATATGGGAACATACATAATGGTCTACAACATAACCTTCCATAATTTTGTGTGTGGCACTGTTAAAAGTACTGCCTGCTTACTGAAGGTGAAATGATTTTGCTCAGAGGCACAAATAGAATTATCTAGAGGTAAGGCTAGTAATAATAAAATTATGTCTGAATCCAGAGTAAGGCCCAGGATGGTTCATGTGGCACACCGTTTGTGTTCACACAAGTAAGGAAAAACTCTGTTGCGGCATTTCAGTGAACACAAGTGGCTCATGGGGAATGTGCGTTTCTCTTGGCACAACTGTAAATTGTGTCCGACTCAGAAGCAGTGTGAGAAATAACACAAAAGGCTGAGAACATTCAACCCACAGCATCTGCACAGGGCAAGACTGCACTCCCCTTGGCATGGAGTGTCTGTTGCTGGCAAAGGACATCAAAATGATGAATTTCAGTTTCTTTTAGAAAAAACATTACAAAAGTATAGTTTTTCATGGGTTCATCCATTCAGTCTATAAACAGCTCAGTGCAGAAGCATAAGTGAAAACAGTAGGAAAGACTCATAGACACCCTTGACTACAATTTTCAATGTTTTAACTGTTACATTGCTAACATATTGCTTTTTAATAGTTGCAAGTGATTCATACCTAATAATGAGCCACTAATGCTTGAAAAAGATATTACTACCTGTGTGACAGGTAATCACTTCGCATTAGCAAGGCATCACTAATTATTAGCAGCAATTAATCACCTTTCCCTAACACTGACTGACTTCTGCTTCATAACAATAGCTTCTAATGAAAGAAAATTTACTTAATAATGGCTGATCTCAAGTTAATGAGCAACCATAACTTAATAACAAAGTAATTAGAATAGTTGTTTCACTACTAGTTAGTGTCACAACCAAATTAAGTAGTGCCCATGTCACAAGCAAATAAAACCATTCAAAACAGTTTTGTTTTACACTAAGTTAACTAAGGGTTAACAAAAGTTTTTGCCAGTAACCGCCTTTTTGCTGCGCATGTCAAAAAGAAATTTATTGCTGCGCCACTAACAGAGATAGAACTTAGCCTTCTGTGCTGTACATAAATCATTATAATTGGTCAAAGAAAACAAGTAATAACCATATGATAACACCCTAGCGAAGACTGCTAGACAATTGGCGATTCTAATTAAATTTATGACGTGGCGAAAAGCAATTGGCTATTACACAAATAAAACCCCAATACACTTCCGCAAAGAAGAAGAAGAAGGGGGACCTCCGTATGAACCTTGGAGACCTCTGATCACAATTATCAGAGTAACTGATAACTTGATCACTTGCCAGTGGCCCCCTCGCGTCTTGACCTAATCTCAGACGTAAATCGACGACCTGCCGGCCCAACCTTTTCTCTCCCTGACCACCGAACTCTTATGCAGACCAACCTACGACCTATAAGCTGTAACTAACCATGTATTTCTAACCTCCGTCCTTCACCATCTTGACGGCGTGAGTAAATAATCTTGCTTTACAACCGATAAGCATCCGCCTAATTAATTTCACTCCAAGCGTCACAAATACCCGCCTGACGGACCCTTAACTGCCCGGGTGGGAGTCAGGGAGAGCTGCTGGCTGGCTGCCCTGTGTCCCGACAGTTAGTACTAGTTATTTTAGTTTTAATTGCTACCCCTAGAACAGTGACTCCTACTGATCAATGCATGGCTTCTAGCTCAATGCTCACAAATCAATATGCAGGAACTAGGTAAGAAGTAGCTATTGGTATGTGCATTTTAATGACTACCTACAGCTAACTACATATTTTAAAAGCTGAAAGACTGTCTCTATTACACAGGGACATTTCTTTTTCAAGTCAATAGACACTGTACCCGCATCATGGAGGCAAGAATTAGCAGTGCTAGGTGAGTAGCAGAAATGCCTGGAAAATGTAAATGGTGGGTGGGGTTTTTTTCTTCTTTTTTTCCAGAGAAGCTCTGGGAAAGTGGTAAGGCATCAGAGATTTGGAAAAAAATGACAGACTATTGAATTTCAGAGAAGGGAAGAAGGAAGATTGATAGTGGCAATTACCATCCCAAAAGCTATACAGCCATTCCAGCAGCAAATATTAAGAAAAAAACCCCCACTCCTCCTATATATGAAACATAAGAAGTGCCATATTGGGTCAGACAAATGGCCTATCTAGTCCATCTAGCTTGGTATTCTGTCTGTGACAGGATGCTGTAGAGCAGGCTTGTCCAACATGCGACCCACAGGCGCAGCCCGCCCAGCCATTTTCTGTGGCCCGCCGTGCCGTGATTGGG
>NW_005842125.1:1764181-1771161 GCF_000455745.1 Alligator sinensis | reverse complement strand
TTGCCCCCCCCCAGCCTTTCAGCAGCTTCCTAATGGCTGCTGAAGGGCTGGGGAAGGGACAAGGTTCCCACACGCACCGCGTCATCTTGACATTGCCAACACAATGCAGCTCCTCCCCTCCCCCTTCATTTCACGGTGTCCCTTCCTCGCCCCACCCCTCCATTCTCATTTGCATGCCAGCTCCACCCCTCTCCCACATTGCAGGGTTTCTGTTCCTAGCCCCGCCCCTCCCTTCCTCATTTACATTTCGGCCCCGCCCTGTGCCGGTCCCTGCCGGCCACGTGGGCTGGAACAGGTTGCAGTGCAGTGGGCGGGCAGGTGCAGGGGGTGCGGATGTCAGCTCGGAGGGACGCTGTGGCCGGGCCTGTGGGAGATGCTGCTGCCACTGCTGCTGTGGCTGTCGGGGCAGGGAGCTGGCACCGTTCTCCCCGCACCCACAGACATCACACTGGGGGTGGTGAGTCACAGGACCCGGGGAGGGAGGGACCCTTGCCGCTCGAGCTCGGGCTGCCCCAGAGGAGAGGGAGCAGGGGGGTGTCCCTGCACATCCCGCACCCCCCTGCAGAGTCCCCACATGTCCCCCTGGCTGCTGAGCCCAGATGCGCAGATGCGGGAGCATCCTCGAGGCCGCCCAGGTGGCAGGAAGGACACGGCGGGGTCAGGCAGCACTCCTTGACCCCTGCGCCCCCAGGCTGCTGCCAGACTGGACAGGCCGCGCGAGCACCCACTCCTGCCGGCCCACTGGGTGATAAAAAGTTCATGATCCGGCCCTGCCACTGCCAGACAGTTGGTTTTAAACTTTGGATGGAGCAGGTATGAAAGGGGTGGAGGACCAGTGCACCCCTCCTGGATCCACCTTGGAGGATCCTCATGGGATGGTTAGTGTGGCTATGCATTCTAGATTTGGAAAGGTGAAGCCTGATCCAGCCTGCAGACTGGCTCTGCACCATTCCTCTTGCCCACAGGGCCAAAAGGTTGAGCACCACTGCTCTAGATTGATCTGTCCCCGATTCAGTACCCTCCCTGACATCCACCATGTATCAGTTTAGAGATGCCAGAGGAAACATCTCCAACCATTCTGTTCAATAGCCATTAATGGATCTGTCATCCATGTTCTAGTATTGTGGGACTTGATGCACAACAGTTCTCTGTTCACTTGGTTCACACCGTTCAGGATTTTATGGAACTCTATCATATCCCCACTCAGTCAATAAACACTGCCCCCTCTCATGGCTGTTTACCGCCTTTTTGTGCTGCAAGGATGCTGGGGGGGCCAAGGGCAGGCAGGGAATGAATGCTCAACTCTCGCCTCTGGGCTCTCTCCCTCTGCTATCAATGATGTGCTGCAGGTTTAAGGGCTGGAGCAGCTCTTGCTACTCTTAGATGATCCCAGTGGCATCTTGCAGAAAATAGCAGCCCTCCCTGCTTGTGGTCTTGTCCCCACCGTTCCCAGTGCCTAGACTGCTGCCTCTGAGATGTCCCCTTGGTAATTCTTAGTTCTTTGAGAATGACCCAAATGTGCACATCTCTGTGCCACATCAAAAGGCCAAGTGTAGTCTCAGTGCAACAAGGGAGATCAGTATGGGAAATCAACATTTTCTTTGCAGGGGTGAAATTCACAACCTGGAAAATCCCCTGTCAGCACTGTAATATGGTGTGTAGTCCTTGTGTGTACCCTGAACAAAAGGGGGGGGGGGGCAGAATCTCACCCTTGGCACATGACCTTACTTCCCAGAACTAACAAAGGAGACATGCCACTTTCTGCTTGTGACTGTGCTGCACCTTCACCAGCTGACTAGGGAGTGACCTGAGGACTTCTGGAGTGAAAAGCATTAACTGATACAACCTGAGCTGTAGCAGACATGTAGCCTCTGTGGCCTAGCTCAGAAGGAGACTTGTAATGTGCACTTACTACTAAGCTACACAGTTTTCCCAGAAAAGTCTTCAGTTCTCTTTTCTAGGTAACCACTGAACTAAAATGCACTCACATACATACAGAGGCAAACATTACATTTATTACTTTAGTAGATGCCATAATTTTGCTTGACTTGCAGTTAATATGTTCAGTAACCTTTTTCCTTGTGACATGAAAGATTTATTGCCTTGACAGTTTGTGCTACAAACTAAATTTTAATAGTTTATAATATATTTTAAGCCTCATTAGCTGTGAAACATAGGCAGCCCTTATGTTAATGCTACTACATACTAAACCTAAGGAAGACTCACCATTTGAATCTAGCCCGTATGCATCCACAGTTTTACTGTATTGTTAATTCCATAAGCCCAACAACACTATTACAAATAAAACACTGAACATGACAAAAAATAAAACTGTCCATACTGAGGGTTTGTATTGAGAATAAAAGACCATAAGAATCACATTCAAGTAGTCTGTGCATGCCAGAAAACACCAATTTGGATGTATAGCCTCACATTCCTACAGGAAAGAAACACATGCAAACCCTGCCTCTTGTCCCACTGGACTGGAAGGGGCTGGCACCATCACATTATTATTCTGCATAAATGCAGCCGCTGCAGGTGCACTGTTGATGAACTCCAAAGACAGACGCATTCAGAAGAAGAAAGAGATACTGGGATACAGAGAGGAGGATGGTCTCTGCAATACAGTAGCATTCCCATTTTGGGCCTACTGTTTTTTACCTGAAAATTGGTTTTCATAAAAGAGTAAAGGCCAGTTAACATTAACTGGTTACTTAAGAGATCACATCATTTTCTGCACTTCTAATTTGGTGGACCAGTCCCTCCAGTTTACTCTCACTGTTTTCTGCCAGACTGCAGCCCATCTAACTTCCCCAAATAGAGTGAGGAGCTGCTACAGAAAGCCATTGCTCTCCTCCTAAGATGGTGTGTGGAAGCTGGCAGGAGAGGATGAGGAATGGGCAGAAAATCAGCTCTATCCCCTCAGTGCCAGGGGATGCCCACTTCCCTGGATACAGAACTGGCTCAGGGCGCACACTTCCTGGAGCATAGCCCAGATCAACAGCTTGTGGCTCTGAGTCCAAGCCTGTTCCCTGGGCAGCATTGCAGCACACAGCTCCCAGGTCCATACATGGGCCAGATTGTGAAATGCCAATCTTGTCTGCAGCTAGCCACAAACCTATTTCCTTGTTGTAGAGAAATCCGTGTATGTAACTTCTACTGCCCAGTGTGGAGGGTTGCTTGTTAGAGCCCAGTAAAAAGGTTTTGGGCCCCTCTTCTTTACTAGACAATCAGGGTAAAGTATGATTGTAGTGCAATGGAGATCCCATGCAATGGCATGGCTTACATTGCTCTAACACTGCCACTGTTCCTACTATCCCCCAATATAAGAACAAGAGAGATGGCTCAGTTTTCCCAGAAATCCAGGCCCCTAGCTACCGAAATAGCAACTTGGTACCAGAGACAGCCTGCCAGGTGCAAAGTAGAGCAGTCCCATGGCTGCTTTAACTTATGCCTGGAGCTGGCCATTTCAGTCCCATTCTAGTGAAGGCCAAAAGATGCCTTCAAGCCCTCTTTGTTTCCCACCTCCTACCCTAAGCTAAACCCAGATTACCTAGGCCAAAGGATGAGTTTATCTGATCTTCCGTTGAATCAGTTTTCCGGACACAGTAATAAATCTGGGATAATATCAATGATGGTCCAGTTTTGCATGTTTTATTGAATGTGTGTATTCCAGAGGATTATACTGCTGATACTATTCAAGAATAAATCATTCATGCATCTTAGATGTACAGTGTCTATTCAATGACTTTTTTGGACAGGAAGCTGAAGTGTAGTGAAGATCAAATCATATCTGAATAACCTGTTTTCCTGTGGATAGTGGGGGGATAACAGTGGATGTGATGAACTTTGACTTTAGCAAAGCTTTGGCACTGTCCCCCACAACATTCTCATTGACAAGCTAAGGAAATACAGACTAGATGAAAGTCCTGTAAGTAGGGTGGCCATCATAGAGGACATTCCGGTTTTCTACTGCTCTGTCCTCTATTGATACAAAACCAGACACCTTTATGTCCTCTATTTTTCTCTTCTCTTCATTGTCTTCAAGAGAAAAATAGAGGACATAAAGGTGTCTGGTTTTGTATCAATAGAGGACAGAGGACAACTGGACTGACCTCTATGATGGCAACCCTACCTGTAAGGTGCATGTTAAATGAGCAGTCATCTCTGCCTCAGTGTCTAGTTGTGAGGAGGTATTAAGTGGGGCTCCCCAGGGGTCTGTCCCAGGTCTGGGATTGTTTAAAATTTTCCTTAATGATTTGGACAATGGCATTGAATGCATGAATAGCAAACTTGTGGATGACACCAAGTGGGTGAAGTTGCAGACACTCTGAAGGGTTGGGCTAGTATCTAGAATGACCTGGATTGATTGTAGACCACATTTCCAGGCTGTCAGATGAGATTCAGTAAGGACAAGTGCAAAGTCTTGGGATGGAATAATTTCATGCACAATACACACTGGGAAATTATGCAGTACTGCAAGGACTTGGGGTTACAGTAGATTATAAGATGCGTCTGAACCAACAGTGTGCTCTTGCGCAAAAAGCTAATAGCATAATGGGTTTTTTTAACAGGAGTGTCATTTGCAAACCAAGGGACATGACTCTTCCACTCAATTCAGCACTGGTGAGGCCTCACCTGGAGTACTGTGTTCAGTTTTGAGCCCCACACTTCAAGGATGTGGACAGGCTGGAAAGTGTCCAGCACAGTGACAAAAATGTTTAAGGGCCTGGGAAGCAACAGTTATAAGGAAAGGCTGAAAAAAGTAGGGTTATTCAGTCTGGAAAAGAGAAAACTATGGGAGGATTTTATAGCAGTCTTCAAATACTTGAATAGCGATTAGAGAGAAGATAGAGACTAGGGGTGCGCAAAGGGGGCCCTATTTGATTCAGATTTGGATTCGGCCAAAATCAGGGACAGTGATTTGGCCGAATCCAAATCTGAAGATTCAATGCTGATTCGGAGAATCAGCGATCCAGACATAGACACAGCTTTAAATGTTTTTTCTACATACCTCAAGGTACCAGCACGGCTCATGATCGCTGCGATGCTGGGACAAATGGAGAGTTCCACAGGGGCGTGGGGGGGCCCCTCCACATGCTCAGCAGCGAACCCAGAAGTGGACCAGAAGTCGGTCCACTTCCAGGTTCATGGGGGAGCAAACTGGGGGCCCCCTCTCCACGCTTCCCTGGCAGACCCAGAAGTGGGCCAGAAGTGCTTCTGGTCCATTTCTGGGTCTGCTTCTGAGCACTGTGGGGAGTCCCACATGCTCCTGTGGAATGCTTCATCTGCCCCAGCATCACAGCACTTACAAGCTGCCTGGTACCTAGACGTAGGTACAAAAAACATTTAAAGCTGTGTCTATGTCCAAATCATTGAATCTCTCCAAATCGATTCAGAGAGATTAAAGGGTCCTCTGATTCGATCCAGATTCGGGGATTCAGCCACCGAATCGGGCCAAATCTCCACCAAATCGAATTAGGGACCGCAGCTTCAGACAGCCCTAATGGAGACCGGCTTTTCTCTGTGACTGTAAGAAACAGGACTAGGAGCAGTAGCCTCAAGCTTCAGCAGAAGCAGTTTTGTTTGGAGATGGGGAGAAATTTTCTCACTATGAGGGTGGTCAAACATTGGAACAGGCTGCCTAGAGAAATGTGAAATCTCCATCTTTGGAAATTTTCAAAACCAGGTTGGACAGACATTTAGCTGGGATGGCTGAGTCAGGGAAGATCCTGCCTTGAGCAGGGGGCTGGACTTCATGACCTTGGAATGTCCTTTCCAGCCTTTTTTTTCTATGATTTACATTGCAGTGTTCTGCATAGTTATAATGTTCCATTCCAAACAGCCCTGTGGCATCAGTGACTTTACTGTTTCATTGTCATTTCCCTGGATGATGCTATAACAAATGCAAGCAGCATTTAGGAAATGCACTAGGGCATGTATTTCTTTGGAAGGAATGTTTTGAGTTCTGTCCTCTTATCAATGGGCAACCACAATGCTAATGGCACTGGCAGCAATAGAAAGACATGCCCAGGGGAGCAAGGACCATTTATCTGCAAAAAGGAGAAAAGCCACGCAGACGCAGACTTGGAATTGGAATAGGCTGAGAAAGAAATTAACCACTTTTTGCATGTTTTGGGTGAGATTTTCAAAAATGTTGGACTTAACACTATTCCCAGTAATAAACAACAGCAATAATAATAATTGGCAGAAAGGCAGGGCAGGGTGACACCTGAATTGGTATTATTGTCATGGTATTATGGTCAAGAGAACTGGGCAATCTATACACCCACACATAAAACAAGAATTTTTCCCTCTCCCTGAAGAACTTAAGAGTCAGATTCTGCTCTACTTATTAGGGCCTAAATGCAACCCATTTGATAAACTGTCCATTCAAAATGTAGGGTGGATCCTCCTCTCTTGTTTTTCTTTGACAGTCAGAAGGCTAAAAGGACAGTGTAAACCAAAAAAGAGACATGGATTATCAGGAACTCAAGCAGGGTGGAGTAGGATTACACAGAAACACGCAAGTCCACTTACATGTTTAAGAGGTAGAACAAGGTCTGACCTTCACCGTCTCACTATCTAGGATGGGCGTGGTTAGGTGAAGCAGGATGAACAGTGCAGGTGGTGCAAACAGCACACCCAGGGCACAGAGCTTTTTGCTGGCTTGATTTATTATGTTGGGAGGCATTCAGATAAACAGTCAAAGGGAAGGGAAGGCCGGGAGAGGGCAAGGAGAAGACAGTAGCAGGAGTAGAGCTAAAGGGCAGAAACAGCAAGGGAGGGGACTGAAACCAATCAGCAAGTGGCAGGGGAGACTGAGAGTCACACCTGCACAATGCTCTTGGACACACTGAGGACACCATCAGCCTCCAAGGCCCCCTGCTCCAGCTGCTTTTTCCTGCTCCTGCCAGCTCATTTTCTCTGTGGCTCCTCACAGAAGGTTTTCCTATTCAGCCTAACCAGGCTGGTAGAAC
>NW_005842125.1:1742977-1764171 GCF_000455745.1 Alligator sinensis | reverse complement strand
AGGTTTTCCTATTCAGCCTAACCAGGCTGGTGGAGCGAGCATGGCCCCTGCCACTGGAGACTGGAGGGTCTCCCTTGGACAGACCTTGAGTCTGGCCTGGAAATAAAGGACTCGAGACAGCCTCAGTTCTAGGGGCGCAACTGGCACTGAGCTATGAAAACACTGAAACTGAACTTGTTGCAAGTACCTCTACAATATTTGGTTTTTCTTCACTGAATCTTTGTTCTGTTATCATTTCAGCATGGAGAGCAACACAGCTCTTACTTGTTTCAAGAAAATAAACCAAGCTAGGTTTGGCTGTCTGATTAAAACCAAGATGAGAAATTACTCACTTGACAAAGGAGGGGTAAACAGTAACTGTTTGCAAAAATCTGTTGAGCACAAATGTGGTGTGTAAGAAAATGGGGTTTAAGACATCCAGTAGAGGATAAGCAGACAACATCTAGAACAGTGTCAAATTCTGACAAAACAAAACAACACTCTTTTAAAATATCAGTTACTATACAGAAGTCATAGTCCAGAACAAGGGAAATCAGCCCATGTGAAAAATATATTGAGCCTATGGAATTAGGGTTTTCTCAAGATTTCCCAAGAAAATTGCCCAGAATTTAAGGTCTTGCTTAAAAAAATAAGCTAAAATATGGAGCAAAGTTATAAATGTTTAATATAGGCAAAATTCAGCACACTGTGTGTGTTGTAATACCCTGCCTCCCCCAAGAATTGACTCAAACCACCTACCAGTCTGAAGCAACAGAGAAAGGAAATCTGATTCATGCAATAGGTTCTGGTCACAGCTTATATTATTCAGATTCTGCAGTTATAAGTCATGACTCTTATGTTATCCATCAAAAGATCTCACCATTGACAAAAATGTACATACTAAGCATGTTTGAAATGGCACCTACGCACACACGAGAGTGGGTAGCTTACTGTTGTGTGTCTGGGTGCCACATTTCCCCCCAGAGGGTTCAGAACTTGCCAGCCCTCCCTTCCACTTATTTGCTCATGACTTAGTTGTTTCCAAAGGGAATCAGTGCAGTGGACTTTTTAGGCAGGTACCCATAAAACTTCAGATAATGCAAGACATTGCTTGCTTGCTTAAAAGGGTCTCTTCACAGGGGTGCTTTGTTGTTGCCACGGACAATATAAGGAGTGGTTTTAAATCTACAAAGCCATCTTCCTGGCCACTTTGGAGAATAGTGCTTGGCTTCAGTTACTCTCCACTAGGAAATGTTCACCCCATAGTCACAAGTAAGACTGCGGAGTAGTGCGTCATACCCAAGCTAGCTTTAAGCTCATCAGCTTGGGTATTGGTAGCAGCCATTTCATTTCTCAATTAAGTGATCATGAGGTTTTTTTGTTTTCTCACATGAGCAAAATGTGTATTTTCCCCTAATCTCATTCTCAGTGATGGATTGACTACTGTTTAGGCTGAAACTTCAGAAAAACATAGCTTCAGGAAGATAATGTCAGGGACATGAACAGCGTCTGCCTGCGGAGGTTGGGAGGGCACAATGACCGTGGCAGGGGCATGGCCACGGCGGTGTTGTGGGGGAGGGGGTGGCAAGTGCTGACTGGCAGTCGGTGACCACCCACAGACGCCATCAGCAGTGTTGGTGGTGGCCAGTGGGGATTGGCCTGCAGACGCTGCCGCCAGTGGTGTTGGTGGGGAGGGGAAGGGGGGCTGGCGAGCAGCGATCACTCACAAGCACCAGGGGTGCACTGCCAATCTCAGGGTGTGCACATGCACCTGCATACATCCCCTACGTGTTGCCAATGGTCAGGGGAAATTTCAGGCTTGGTCCTTAAGGTTTGGCAAAGTTAGAAACAAGATTGGAGTGTTTTTGTAGTCATGATGGTTCAGGAAGCATTGAGGGGTTAGCTTTTGTGTGATATCTTTTATCGGTCCAACTGTATAATTGGAAGACTGTGGACAAACTTTTGAGCATCAGGTGCCCTTCTCCAGGTCTTCAAAGTTGGAAGAAATTCAAGACAGAGTATTACAGTGTAAACTATAAGAAAATCTTTTTTTTTTTTAAAGAAAATGTTGGTGTTCCAAGCCAAATCAGCCAAATCAAGTCCAAATCCATGAGTCAGTCCAGAACCATTAGTGGCCCTGCAACTGGCAAACATCCTCCACCCCCAGCAGGGGCTTCAGATATTTCCAACGGGTTTTGGCAGACATCCTATGTACAGGAGGCTTGGGGTTTGGATGCCCCAAAGTTTTGCCTTCCCTCAGCCATATGGCCACAGGAGCAAGCTAGGGAGAAGCCTCCCATTTCCATAAAGTGGGTTTTAAGCCCCAACACCTCGGTGGGTACTAAACTACACCAGAAGAACAGTTAGACAACCTTAAATGTAGATGAAGGTAGCAGCTGTGCCTATAGGAGGGATAAAGAGCTATGAGGACCCTCAGGACCTGAGAATTGCTTCCTTTTCAGTTGGGGTAGGTAAAAGTTTTCATAAATACTTCATCTAGTCCTCTCTGTTATATACCCACCCTGTACTGTAGAATATGTACTGCACAACTTCAGAGCCCAGCAGCTTGTCTTGCAATAACGGCTTAACATAATCACGTTTGTGGCAGTTTTAACTCTTTCAGCATTTTTACAACAGGTTCCTAAATCTTATGGTTGTTGGTGCTGTGGTTACTTTAGTGACTATGCACTTAGCCACAATGACAAGACAAACCAACTGCTAGCCACTAACTGTATTATTTGTTAAGTACTGCCAACATGCTCCAGGCTGGAAACGACAAGGTGTGGCCCCAGCAAGTTTGCAATCTACAGATTGATTTAGGCAGGGGGAAAAAAACACTGGGAGACCCAGAGGTGTTGACTTAGAATGGCAGGGTTTCTTTGGTGTGTGACATTTCAATCTGATAAGGGTTGGTGTTTGTGGTCCTGACAGAAGAGCTGAATCTGTTAGTCTTATTATCTGTGGCTTTCATATACACCCTCTCTCATATTAAAGAAACCCAACATTTTAGCATACAACATTTTGCCAGCTACTAGGTTATAAAGTAACATTTTACACGAATCTGTTTTTTTTGTTTTCCTGAAACAGGCCATCATGTGACTAGTTTAGCTATGGAAAGATTTTGGGTGGTTATACAGTACTTAACACCTCTGGGCAAATAAGTATCTAGGTTTACACCTAAATATAGTTCCCCTGTTGAATTGGTTTCATGGCTGGTTTGTTTTACCCCATGGCATCACACTCTTTTAAGACCTAATTCTGTGCACACTGTAGACAATGACAAACTTCCCATTGACTTTAGCAGTGCATTATCAAGCCACCAGTTTGAAATATACTAGTAACAATTGGAAGTGACAGTATGAAGAGTGGTCAAAGAGTAAAGCAATGGTTTTAATTGAGTCCTACACCCATGGAAGACTGTTTTGACCTTTGCTTCTCTCTCTGTATCCACCCATCTTAAATTCTCACTTCCTGCAGGGATATAAACATAGTGCCCCTCAGATACCTTCCCTCCCTCTGTAGTCTCTCATAGCTACAAACCAGTTCTCCAGTCTCAATCCAACCAAAGCCTGGGGTTTGTCCTCCCCTAGGATCTCCTTACTGGTAGCTATAGCTCAGGTTTGCCCTTTCTCAAGGTCCTTCCCACTTCTGTCTATGGGCTGTCCCTAACCAAGGATTTACCTCTGGGTGCAGCTTCTCTCTACTTCTATGTACTCCCACTTGGGTTTCTTGCCTGATGCAGGTACCCCGCCCACAGACTGTATTTATCTCTGAACTACTTCCAAAACCCAGTGCAGCACATTTCCGGGTGTGCCCCTCTCTGCAGAGGTCAGAGCCAGACTGCCTCCCAGGCTCTGCAGGCAGGCTTATATAGCCCCTGACTCCTCCTGTATCTGGTCACCTGACCTTTGTTCTCCTTCCAACAGAACACAAGTGGTGCTCACCATCTATCACCAGGCTTTCTACTCTGCAGCTTGTGTTTGCTCCTGCAGTTCTGCCTCTGCGCTAGGTACGGGGGTTTCCTATTATTCCCTTCACAGGCTTGAGTGAGCAGTCCGTCAGCCTTCCCTGGAGACTGCATTTTGCCCTCTTCTTCAGCTGTTTACCCAATCAGCTACCTGTCCACTTTCAGTAAAACCTGTTCCCCCACCACCACCACTTCCACCCCCCCAGGAACACAGTGAAGTTATTCATTTGGGGCACCAAAGTCAACAGGAGCTTTGCCATTGTCTTCAGTATTAGGCCTTAAGTGAGAGAATTTGTGACACCCATGGGGTGAATCATTTTAGTCCATCACTTTAAAGGAATAAGGCTGCAAATGATAATGAATGTGATAATGAACATGATAATTTAAGGACACAGGTTCATTTACAGGGGACAATGTAAATCAGACTTTTGAGCAATCAGTTGTTTCCAATTGTCAACCAAATCTGCTACTGCTTTACTCCCAAAGCAAGTGCTCTCTGCTCAAGGCTGCAGAGTCCCTCACTCCATCTCTGTTCTGGGTGCTGTTTCATTTTGCATAAATAAATAACCAACAAGCTAGGCAGATTTGAGCACCTGCTCTGAGTAAGGCAGAAGAGCAATTTAAAACTGAGACCACCTTAGGTACATGCCATGCTCCTCAAGCTAGCAGATACTCCATGGTGGCATGCTCTGGCTTGCAACAGAAATTCCATCTTAGACATCAAATGTTGCATCAAAACTAACATGCTTTATTAAAAAAAAATCACCAAAGAATTGCTGACAAGCTCAAAAAAAAATTATCACCAAAGAATTCCTGACCAGTTCGGCACCTACCAACACCACACATTAGAAGTCTCAAATGATAGTGATACCGGTTTGCTCCTACCATAACATGCTACTAGAAATGATTTAACAAGCCCCAGGAACATGTTCAGTAATGAAGAAACCATGTGACCCAACATGTAGCATATAGGAGCTGCAACTGGTGCCTAACATGTGTGTGGGAGGACTTACTATGCAGGTGAAATATTTGAGGTGTTTGTGTTGGAGCCCTGTATTGTGTAGCAGCTTAACGCTGCTCCCTAGAGTTTGTGGTTTGGGGTTGGGGTTTAGATGTTTGAAGCAAACAGCACTGCCTGTAAATGAGATTTTCGGCTGGTTAGGTAAATATCCTGACATCTGTCTGAGCACTCCACCACACTGCATCCCCACCAGGTGGCCACATGGCACTTTTGGAATGAATTCAGGGCCTGATCCTTTAGAAGTTAAGACATATGCTTAACCTCAGGTATCAGGAAACGGATGGGACTATTCACAGAGTAGGGAGTGGAGTGAGCCACCTAATTCTTCAGAACTGGAGCCTAGGCGTCACCGTGAATTAGCATTTTGTTGAACATATTATCACGTTCTCAAAATAGCTCTGTACCAAGGAGAATGGATAAACAAATATCACTGGCCAGCCAGCCTGAATCCTGACACCCACTGTGGAGTGTGCCACTAAACAGATGCAGAGACAGGCTTGTTTGCCAGATAAGTAAAGACACCGTGAAATCCAGGGCATTGCCTCCCCCCCTCCCCAGCACCCCAAGTCAGTGGCATTGCTGCAGGGGTGATGGGCAGTATGGTGAAGCTCTAGTATTACTATTCAGGTAGCTGAGGGTGTAAATGGCCCATTAATGACTCTTCACACGTGTTAACAATCATTTCCCCTTCTAATAGTCATCCCACTAATCAAGCTAACCTATTTTAGTGCAATTTAACTGTCTGCCAGGGTTTCCTATTTCATAGCTCCTGTCATTTCACCTCCCCACCTTACACCCCATGCCTGGGATGCTCATTTTAATTTTCACCAGCTGGCCGGGACTGGGCGTAAAATCCAGAACTGTCCTAGCCAAACCGGGATGTATGGTCACCCTGTATATGGGCCCAGTGGATAACAACCCACATCCAAACCAAAGCAGGGGCATTTTGAGTAGAACTGGTTATCAAGTGCCATTTTTCTGTCATGTTCCCAGTCATGGGTGATATTATGGGAAGAAAAAAGCCATTTCTTTAACTCCAGAAGACCTGGGTGCTCAGCATGTTTGAAAAACAGGCTCCTCAGGACTGGTGTGCAGCTACTTCCCCAGCACTCCAAGAGAGCACTGCTCTAGAGCCCAACCTGCCCACCCACTCCCACACCTCAAATCCAGATACAAGTCAGGGAAACCCAAGTGAGGGCTTCCCCCAGCCACTTCCCAGACATCTGTTTCCAGAGCAGTACTTGAGAGCAGCAATGGCAGGGAGGAGAGAGACACCCTCTGTACAACTTTACAGTCTCATTCTAGGTCCAGGTTTGCCACACAAGAGGAAACACTGCAAGGGGCCTCCCAGGGCATCGAGTTTTGTCCCTTGAGTTTGCAGACTACCATTTGTCCCAAGAGTGCCAAATATTGGCCACTCCAACACATTGCATGCAACCATAGAGTACTTTAGGAAAACAAAAAGTAAACCATCCTAAACTGTGACACAGATAAATAGATACTAAAGGAGGCAAGGACCCCATCAGTGCTTTGCCACTGGAATGACAGACCATTTTGCTAGGGTCAGAGGATCCTAGCATGCCTCATGCCACAAAAGAAGGCAAAACCTCCCCCTCCCTGTCTTTTGCTCAGTACCAGTAGGAACACCAGTGCACCCAACCAAATTCCCACCCTCTGTTGTGATCAGCATCCAGTGTGTTAGAAGAAGGTGAAAAAAAGACCAGAGGCTCATAAAGCATCATGAAGAAAGAACTTCTTTTCCTTGCCTCCCCAGGTAATCAACAGAAGCCCTGTAGCATACAATTTCCTTACAGAGAAAGAGTTACCTCTCATTTTGCCATGATGACTGCAAATGCTTGAACCCACATATCACATGCACCAATAAATGATCCCCAAACCTTCTTTTCCTATTATGCTACTCCTTTCATAAGCTTGTCAAAACCTCATCTTGAAATTATTCAAAACCATTCCAAACTTCACTCCTCTAACCAGCTAGAAACTTACTCCTAATTTCTATCCTAAATTTGTTCATAGTCAGTTTGTAGCCATTTGATCTTGCACTGATATTCTCCTTTAAATTACATAGCTCTTTTCCCTCTTTGATATTCATTTTGTAAATACATAGTTAAAAAGTAATCATATTCCCCTTGATCTTCATTTTTGTAAGCAAAGCTTTATTAATTCTCCTTGCCTAACATGCATTCTTCACTCTTTTGACCATCTTAGTGGTCCTTCTTTGTACCTCTTCTGGTCTAAGTACATGTTCTTTGAACACTGGTGACCAAAACTGCTCATGGTATTCTAAAAGGGGTCATGCTGATGCCTTGTACAATGGTACCAGTACCTCTGTGTCTACTGAATACACATACAGCATAGAATAATGTTAGTGTCCTGTTCACAGCTGCATCACATTGGTGGCTCATGGTCATCCTGCAACTGACCCAAGTCTCTCTCTTCCTCTGTAAACCCCCAACTTACAGCTAGAGTTTTGTTAGTAGTCCCTATGCATGACTTTGCACTTCACATGATTACATTCTGTACAAGTTCCAGTACTCTACTCCACAAAGTTTTCCAAATCTTCATGTGTAAAAAATCCAGTCCTTTTCTGTCCTAACAATACACCAAAGCTTTGTGTCATCTTTAGGAATCACAAGCACACATTTCATTCCCACACTGAGTTTGCTAATGGAAATATTAACCAGGATGCGTCCCAAGACTGATCCCTGAGAAACACCCCTAGTAACTGTTCTTCAATCTGATAACTCATCTTTCAGCATAATCTGCTGTAGACAACTCTTTATCCATTTTGTGATTATAGTATTAATTCCCATCTTCTCCACTTTGGCCAATAATTTCCCATGTGAAATGATGTCAAAAAGCTTTGTTTAAGTCTAGATAGGTTAGACCTGCAGAAGTGCCTTTGTCTAAATCAGTTATGCTGTCAAAGAAGGATATTAGACTGGTCTGACATGACCTGCCTTGGATAAACCATGTTGCATTTTGTTCCATTTTCTGTGGCCGCCATATCTTCATTTATTCTTTCCTTCAACAGCTGTTCTAAAACCTTGCATTATATGGAAGTCCAGCTAACAGGTCTGTATTTTCCTGGATTGCTCTTCCTCCTTTTTTTCCAAGAGGCACTACAGTTGTTGTTCTCCATAGCCTGCTATCCCCAACTTGACAGTTTCATTGAAGATCTGTGTAAAAGGAGTTACTGTTTCATGTGCCAGTTCTTTCAGTACTCTGGGCTGAAGATTATCCAGCCATCCCACAAATGCTCAGTTGTATTTGCATCTTTATTGAACGTTCATATTGAAGACTGAAGACCAAGGCAAAGCCATGCCTACTTTATCGTCAATCTCTGCCTCTTCTTCTTCCCTCCTCATTCTCTTTTTATTTATATAACTAAAGAAGCTTTTGCTGTACATTTTATCCATGTCTAATTCAGTGAAGCATTTGGCCATTCTCACTTTACTCCTGCATTCTTTAGCTATAAACAGACATCACCAAACAAAGCAGGTAAGCTGTGACAGGATGGGACCTGCTACTGTGTGCCTCAGGAATGGGAATTCCAGGGAAGTGCAGGATCAGGTCCCGGGAGTCCCAGGAGTGCCTGCCCAGGGCAGCTGGAGAATCTAGACATTATGCTGCAAAAAAGTGGCACAATTTTATGCCACAATTTTATGGTGGCACAAAGGTGACCTCTGTTTCTAGCCTTTGAGCCCAGCAAGATATCCATCCTTACTCACCTTCTAGGGATGCATGCTCCAAAAGGCATACTTTTGCCTTTAAGTAATTTCATGCCTCTTCTCCTCTCAGATCCAGGGAACCTGTCTAACTAATTGCCTTAGTCTCTCAAAGGTGCCCCCTGTAAAGTCCCAAACCCTTATCACAGACCTATTCTTCTCCA
The DNA here is from genome assembly GCF_000455745.1 of Alligator sinensis. Lineage (NCBI taxonomy): Eukaryota > Metazoa > Chordata > Crocodylia > Alligatoridae > Alligator > Alligator sinensis. The sequence continues at coordinate 1,755,294 of NW_005842125.1, read as the reverse complement.
TTCTACAATTTAAACTGAATTAACTCATAATTGCTTGACCCTAGATTAACCCACAACCAAACCTTCTCAGAGGTCCTCGTTACAGCCAAGGTTGGATCTAAGATAGCATGGCCTGTCTTTGGTACAGTGACAATTTGACAGAGAAATCTATCAGCCAACTACTCTAAAATTATCTGTGCCTTCCTGTTACTGATAGTGTTTGCTGTCTAGTCTACAAAGGCTTATTAAGGTCTTCCATGGCTACACAACATTCACTATTACTGAGTTCTCCGAAGACCTTACAGAGGTCTCTGCCCATTTCCAAGTCTAAACCTGGAAGTCAAAAACAACTCTCACAATACAGTCCCCATGGAGCCCTTTTTTGGTATTCTTTCCTGGTGCAGTTTACACTCAAAGAATTTTCTGCTTTGTCTGAAAGCAAGTGAGGGAAGGTGGTGTTGATTTGGGGGTGGGGGGGGGGAGGGTTGAGAACAGAGTTCTCTGGGAGAACTGGGGAAGCCATAGATATACCTTTCCTTATCGGGTGGGTTAATTCAGCCCAGCAGAGAACTACCTCACCAAGAGAGGAGGGAAGGATGGTGGGACTTGAATTTGTACTTCTGTTTAACACTCCTTAACTAACACGGAAACAATTTCTAATGTAGACACTACAGTTTTCCAGGACTCATGACTTTGTTGTTAATTAAGTTTAACCCTAGCATCCGTGTGCTCTGTTTAACTTAACGGTAGAATCATGTTGTTCACATGTGGTGCTTAACTCATGTTAAAGCATGACTAAGAATTCCATTGTAGACAGGCTCAAAGACGGAAGAATGCTTACCTGATCATTAAATATTCAGCTTTATACATTAGGTACACTGGACTATAAGATATAATTTCTGGTAAACGGGAGTAGGCACATGGATTTTAAGGCACTTAGAAAAGGCTTCTGAAAACCAGGAAGCTACTCCTGCACTATAATAAACATCCTATGAGAAAAAGAAAAAGGAAATTTTTGTCCTTGTGGTCTGAAGGGCCAGAGTCCCAGCTGGTGTAATTTAGCCCAGTTCTGTTCACTTCAGAGGGAATCAGTTGATTTACAGCAGCTGAGGATGTGGCCCCAAGGGTTTTCTCTGTGACAAGCCTAACCTTTGAGGTCACTACAAAGAGATTAATTTTGCTATTTAAGTTTGCACATGACAATAGCTGCACCACTGCAAGTGCTCTGATGGGCTGTAAAAATATCCTCTTGTGATTCAAGTATGCTTGAAGTGGTCTCGTTGTCCTTTTTCCAGTTTTTTTTTTAAAAAGTCCCTTCTTTCTAATTATTTCAATATGCTGGCAAAAGAAACTTGCATTGGAACTGACAAGCTGTTCTGTGGCCAGCTTGGCTATATTTCAAGGAATAAAGCCCTAAACTGAGCACAGAACCTGTTTATGTTAAAGGCATTAGAGTTCAATGTCTCCCACCTTGTACTGCAAGTCACTTCTCTGAGCCAGGCTCTGTCACCCTTAACCCTGCCAACTAGCATTACTGCTTGATTGCCAAGGGACTGTTCACAGAGGACAGTGCCTCTGAACAGGCACCACGAGAGGAGGATGCATATGACCTGTGGGCCACAGTGTGGTTCTTTACCAGCCTAATTACTGCTTTCAGGTACGTCCTCTTTCCTGACAGAGAAATCAAAACCACTTGTGTTGGTTTAAGACACCAGTCCGAGGGAGGCTGATGGGGGTGGTAGTAACCGCTCATTAGGCATCCACATGATCATTGCTGCTACAACACAAAAGTCTTGAGCCACACTCCCTGGTGGTGTCTGTAGCTCTCTATGAAGGAACTTTGAAAGTCCCCTTTAAAAAGAAAGGCATTATCTAAATATGTCCTCTTTAGGTCTCACTTTGTGTTCTCCTATACTCTCCAAAGGCTGTGTTTTCACTCATTTTGGTGACATGCCTGGCCCTCCCTGTTGTGCAGGTCTGGCTGTACATTAGCGTGTGACTGGATGCTTTGGTAAGTCAACCTGCACCGAGAGAAAACAACTGCCAGCTAAAAATGAGCAGAAACTAAGGTGTGAACCATCTCCTCCTCCACAAAACCAGTTTTACAGGTTTGTGAGCCTCACTGCCTCCAGGAACAATTTACCTGTCAGTAGTGTTTACCAGGAGAGTCTACCAAGGGAAACATCACTCTGCAGAAGTCAAGACTCTGGAAAATATCCAGCCCTTTGCAACATGGGACAAATCTGGTTCCACAGGCAAGGTACAAGTATCCTGCAAACATGCTCTGCCAAAAGAAGTAGTAGCACACAGGAAAAAGCCAGGGCAGGCAATGCTCAGACGTACACATGCAACTTGAGGGGTCGAGCCTCTGTCCCTTCCAGACAAGGGATTAGAGATCACACTACTGCTGCAATTTACAGGGACACTTTTCCCAGTCCCACTGCTACAGGTTCACTAATGAGTAGAAACCAATTGGAAACAAAACATACTTCATTCTCTGTGAGCTGGCTGGTTAATTCAACTGAAGATTGGATAAATTGCCAGTGTACCCAAATCCAAAGCACTCCTGATAACATATATCTTAATACATACATTATTTCTTAATCCCTGAATCTCTTCATTCCTTAATCTTACACGTTAACATGGGTACACAAACCTAGATATTATTGCTTTCTCTTGCATCTCAGTGGGCATGTCTACACGAGATACTTAATATACATTGGCCTAATAACATTGTGTAGCAGCGTGTCACGGCAAAAACCATGCTAATAGCCTGCTGCACAGTGTTATTAGGCTAATGAGCAGTAAGCATCACTAAATAACCACACACCTGTGCTACTGCACAGTAACTTTAAGTACTGAACTTAGTATTTTATTAAGGAAGTACTAAACTTAATGTGCAGTATCTAAGGCACTTTAATGAACATGTAAACACACCCAGTAAATTACCATTTTAATTTATTTTCTACATTCTTTGACTGTTTTGACAGCTTCCAAGTTACCCAGGAAACTAGATTGATGAGATCCTGACTACAGGATTCATACAATCAATTCCTAACCACTTCTCAAGGGGCCAACTGGACTTTCACCACCCATTTCTGATTAGAGGTGGCAGAAGCACAGAAGCAGTCAGTTCCAGAGCAATGTTAATGGGTTTCACCAGCTGAAGAGGTACCTGGGAAAGACAAAGAACTGGCTCTCCAAGCTTTAACACCATGACTGCTGGTGTTGTCCGTCTCCGAAAACCTCCTTGCTGTATACAACTTGCTTCACCTATGGGTGATGAGTGCATGGGCTGTGGCCCCATCTCTTTCCCCCTGAAGAACTGCATGTTCAAAAGGATGGGGGGAAGGATGAGGCTTCAGTTCACTTTGACACAGGGGGACTTCTCATTGTGCTGCCCCCACCCACTTCAGAACCAGGCAGTGCAGACTGCTGCAAGGAGTCTCAGCAGTGCTAGCACTAAGTGGGGTGACAGAGGGGTGACACTAATGTAAGGGTACCCTTACATTAATGTAATGTAAGGATAATGTAATGACACTAATATAAGGGTACCCTTACTCACTCTGCTCTCAACAAACAGCTGGGGATGGTGCTGAGGGAGGGTAGCAAGTTTCAACATCCCAGGCTACCAGCAAAGGAGGAAGGAAGCCTGAGACTGAGTACAAGTGGATTCTGGAAACTGGCAGGAAGCATCTCACCTTTCTGGGAACCTGGATAAACCCCCATAAAACCTGTGTCCAGGAGACTGTGAACAAGACATCACGCGACCACTTGTGACCTTCAGGCAGAAACAACATAGAAACCTGGAACAGGAGCAGAGACAAGCATGTGGAAATGCAGGACTGCAAAAACCCTTGCAAATGCATATCAGCTGCAGCATTCATGGAAAAGTCTTACACATAGCAATGTGTGCAATCCTCATTTGTCACCCCTATATCAGATGGGAAGCTAACAAAAGGAGCCCAAGTGCGTCAAAGCAACACATAATGTAAGGAAGTCCTTTTAATCTTGTAGGTCCCAATCATACTCTACCAATGTGAAAGGCAAACCTTCAGTTGACTTTAATGAGGAATTCTCACAACCATTTAAAGTTTCATATATAATGCTAAAATAATAACATTTATGAGCAGATGTTATTCCCCTCAAGTACTCATAAGTACAGTTGACTAGAAAATGTTTCCCTTCTGTTCCAACAAGAAATTATTAAAACAATAAATTTAAAAAGCAATTTTCATCAATGTTTCCCTGGAAAAAAATGGGTTTCTCTCTCTTTCACAAAATCTCAAACACCAAAACTATCTAGTCAAACACCAAAAACTTTTCAGTTTTCAGGTGTTTGGTCTGTGTTTTATTTAAAGTCAAAATAGACACTTTTTTCAACAATGTTTTCAAAAATCCAAAATTGTCACGTCAATGCTGAAGCTCAGGTTTTGAATCTCACCCCAATTTGATATCCTTCAAATATCATTGTTGGGAAATTTTCAGTCTTCCATTGTCATAATGGTATTGGCCTCTACCTAGGACGTGTACAAAAATATTGTAAAGTAAGAAGGAGACGGCTGTTCAAAGAAACAACTGGCTGAGGCAAAGGTTAGAGGCACACTATATTATTTGGTTTGAACTAAAAATATTTATAAAATACATGGCAAAGAAAAAAAAAAGTAAAAAATAAATTTTCTGCTCTGAAGTGTTTTTAACCATAATTTTGTCTCTGGTTTCATATTAAGATCAAAGACAAGTGGAATGATTCAAAAGGAAAAACACAGAAGACAGTAAACATCTCATAAATAACAAAATTTAAGAAACCTGCCCGAGGGTAGCTAGATCTTACATGACCTTAACAAAACAGAGTACAAAACTGTAAACTACTCCTGCAATGACACATTTAATACAGTTAGGGTTTTTTGAGGTGTTGGCTTATACTCTGTTAAGTTGTCAAAGATATCACATAGGCCTGCACATTGTCCAGGAACCTTACACTTATTAAAAACAACTCCTTGCTTTGCCTTGCTAAAATGAGGGTCTCTTATCAGTAGACAGTTATAAACATCATGCAACTTGCTCCTAGAGGCATGAATCCTTTAGGCCTTTGAAGAAAAATGTGTCTGTACTGTTAACGGCCCATACAAAACACAGCCACTGTTGTAAGCATCATGAAAACTAGTCCTTTGTGGTGCTTGTTTTTTGGTATTCTTGTGTTAGTAGGCATTGTTTCTGAACTCAATAAGTTAGAACTATGCCATACTCTGACATACAGATTTCTGGGCTTAATATTTACCATGGTGGGGGAGAATGCTCCTAAATTACAAGCTTGCATGACCAGTGTTAACTCCTCCTTAGTGGTTTGTATATAAAAGAAGCAGCTGCACAGATCACAGTTTAATTTTAAAGTACTGGAAGGACCCCAAAGTGGGTTTTCATATCAAAGAAAGCCATTGCACACCTGACTGCTACATGAACTCACATTTGTACCTAAAGAATGGTATTTGGAGTGCACTTTCTGCATGAGCAGATCCAGGATTTAGCAAAGGGAATGCAGCATGGTGCCCATGAGACAGACCATGGAAGATTGGGGTGAAGCATAGCTAGAGCCTCAGGACCAGTGAGGGACACTGGGGAACTGACATGGAGCAGCTGCACAAGGAGGGAGGAACCCACTCCTTACAGTCACTGTTGCCACTGTCCCCAGTTAACCTGGGGGCAGGGGCCCAGGGCTGTTCCTACCCAACTCCAGCTGGGGTCTATGGAGAGCCACACTCAGGAACAGTGGCAGTAGTGCACAAATGCCTCCTCCCAGCCCCTGCTCCTTGGCCATCTCTCCTGAACCTCCCTGCCTCATGTCATCCACCAGCTGGGAGCCAGCTCTGGAAGGAGGAACCCATGGGCCACGTGCCACTGCCCCCAGCATTCCACAAAGCCACAGCCCATGGCTGGAACAAGACATGAGCAGCTCTGAGGCTACCCCTCTGCCCAGGTCAGCTGGGGACAGCAATGGCAGCAGCACCAGAATGGGACACAACTGCACTGCTGTACCCCCTGGATCTACTCCTGACTTTCTATGATCATTTTGCTATTCTGGAGGCAACTTACGAGCAAATAAATTATTTCTCCTGCGCTGTTCAGCTGCCATTTTATTTCTAATTTGTGCTTACGTATTCTGCACACTGCCAGTGAGAGAAATGTGTGGGCACCAATTCAGCATGAGGACTTCTGTGCAAAATTAAATAGTGGGAAAAGGTGGATTCTGAGGGTGAATGCTCTAGTGAGTGTATCACGGGGTTGTGTTCAAACAAGATCTTCTGGCAAAGTGGCAGAATTCAATGGCCAGGACCGAGAATCTGAGGATGAAAGGACGTATCTTCAGATTAGCCACTGGAACCGTGGCTGGACTGGATAGTTTTGATGGGATAATGCTGCCACCCTCATTAGGTGGAGGAGCAAAGGTTGCTTGCTTAACCAGTTCATAACATCAGCCAAGAGGGTCAGACACCTCCCACTCAGAACTAATTCACTTTTTCTCCTGCGAGTTGATTTGGCCCCATTATGGAGCATATCAAGGCCAGATATCTGCCCTGGAAAGGCTTTCTGATAGGAGAGGAACAGCATGAGAGGTGAGGGCACTGACATCAGAGTTACCTAATTTTTTTAAAATTATGTTTTAACTGTTTACTATTTCTTTTCATGTGTATTTAACTCAGGTTAAATGTATTTCTTGTTGGTGGTATATTCACTGGTGTTAAGAAGACATTGAGCGCAAATGAGTCGGGCTGTTCAAAAGTTTCCTGTCAAAAGGGTCTCGGGATGGAAAAAATAGCTGTTTTCAGCTTTTTGTTCAGAATAGTCTGCTTTGTGCAAACCTGAGCTTCAGCATTTTGTCATACACAAATAAAACAATTTGAATTGTGAACACTGCCTCAGTGCCTCAGGAGAGATAAAGGTCACCTGCCTTGTGCCCCTCCTCGCCCCCTTTTAGCTGCCCCTCCTTTCTAGCTGCCTAACTGGCATTTTTGCCATTTATGCACAGGTAGTGATTCTACTTACCCTGCAATATGGATATGTAAAGTTATGTGCATAGACTGAGCATATGCAGTAAGCTATGCATGACTGGGAGGGGGGCTACAGCTATATTTGCATGCCCATGCAGGAGGTGTACTTGAATCCAAGTACAAAACTGTAACCAACCAGAAACCTCCAAGTAACAGGGTTAGACTTCAGCACAAGAAGAGGAGGGTGCCTCTCCTGCGTTTCATCCCTGCTTCCCAGGTGACTAGGGTACTTACCCAGGAAACAGAAGACCCAGGTTTTAGGGCCCCTCAACCAGCAAGGGCTTGAACCAGGATCTCTCTGATTTTTCAGCTTAGTACCCCAACCACCACAGATAAGGCATTAACCAGGGCTCCTCTCCAGCACTTTTTAGCTGGTTCCCTGGGCAACCCAGAGAGGAAGGTATGTGGGCCAGAAGGTGGTCAGCAATCCAAGAGGATGTGTGACTTGGTGAGATAGCTGTCATTGAATCACAGAAAATTAGGGTTGGAAGGGACCTCAGGAGGTCATCTAGTCCAACCGCCTGCTCAAAGCAGGACCATCCCCAACTAGATCATCCCAGCCAAAGCTTTGTCTAGCCAGGTCTTGAAAACCTTCAAGGATAGAGGTTCCACCACCAATCTGGGTAACCTGCTCCAGTGTTTTACTACCCTCCGAGTAAGAAAATTCTTCCTAATATCTAACCTAAACTTCCCTTGCTACAACTTGAGACCATTGCTCCTTGTTCTGTCATCTGCCACCACTGAGAACAGTCTAGCTCCATCCTCTTTTGAACCTCCCTTCAGATAGTTAAAGGCTGCCTATTATATACCCTCTTAGTTTTCACTTCTCCAAACTAAATAAGCCCAGTTCCCTCAGCTTCTCCCAACATAAGTCATGTTCCCCAGCCCCCTAACCGTTTTCGTTGCCCTCCACTGGACTCTCTCCAAATTGTCCACACCCTTTCTGTAGCGGGGAGCCCAAAACTGGACACAGTACTCCAGATGTGGCCTCACCAGGACTGAATAGAGGGAAAGAATCACTTCCCTTGACCAGCTGGCAACACTTCTATTGATACAGTCCAGTATGCCATTAGACTTCTTTGCAACAAGGGCACACTGTTTACTCATATTCAGCTTGTCCTCTATAACCCGCAGGTCCTTTTCTGCAGAGCTGCTGCCCAGCCAGTCAGTCCCTAGCCTGTACTAGTGCATGGGTGCATTCTGTCCTAAGTGCAGGACTTTGTACTTGTCCTTGTTGAACCTCAGGAGATTTCTTTTGACCCAATCCTCCACATTGTCTAGGTCACTCTAAACCCTACCCTCTTGTGTATCTACTGCTTCTCCCAGCTTGGTGTCATCTGCAGACTTGATGAGGATGCACTCTATGCCATCTTCCAAGTCTTTGATAAAGACATTGAACAAAACTGGCTCTATGACTGACCCCTGGGGCACTCCACTTCAGTGGCAACATGTAGGCGGAGCACCCCCTGAGAGCGCCAGTGTAGCCCAGTAGGCCATGCTCCCCGTTCAGGCAATGGGCAGGGGGAGCAGGCAGGAGTGCCAATGTCTCCCCTGTGAGCACCAGCCAGGGAGTGTGAGCACTGGATGTAGGCCGTGGCTGCTTCTGGAAGCCTCATGGCCATTTTTGGGAGCAGCGTGGCCAGCTCACTGGTTGGTAAGTTTTGCTGCGGGGGACCCCCGCCCCCCAATCAGCAAGATCCCACCCCCCCGGTCACTGAGATTGGCTGCAGGGGGACCCCCCCCCCAGTTGCTGACTAGTTGCAGGGTGGGGACAGGGCACATGCCCCCCCCAACTAAGGTGGCACTAGTCGCCCATGCTCCACTTGATACTGGCTGCCAACTAGACATCGAGCCATTGATTACTACCCTCTGAGCCTGATGCTCCAGTCAGTTTTCTATCCACCGTACAGTCCCTTCATCCAGCCTGTACTGTCTTAGCTTGCCTGCGAGAATGTAGTGGGAGACTGTATTAAAAGCCTTGCTAAAGTCAAGCTATACCACATCCACTGGTCTCCCCACCTCCACAGAGCCAGTCATCTCGTCATAGAGGGCAATCAGGTTGGTCAGGCTTGACTTGCCTCTGGTGAATCCCTGCTGACTGTTCCTAATCACATTCTTCTCCTCCAAGGGCTTAGAAATGGATTCCTTGAGGATCTGCTCTATGATTTTTCCAGGAACTGAGGTGCAGCTGACTGGTCTGTAGTTCCCTGGGCCTGGATCCTCCTTTTACCCTGTCATCCCTCAAAGGTAGACTACTCTGGGTTCCAGTCGACCCCTGCTCCTAATGAGATACAAACTTTCTCATTGCATCAATTCTATCAAACAGCTAGTAAATGCGAGGGGCAGTTGTTCAGTTTCAAAGGGCCCCGTCTGATGCCTGGGGTTTACAGTCCTGTGCTGAGAAGTCAGAAAGACTCAGGTTTGCTTCCCCTCTAGGAACAAAAAGCCTACAACCTGGGGCTCCAGCTTCCTGGGTAAGTGCTTGACCCACTTAACTACTGGGATTACAACATGGGAGAGTCCTCCCCTATCCACCATTCTTATGGTACTTACAGTCATGTACATGACTACCTGGCCTATATGTACATGTATGCAGCCATGTATTAGTCTAGCCAGTGCATAGCTCTTCTGAGTGTACAGGCTTAGGCATCCACTGGATAAAGCCAGGGCCAAAGGTGGCCTGGGGAGTGCCTGGAAAACTGTGAAGGAGAAACAGGACTCTTCCCTCCCTCTTCCATGATGCACCATGGCAATGGCCAACTGCCTTTGACACTGAATCGGGGCAGGGGAGGGGGTGAAAAAAATGGCTGCCACTGGCAGCTACACCATCATAATCACGATGCACTGGTGGCGTGGTGACAACCCAAAGTTGCCACTGCTCTTGTTTCCCGAGTGCCCAGCTGCATCAATACACTGCTGTGCCATGGGTAGAGGATTTGCAAGGGAGATAATACTACATCATGGGAGGAGTATTTGTCTTAGGGAGCCCAGTCCCTGGAAAAGAATGAGGTATAATGCCCCCCAGTTTCAACTTTCTTGAAGCACCACATCAAATAAAATGGCTTAGGCTTAGACTGAAAGTTTGGGTTTTGTTTTTCTCTGAAAAATCAAAATATCCGTGGGTGGGGGGAAGCCTTTCCCCTTGCTCTCTAGTGTTACTACTGTGGCCATTTAAACAAACAGAATGTTGGATAATCTAACCAATGGCTCCCTAAAGACCCTGCCTCATCCTGAGTGCTTCTCTTCTGTGCATGGTGTCAGCAGAGCCATGGGGGGGTCTCAGTGTTCCTGATCCCGCTGTATTTCAAGCTTATTGGGGTAGACATGTGTGCTAGCTGGGCAAAAGAGTTAGGACATCACCCTTCACTGAGTCCCACTTGTGGCTCAGGGCAGAGTGCCTCCTGACATGCACACAGCATCCTTAGGTTGTAGTCATTCTCTCCTCTGCATGAACCCAAACAAGCAACAAGTACTCGTGTGGCTAAGGGCAGCTTGGCCTGGTAAGCTCTACTATGGGAAGAGACTGTGGAGAGAGTACATCAAGTCCTTCTCGCTCGGACATCATACATGGGTAAGTGCCCTGTTTGTGGACAACTGCACCGGTAAAAGGTAGGGAAATCCTCTTGGTTTGCTTTGGGAGGGAAAGAAGAAAACATGGTACGTGCATCAAGAAGCCCAGAGCTGGCAACACAAGCCAGTATGGTGAAAGAAGTGTGTCTGTTACACTCCAAATATATTGGGACCAGGCAAACCTTGTACTTTAGTTTAAAATCCTTCCTGTTCTTTCACTCTGCCAGGTAGGTGGCAAACTTCACAACACTGGTCCTGAGCTCGAGCAAAACTCTTCTGCACTTCAGAATCAGACAATCATTTCTTGCTTATGAAACAAATAAACAAAACTCCTCTGCATTCAGCAAAAACAACTTTTAAAAAACATCCACTTTCTGCAGGAGACAGAAAGTGACCCCTCCTGAGAGACACTTGGGTGTGGAACACACTGTTTGAGTGCACACTGATGATAAGAGTGAATCATGATGAGAAAAACATTATCGCATCCAGGCTGCCAATAACTACGCTGAAAGCAGGACAGTGTGGCACATCATCAAGGTAGGAGTTCCAGTTATGCTAAGCTATAGTAAGCTAAGTTGCCGAAAAGCAGCCTGGGAGAAATGGGCACCATGACCACTGGATGACTTGATAAGAAGGGCAGGGGAAATACACTAATGAGCAAAAAGACACTGATTCAACGAAGGGAGTAAGAAAAACTTAAGGACAAACATAAAAAAGTACAAACTCACTAATGAGGCAGAGATAACAAGAAACAAAGTATAGATGGGTAAACTTTGCAAAGAAACAAGTAGAGACGAACATCTTGACAAAGAGAGAGATAAGAATTGGTATGAGATGGGGGGGGAGCACGCAAGTATAAAGACAGGGCATTGTGAGACCTGTTCCTTCTCCCCACTAGGGGAGCTTGAGTTGCATGTAATGCCTCACAACCTATCAAGGGCAAGGTTCACTAAGTTGGACTGACCATTAATCAGACCAACTGGTGTTGGTCCAAGGACATTAAAACTTTCCAAGCTTTTGCACCCAAACATGGACTCAAATAGAATTTTTCTGCATTGCTTTAGGAAGACTGCTTGCTAGCATCAGCCTTCCAGAACACGCAGACCCCAGTAGCTTGTATATCAATAGTAGCAGCAACAAAATACCACCCAAGAAAACACCCTGCATGCCTCAGAACAAGAGAGCTGCAAAAGGCAGCAGATCCATCCCAAAGCCACTATGCTCCGAGGCCCTACAGTATGCCCAGAACTTGGAAAGCCATGGCCAGGGACTCATCTGCCCCTCTATACACATTAGCTCAGGGCGTCCTTGGGGAGCCAGGCTTCGAGCACATGGCAGAATGAGCCCCCTGAAATGTCCTTCCTTGTCCTGCCCTGAAGTGTAAGCATAGAGGTGTCACTGCATCCAAGTAGCTGCTCAGCTGCAGATGGAGGAAAAACAGGATTTGCCCAGGGTTACAGCTGACTCACATTTCTCTGTTGAGCCATTAGCAGAAGACAGCCCCCAGGTTTCACACCATATCTGTCCGTTAATCATAATATTCTTCCCCTCTGATGATCCACTGCCCTGAAGTGTGTGCAGGTATTTATACCCATCTAATCAGAAGTGGTACAAGCAGATAGGCAGGGCAAAAGAGAGGTAGGAGTTCAGTCTCTGATGGGCAAATTGCAGGACCTTAAATTTGCTGTTGCTGAAACTTTCTGCTCTTTAAACCAGCAC
>NW_005842125.1:1724483-1742946 GCF_000455745.1 Alligator sinensis | reverse complement strand
TCCCTACATAGCACAACTGCAACAAGGGACAGTCTTCAGTGGAAAGACTTATTTTTCCTTTGCATTTTGTAAAGCAAACTGAAGGACTCCATGCACTTCATCCACTCCAGTGTCTGATCCAAGGTCCAGTGATGTTAATGGGAGCTGGGTAAAGTCCAGTTGGGAATGATAGCTTACATCCATCAGTCAAAAAAAGTGTCCTTGAAAAAGGTTCTAGCCAGAAGACTTTAACTAGGTGGCTTTAAAACCTGTGTGCAGATGGGATGAGTGGTGCTACAGTGAGTGCTAAGTGGCTGTTGTGTACCTGAGCTCCCCCTACTATTGTTTGCTTCATTTACAGCAGAGTTTCAAAAAGTCTGTAGCTAACACTTTTTCAAAATGCATCTTTTATGCCAGTGTGAATAAACACTAAGGCCAGCATAAGCTCCACTTCTGTAAAGGCTCATGCATACACTTAGCAGTAAGCACACAAATATTTCTATCAGTCCCCAGGCAGAGCCGAAGTTAGATTTCAAATTCCCCTTGCGCTGAAAATCTGAACAACCTGCAACTACACTGACACAGAGAAAGTACAATGAAACTGAACACTGGTGACATCACTAAAGAAAGGAAAATTGAAGCGAAAAAATTTATTGACCTCAAGAAGTGGTAGCTACCAGAACTGTTGCTTTGCAGGGGGAATTGCAAAAGAGGTCAAATCTATATTTTAAGTATCAGATCTAATGAGACATCTGGGTGAGAAGCCATTTGTATACTAAAAGAGCTGCAAGTTTATTGATTATTAAATCAAGAAACAAATGTCAAGTCACAATCTTTCCCCACTCAATTACTTTGACACTGAAATCGATAACTGAAGTTTCTCAGACTTGGAGTCTGGTGAAAACATATTGACAGGGCAATAACTATTTGAAAGAACATCTGAAAAAGACATTTGTATTGTTAATACAGAGAAAGTGTTTTCACAATTGGCGCCAATATGCTTGTTTCTTTGTAGGGATTTTTTTGTCTTTTCAGTTCCCACCAAATGCGGGATCCCAGTGAGATGCATTTTCTCACTATTAGCAATCTCCAAAGGGACCCTGCTTGCCATTGAGAGCAGCCAGTGTCTGACAAGTACAAAAGGCTGAAATGCAAAAATCAATACTAATGTAAACTAGCTATGCCCCTAAGCAGTGTGACCCAGAGGTTTTCATTAGCCACATGGTATTGCATTTCTTAGGCGAAAGGCACATTATTACACACATACTAGCAACTCTTCTATGTAATGAAGATTAAAAGTTCACTCAAGCATCCTGAACTTAAATGGGAACGCAATCTTCTAGAAACAGGATTTCCTGATTGCTTCATTGCTCTGAATAAACATGTTATGTTGGAATAACACTGTCTCTTCCACACCCTTTGGTAGAAAATTTTGAATACAGTTTCCTTAGCCTACTTTAACTTTTCTTTTGGGAAGAACAGCGGTGGTTTTCAGCCCATGGGTGCCCTGTTTTTAATTGAGAGAGAGACAGCCATCACATGCTAAATAACCTAAAAGTGAATCCCTGTAGTTGATGCATGCAAATGGACAGACAGCCATATCCTGACTTATCTCCATTTGTTTGGGCAGACACCATAAATCTATCATAACCAGGTTGAGATACCATAAAGTGCAATACCATAAACGTACCACAGCTAGATGAGAAGCTGGCCACCACCTATGGCTCCAATATCAAATGAAAGATCAGCCCAAGAATAAAAACTGTGTAGAAAGGAGTATGGGGAGAAGGTCACGTCCCACAGGCTTCCTTGGCCTCCAGTGCTGTGGGCCCTTCAAATGGTATGCAAGGCACTGTGAAAGCTGATTCCACAAACTGTGCTCAGAGGAGCTCAGGACAGAGGGAAGGTCAAAGACAGAGTAGATAGGCACAGGAAGAGGAGCTGATCCTGCAGAGCTAATGAGATGGCTCAGAGATACCTGGCACAGGGAAGATGGAGTGGGCCTTGGGGAGTCCTACATGAGAAGGGCAGAATAAGGATCAGGCAGAGCCCCTGAAGGGATCATTTGGATTAGTCAGACCCACTACAGCTATATGACCCTGTGGGTTGGCCAGCAGGCCTGCTGAGACAGAGAGCCTCCTTAAATGAGAACCTCAAGCACATCACCTCTTCCTCTTTTGGGGAAAAGCAATGCAAGCAGTGGGGAAAGATTCTGACCTATTCTGCCTCTCTGAAAGGGGCTGTCACTGCAGTTGTTACCACCCTGTGCAGACTCCTGTCTTTCTGTACAGGAGTTTCCAAAGGAAACTGTATATTGGTGTCATCACCACCCTGGAGATCTTGTCCTGCAGGATGGCAGAAAGCATCTAAACAGAGCCAAGGACTAGCTCTCTGGCTCTGGAGGACACCTTGAAAGCTACTGACAGGACTTGTGCCGACACCGACTCATCAGTGACAAATACAAGAGAACTAGATGGGCTCCAGGAAGTGGGTCCACTCTGGCAGCTGAATAGGCCACTGCAGAGGGAACTGCTCTGGGAAGAAGTAGCCACAAAGATTCGGACAGCAGTGCCCCATAGGATGCTGACAGATGTGCAGCTCCTCACTGTAACTCATGGCACTTCACAGGAAGTGCCATTAATTACAGCAATTCCCCCTGCCCCCAACCAAATAGACATTCAATTGAACTGCAGTTGGAAATGGTTGCGTGTCTGCAGCCTCCCTCCTGTACCCCCCACCAGCTCTGGTGCTGTCTTCAGGATGGGGTGGGAGTGGGGGTGGGGAAGGGAAGGGATGGTGCTCAGTCTGGGGTTTGCCCAGACTATGCTGGAGGGTGGGGCAGGTGGATTGGAGCACCCACACACATTGGCAAATGAAGCTCCTCCCCTCCCTTTTCCCTTTCCCATCCTGAAGACAGCACTAGGGGTGGGCTGGGCTGGGCTGCATCAGCCTAGCCCTGCTTCAGATGCACATTGACAGAAGTTAATGAAGGCACTGTGCTTTGGGGTGCTTTCATCTGAACCCTCATGTAATGAGGGTTCAAATTATCATGTGATCAGGCACTTTTAAAGCACTCTGAAGGCATGCACTTGTCAGGGCACAACTGTAGGGCACTTCAGGGGGCCGAACACACAACAAAATGTCACTTCTGTCAGCACCCATAGAGACAGAATGATCCTTCCCTCTGTGGGGACACAGGTTTCTGCCCTTGCCCTTCACCCCATATCTCCTTGTCCCTCTGGTGTCTATGTTCACTGACTGCATCAGGCTGTGGTTGCTATTTTTAGTTGATGTTAATGCAAATAAACTTTTTCAAAGCAGATAGAGAAGATGTAGCTCCTGTCCCTGGAGTCATGATATTCGTGCCCTTGTCAGATGACTGGGATCAGTCTTTTGTGACCCTGACCTGTGTCATGTGACTAGGGCAAGGAAATAAAGTTCAGCATCTTAACTGCCCTTTTGGGAGCCTTCATCCTCCTCAGGATTTTCTGGAGTAGGATTAGAGGGAAAATTCCATCCACAGGCTGCCCCTCACCCTGAATAAGAACAAGTTTACAGTACAGCCACCCACAATGATGCAAACTCCTCTAGGCTGATAGAGACCATAAATCTTGCAATAAGTTATATGTAAAACACTGCCTTTCTTTTTTAGCCAGCCAAACACAAACGGTCTGGTGAGCATGTGAATTGCTCTATGGAGAAGCAGCCCTGTAACAACAATACTGCTTCCCGCTGACACACAAAGCACCTGCCTTCTTGTTAAGTAAAAACAAGTCAATAGTCACAGCAAAACCATGAAAGAAAAACCACAAGTGACCTAAGCACTTCTGAGTCATTGCCCCTGCCTGGTACATTGTGACATTCCTCTAAAACTCTCCACCACCTGCAGCCTCCCCAGAACTGCTGATCAGCAATTCTTTTGTCTGTCTTAAACACCGGGTAATTACACATATGTACACTGCACAGATGGCTGTAACCCTCCTCTGCAAACATTTATCCCTGGGCCCCGTGACTAAGGCAAGCTGGCAGAGACCCTCCCTCAAGCAACCGTTGTGGGAACCTTCTTACAAAACAACTTTTTTTGAAAGATAAACTGTGCACTGTCTCCATTATCAAACCATTAGACTCAGGAATAGAGCTAGACTCCTGGGCCAGAGAAGTCTGGGGAAAGATTCTGGCTGGCTTTGGATCAGGCCTGACTGAGCAGGATATATCCTTCTGCAAAATCACACAGGTCTGCTCTCTCCCTGATATTTTTCCAGCATGTCAAAATGAAGCACTTTATGCATATGATTAAAGGCCTGATAAAAACCTGCCTGCTAGTGAGGGACTCCAGGAACCAACCTATATTGTTTTATCAAAGAGGAGGAGAAGGACTTGACAGTCCCAAAGCACCTGGCATGGGGCAAACATGTGGAGCGGAGTCCTAAGTCCAGTACCCCAAAACAGCAAGATCCAATGGTTGGGCAATTTCAGGTTAGAAATATGGCACAGATACTTAACAGGGCCAGTCATTTAACCATGGGAACAACTTGCCAAGTGAGCAGCAGTTTCTCCATCACACTTCATCATTAAGTCAAAATGTGATGTTTATCTAAAAGCTATGCTCTGGTTCAGATGGGGACTATTCCAGAGAAGTCCAATGGGCTGTTTTTACAGGAAGTCAGACTAGATGTACCTTCTGGCCTTACAGTCTATGAACCTATAAACACCTTTCATACTGTCTTGTTTCTGCTTGCAATAGTATAGCAGGTGAATGCACAAATATTTCACTAGAGAAGTGGGATGAAAGAGGCTAAGTGGGCTGAGTTCTAGCCTGTAGTTCATGTGGGGAGCATTTTGGAAGGGCTCAATGGGAGGCAGGCTTTGCTGTAAATAGTTTGTAAGCAACCCCAGGGGGAGATGGCAGTCTGGGACTAGCAGCAGGGCCTGGAGACCACTCTCTGATTGGTTTCCTGTGACTTTGTTTCATTTAATTGGGTAAGTGCTGTCCCCAGGTTAATACTAGAGTTTTGTATCTATGCTGTTGCAACTGTGGCTTGGCGGAAGACAAAAAAAGAAGGGCGAGAGAGAGATAGGCAGTGGAGGGAGAAAGTCCCAGTGGAGTCTGTGGAAAGACAGGGGAAACAGGAATGGCAAAATAAAGTCTATTTGGAGCTGAGCAGTCTGCCTATGTTATTTGACACTCTGACCACCCCTTTGAAGAAGAAATCACCCCACTTCCAGGAGCTGACCAAAAAAGAAGGAGCTCTGGGAGGTTGGGAGTGCTACAGATCACCGGGAAAGCCAGGGACTGAGCAGAACCAGGGACTCAAGCCCAAGGTTTGCTCCTTGAGACTCCACAACTGAGGGCTGGCTTCAGGGGGTCTTCTCAGGAGAGGGATACCAGAAAAGGCTTCTTTCCAGGGGAGTCACAAGAAAGAGCTCCCATCCCTCTACCCCCTCATGTTGATCTTGTAACAGGCAGCAATTTAAAAGTCATCTGTAGGAATCCACAGAGCAGAAGAGGTCCTACAAGTTTTGCTGCACTCGTAGCTTAAGGCTTTTCTGATTTGACTTAAATTCCTACTTATCGATATACAAAAGCCTCCAAAGAACAAACAGTCCCAAACAGAAACATGCTGGTCTGTGCTGTGGTTGAGGACCATTTCCACACATCTGTAAGTCACAGGGAGAAGAAGTCCCCTCTCTTCACCAATTGCTGTGCCAGGAAACTCGCCCACTGTTGCTTATATTCCACTTCACTGCTGCCCTGGCACCCAGCACCACTGACAGGGCTGATGGCAAAGTGTGGGTTTGGCATCCTCTGCATCCATCTTCTATCTTGCCAGTCAACACATTAAACAACCAACAACAACAAAATGTCCTGCTTCTCAGTAAGTGTCTGTCCCAGAGCAGAAACCTTGTTCAGATTAGAATGGGAAAGAACATCTAAATTGCAGAATTTGTAAAATTCACTGAAATACTAACCAGTCTTGTAAACCTATCCTTATTTGAGCCTAGGCTGTTGCACTGATATCACCATGTGCCTTTGAGAACTGCTGTTGCTATTCAATTCAGGAAATTGAATATTTCAAATCTAGCATGTCCAAATGAGATTATTTCAAGGGGTGGGCATGGCGGGTGGAAGAGGGGAGAGAGGGGGACTATTCATCCTGGATCCTGTAGGTAGGTTTCTGACAAGGAAAAAAAAAAAGTCTCACCATAAAATCCCGAAACAGCTCTGTACTTTCACTGTCTTCTGTGGGAGCATCTTCATTTATACCAACTGAGGATCTATCCCAGAGGATTGAAACTATACACTTATATCTGCCATCTGGCTCTTTACATTATTTTAAATAATAATGTAAATCAATAATAATAAGATTAATTAATAAATTAATAATAATAAGATCGTCCTTCTTATACTTTCGTCAGATTAAATAATTTTTCAAGTAACCTGAATTCCATCTCTTACCTGCTTTCCTCCTGGGCTCAGGAGGCCATCCCTCTACGTTTCCTGTAGGACTGTTGCAACCCAGCTCCAAGCATCTAACGGTAGTCCGTTCCCACCACCAGTAAGTACTACCTGACTTCAGAGGACCCTGGACACCCAGCTGAGTAAAGCCACCTCTGAGTTACTTCAGTGATTTCTTTTGGTTACTTTAGCAACCCTTCTATGTCATGCATTGTGAAGTTACAGGATACATTCCACCACAATGGTCCCTTTTGAAGATATTGAGTACAATGGGGCTTGCTGGAGTCAAAAGAGGCATTAAAGTATACTTGTGTGCAGACACAATACCTGATATCACCCCTATGGAGCAATATTAATATTCTGCCTTTCAACATAAACCTCTACGCAAGGATCCCAAAGTGGCTTTTACACAGTAAAGAAGTCTTGCTGTGGGCAAGTCAGAGCTAGTCCCTGCATGATAGCAGCACATGTACAGTGGTCTTTACCCTTATAGGAAAAGGCAGGGCCCTGCTTTCAGAATTGTTCGGGTGCAGCTCTTCAGCAGTGTGGTCAGCTTCACTGTGCAAAGCATCAGGAGTACAGCTCCCACTTGAGGATTGCAGTTGGCTTTTTTTTTCTAGAAATCTGATCACTTAAAGGTGTGGTCAGACTGGGTGCTGAGCTTTTGGCAAATCTGATCCACAGGTTCTTGGCCAAGAGCCAACAGCAAATGTGTGACAGAGCTGGGGGGCAAAAGATGGGCCTATGATCTGCTGTTCCTGTGGAGAACCACTGGATCAAGCTCTCTTTCCTAATGAGCCCTGGGCTATCAGGTTCAGATTGTCACACTGACCCACAGTCCATTATGTATTCTGTGGAGAGGAAAGTTTCAATGCTGAAGGTAAAAAATATGAAGATAATGGTAATGGGCAAAACAGACTAGACAAATGCAAATGGTGTGGCTTTGGCACAAGCAGCTGTGTGCTCTAGGTAAGAAACAGAGCTGAGCGTAGGATAGGCAGCTCTGAATATGAATTCATGGCTGTCCTATGAACTATGTAGCCTGATGTAAATCTGCATTCTCCTGTTTTACTTCCTTTCCAAGGTGCATGGAGGATTGCAGAGTGTGCTCACAAACTACCTTGAAGATATAGTGCTGGGCATTGCTACCACCAGGCCTTAACATAAGCAAATAAGCCCAGAAATAAAGTTCCATATACTTCTTTGGTGGGAAAAAACGGGACTTTAAATTACAAACTCCCTGGTGAAGCCTGTCTGGTAGCCTACAAATAGTATTTCTTGGCCTCCATTCAATCACGTCGATACTTCCTCTCTTGGCTGCAGAGAAGGGCACCAATCAAAACACAGGAGTTTCTGGCACAAGCCACAGGTCTGCTCCCCACACCCGCCCTGCTCTGCAGAGAAGACTGCCAGAGGCACTCAGGGCCAAACTGATTATGAGGTGGGGAAGAAGGTGACACTGTGTGATTGATGAATTGAGAGGCTCCTTCATGGAAAAACAGAAGGAGACCAAATGTAGGAAAGTCCCGCCTGGGTCATCAAAGCATAGTGAAAGAACCACTAGCCACCTCCTGTTCCGAATGGGAGATTTCTTCCTTGGATTAAATTGCCACGACACCAAAGGGACTGCATGTGGGGCCTGAAAACCCTATGGGGAGTAAAGCCAAAAGAGGCAGAACTGCTCTGTGAATTCTACCCTTACTGGTGACATGAGGCAGACAGCTGTGTGAGCAGACAGCCATGCTCCCCACCATGCCCCAGGTGAGGACAGAGATATTCCCAGCACCAAGCAAGCCTCAGCACCAAGCAGACAGAACCAGGCCGCTGCCCAAGGACTCAACATGGTCTGCTGAGGCCCTCTTCAGATGTGGCAGCTTCCAGGGGCCCAGCTGGTGCATCATCTTACTTCTACCACTTAACTGATTTTGTTCCCGGATTGGCTGACCTATTGCCAGGTTTACACCACACCTTTGCTACTTGTCCTCCTGAACCCCTCTCCCCCACCTGAGCCTATTCTTCCCTCCTCCCATGCACTCAGCCCCACACAGGACCCCACCCAGATAACTGTGGGACTTAAAGCCTGAACAAAGTTTGCTGCAGAAGAGCAAGGAGCAGGCTCAAGGAGCAACCAGTGTTGATTGGGACCCTGAGCAAGGACAGCAAATTCCCTGGGGGTTAAATATCAATAGCTAGATCCCTAGCTTGTGCAAACTGGCTGCTGCCTTGCAAGGGAGCTGGTGAATAAGACCAGCTCCCTTGCAAGGTGGTATCAGTTGTGGTGGCAGAGACTCCAATGCAGCAGCGTTGGAGCTGGGCCATCTTACAACCCCTGTAGGTCTGGTGTGTTCTCTCTTGGCTGGCAGCTTTGCTTTGAATCTGCTCAAATGGATTGGGGACAGCTACAGCTCTGTCTACCTTGTTATGCTGGGACTTGACGATGTCTCCTTTGCCAAAGGCAAGATGGACTCTGATGGGAAAATGGTGCTGATTTAACATCACCTAATGAAGAAGGCCAGGTTGGTAGGATAGCTGAGGCCAGTCCTGTGATTGCTCAACACCTACATCTGGGGAGTGGTTCTCCAAGCGGCTCAAGTCCCAGCAAGTTTGCAGTGCAGAGCCCCAAGATGCAGGTGCTGAGCCCTGCTGGAAAGAGTCTGATTCAGCATCTATTAAATGCCCTATGGATGCCACCCAGAGCTGGCTCTGGACACAAATACAATTGTAGGAGGCAGCACTTGTAGGTGCCAACAGGCAGTAAAACCAGACTGACTAAATTCTGTTTCAGATTCCTTGCTGTTTTGCATTGGCACTGCCTGGGAACCAGCTGGCATGTTCTCTCCCTGCTGCTATTGCCAGGGCATTGGTCAGTACACTCTCTTCACATTCTCTCCTCTGCGCCACACTGTCTCCTCCACCTGCTGCCCCCGAGTCCAACAGCAGGCAGCCTGAGCTTTGCTTGGCTGGTACTTGCTTCCAAGTGAGCCACTTGTCATGGCTCAGGGGCAGTCTGGACCATGGTTGTGCTGGTTTGGATTTTATGCCTCCCCCTACTCTTCTGGCAGGGCGGATGCTGCCACAATCCCAGCCAGCTGTTCAATCACAGCTTCCCCTTAAGGCACAGATTGCATTTTGGGGCCCAGCTGAGATATACCATTGCCTAGCAGTGGACTCATATTTGTACATGGGCAAGAAGGCAGTCTTTGCCTGCAAGTGCAAGCTCCTGACCTGCCTCAGGACCAGATACATTGGCCTGGACATTTCTGGACATTTGCAGCCCTTTTCATGTGATGAGAGTCACTTGGCTTTCAGGTTCCTTCTTTATAACCTCACTCCAAGCTTCTGAGCACACCCTGCTGTGACTTGCAGCAACAGCCTGTATCCAGTGCTATAGCAACAAAGTTTGGCGCCCGAGGCAAAGCCTGCAGCAGTAGCCTGCTATCGCCCCGTGCACAAATCTGGGGGGCATGCCCCCCATGCTTACCCGGGAGTGCACCCAGTGCTGGGAGCTACCCTTCCCCCATCCCCATGCCTCACCAAACAAGCCGTTTCATCCCACACTCCATCCTAGCTGGGCAGCACTTGTTGGTACCCCTTTGCTTCGGCACCTGGGGCGGTCGCCCCACTCACCACCCCCTCTTGCTACAGTACTGGGTGTATCTACACTGTTGTAGGTCACCTGTGCCCAAGCATACCCTGCACTCATGCCCTGCTTGTCCACTCTGAGCTGTACACTGCATATCTGGAAATACATTGATAAGGCTGCTCCAGGTTCACACATCAGTACCTGCTCTCATTCAGTATCCAGCAGCCTGAAAGCAGGTGGTGGGGACAAGACTGGAATGGCCGCACTGGCAAACTTCTGAGTTTGGCATGTGAGCGTGAAGGTGTGGAGGACAGAGGGAAGTATGGACAGGACATGTCCAGCCCTTGCCAGCACCCACCACTGCAGTATGTGGCCTGGCCCAGCAAATTGTGAATTTCTTCATTTGGTTTTTGTTCTCATTAGGCTGCATCTCCAGCTCAGTGTAAACCTGTCAGCTTGTGGTACATGAGCCTGGCCAGAGGCAAGACCTTCCTCTCCAGAAAGTCTAACTTGCCCAACAGTTCCCTCCCAGGTGAGCCACCAGCACCTCTGACCAGAGACATCTGTCCACAGTCATTATCTGCTCATGTTGCTGGGGGAAGGGATAAAACCACCAGATAAACTCCTGGCTTACTGCCACCCAGGGGAGTTTCACCCTGGGTGCAGTGAGAAGGCTGATCAACCAAGTGCACCAAGATCATCAAAGAATGGCTGGTCAAGTTCTCCTAACAGGCTGATTTCCTGAACTGGCTTGCAACCCACTCATAGGGTAGACTGGGGATGTGTAAAGCACTTGACCCAGGGCTGTGCCTCTGATGCACCACCTGGGGAGAGCCTGGGCAATGCACAGCTTGACTGTTGCATGTGCATGATGCCTGGAGCAGGGGCACTGTGGCTTTGGCCATGAGCCAATGAGCCTGTCATCTTGTGCGCAGCCATTGGTATGTGCACAGTGCTGTATGTCCAAGTTTGGCATGCACACCCTAGGCATGCCAAGCTTCATAACACTGGTCCCATTGAAGACAGACCAAAAAGACACCCATGTCTCCATTTGCCACTTAGCCACTGGATCAACTCCTGGGAACTGCTGGCAAACACACACTATGCCCCACAGCATTTCTAAGTGGTTCTCTGGAAGCCTCTTCTGTTCTGGGGCAGGTAGTGGGAGCTATCTCTTTTACCAGGATTGGGGCAGGGCTCCCAGACCCCACCACTATGGGAGCTACTGAGAGTTTAACACACACAGGTGCATATCACCAAGGCATATCAGGAGTCTGGACAGTGCTTGATGAGTCCAGGAGAGCTTGGCCCCACGCAACTGCCTTTCTTCCCTGAGCAAAGCAAAACAGGATATGATGACAGTCCATACTGAGGGCCCAGGATTGGGTCCTGATAGGTACATTCAGTGCTTGGCTCTATGGCAGTGTGGCCATTGGAATATCCATCTTTTCTGGGTTCAAGACTGGCTTCAAGCTTAGTCGCTTCATAATTGAACTTGGAAGTTCAATTAGCCATTTGCCAGAGGCACACTGAGGACTGTTGGGTGGAAGATGTCACCATGTCAGACTGTCACCCATTTCCAGCTCTCTGCTCAATGACAACATGTACCATTCCTTGATGCAGAAGCATGGGTGCAAGGAGCAGCCTGGGGATGAAATCTCCCCCTTTACCACCTTCCTGTAAGGCTATCTTTTTTTTTAAATTGTGAACATACTCATATGTTGACTGAGATAAAACCTTCACAGAAAGTGCTATCAAAATTACTCACCAGTTGTAACATTTCTATTTACACGTGTCACAGAGGTTAACTGCAAAGCACTTAAATTAAATCCCCGCAGGGTTTTCAATTTTTAGCTTGTCCTCAGAAGACCTTTCGGTAACTTTTCTATGGTTCTGATCAGAACTGGCAGCTGTTCACTCGCATGAGTGTTTACCGAAATACCCGTAGTAACTGCAGACTCTTTTCCATGTGATTGTGCATGTCTGTTTTGGACTGGGGACACTGCATATGCACGCTACGGAAATAAAAAAAATCCAACAACCAGGGTGCGCTGGCAGTGATGTGTAGCTGGCTCCCCCTGCTGTCCAGCTGCACAGTTGCTCACACACTGTGTCCCTCACAGGACCTCTACCCCATTCCTACCCAAGCAGGAGAGCTCTGGGATGAATCCAGGGTGTGCAGTAGTTAAAATAAAGATCCTGGTGGCTGCTTGTGTCCTAACCTGTTGGATTTGTTGGCTGGAAACTTTTCTGGGTCCCAGTAGGCTCCAGGCACTGGCCTTGGCCTAGGCTCTCTGGCTACTTCCTTGGTACAGACACTGTCTGCTGCCCCTTTATGGAAATGGGACCTGTTATCCAACAGTTCTAGATTCCCCCTGGGGCATCTGGGTCTATAGCAGGAGTGGGCAAAATGTGGCCCATGGGCCATTTCTGGTCCACTGGCCGCTGCCAGGAGTCTGAAGAAGGAGGGCTGTACCCTGTGCTGCTCTAGTCTGCCACAGCCTGGGCTGGGCTGGGCAGGGCAGGGCAACACAGCAAGCAGACTCCTCTGCTTGCCTCCCCCAACTCTCCGACCCCACCTGGCTTCCTGTTGGCACTGTGGCTACACAGCCCGGTCGCTGCAGCCACCCATTGCCAGGCCCACACAGGATGGGGTGCACTGCAGAGCACTGAGCAGCTGTCCCACTTGCCACAATGAGCCATTGCCACCATAGCACCATTAGGAGGGGAGTCTCTGCTGGCTGCCAGAGGGACTTGGCTCAGGACAGCCGCCACCAACCTTCCTGGTGTGGCCCAGCAGCTCATCATGGCAGGTGGACAGGATGGCTACCCAGAGTGCTGCATTGCACCCCATCCTGCACAGGCCCAGCTGCCAGTGGTCATCGTGCCAGGACCACATAGCATTAACAGGAAGCCAGGGGCAGGGCGGGGATGGATGCAGGGGGATGAAGGAGTCTGTGCACTGTCTGGCCTGGTGCTGCCTGCAGCAGAGTGGAGTAACATGGGGCACAGCCCTCCTACCTCAGGCTCCTGACAGTGGCTGGAAGGCTGGATAGGATCAATTAGCATCTCCCACTGGCCCTCAACAGCTTACCAGAACTCACTAAATGGCCCTCCAGCTCAAATAATTGCCCACCTCTGGTCTACAGTCTGCACTTTCAGGGATCCCTGGGGATCAAAGTGGGCAGGGGTGACCACCAGTATCTGGGGGAACGTTCGTTCACCAGAGCGCCCCAAGGGATGAGGACTAGGTCGAATGGTCATAAACTACGACAAGACCATTTCAGGCTGGACATAAGGAAGAATTTCTTTACTGTCCGAGCCCCCAAGGTCTGGAACAGCCTGCCACCGGAGGTGGTTCAAGTGCCTACATTGAACACCTTCAAGAGCAAACTGGATGCTTATCTTGCTGGGATCCTATGACCCCAGCTGACTTCCTGCCCTTTGGGCAGGGGGCTGGACTCGACGATCTTCCGAGGTCCCTTCCAGTCCTGATGTCTATGAAATCTATGAACTAAGTTTGGAGGGAGGGCTGACTGCCAGTTCCCAAGGAAGCAGGCACCTGGTTCTGGGGGAGTACAGCTGTTCCCCAGTTAGCCATGCATGGAACTGCTCCCCACATCCCAACACTTGGGGCCCTCAGACACTTCACCATGGCCCCAACGTGCCCTTTATGCATTGTCCCTGCCTTCTCAAATGCCCCCTTGCTTCACCATCCTATTATCCCACATATACCCATGCTCAGCCCAGCCCATTGTGCCTCAAGTCTCATCAGATCCCACCATCCCCCTCACTCCCCACTAAGCTCGCCCCCTGCCCCTCTGAGCAGCCACATTCCCTGGGCCCCCCTCACCCACAAGCACTCTTGGCCCCAACACCCCTCAGACATTTCACCACCATAGCCTCCACCACCCTCCTCAGCCCCTAACTCCATCTTCTACTCACACCCCCATAATACCCCAGACCCCTCCTCACCCCTCTATCCCCACAGACTCCCCTCCCCCGCCTCTAAAAGCCCCTGACTGCCCATCCAGCCATCCTAGCCCACAGCAGTCCCTTCCCTCTGAACCCCTCCCAAACAAAAAAAGGAAGGGGATTTTTTTAAAAATCATATGATTTTAGGCTCTGTGTGCTTTTCAATGCTACATGGAGAATTTTCAAAGAAGGGGAAGGATGTCAAAAGAATATAAATATTCAATGTCCTTGAGCAAAGCCATAGAGAAGAGTCACGTGCTCCATTAGATGCCTTTGGCAGAAGGTTAAGATCAGCCTTAACTCTTGCTGGGACTCTGCCCATTTAGGGAATGTAGGCTTAAAGACAGTCTTTGGGTTTTGATTTAGTTCTCCACGTTCAAGTGAGCATAGAAGAGCCTTGGAAAGGACATGTTAAACCTGCCCTGCTACAAGGAGTGCCTCACAGAGGTGCTAAAGTCAGCTCAGGCAACACCACAGCAAGGGAAGTGTTCAGCCTGTTGCATGTTCAGAAATGAACAGCCCTGCAGAAATTCAGATGTCATCCCACTGCCAGGCTGAACCAGGAAACATCTTCAAACCTCCTTACTGGTCCTTTGTGGTTTGGAAAACAACTTGAAGCCTCTAGGCTGTGAAAAAATGGGACTTTTAGCCTCGCTCTGACTGATAAAGTGGGTTATTTCTTAGTTTATCAGATATGAGGTAGTGCATAGATCATCAAAAAAGACGTCTGGTGAGCTGCAAGGAGAAGAGGGGGTAGCCTGGCTCAGACAGACGTTAACTTTGCAGCAATAAAACCCTGCACCCATCAGTGCCGCCAGGTGTCACTATTGCAGAAGCAGCTGTGCAGTGACTAGCAAGCTGCAAAGCAATCAGAAAAAAAAGGAACTTTGGTAGGAAAAGATGCTTCCACACACCGTGTAAGAGATAGATGATAATAAACTGTAAAAAGCCCCAGTTACTAGCATCTGCCCTAAAATTACCATGCACTTCCGATCACAGCTCTTGTTATTTAAGTGCAACTAGAATGAAAGACAGAAACAAGCTCTACAGTCAAAAACAAAGGAATCTTAGGTATTTTACAATCTTTTATCATACTACTTTTTAATGAATGCAAGGTGTTACAGTAACCACTTCCTGTGCTGAATGAAGCTGATGAGCTATTTGGCTTACTGGAAATGAGAGAGTTAAAAATTACCACTTCAGATTGAAAAACAACACCACTACATTTTAACCAATCAGTGGCTGGCCTCAAACTCCTCATCATGGCAGCACTCATTCATTTCTTGCTAAGCAGGTGGCCAGATTTTTACTATCCTCACATGCTTATATTAAGGTATTTCTTGCTGACTTGTAAACCAAACCCAATGCTTAACAAGTGATTTAATGTTATGAATTGGTAAGGAGGGAAATTATAAAAGGGTAAGAAAGCAAAACAAAAGATGTGGGTTTTTTTGTCGAGGACGTAGTTGCTGTTTGACTGAGATCATGTAATGTGAGTCACATTGACAATACAGTAATGTCATGAAGCAGTTTAAGAATATCTGCAGCTAGTGAATGAGGATTGTTCTTGTTCTTGAGCATTAGATTTACTTCCATATTCCAGCACCTGTCCCCAATATATTTTCATACAATGCCAAAACAGCTCTCTGCTTTCCTATCTTGTAAATGCATCGCCAGCTGGGAGAGAACCAGAGTCTTAAAATCAGCCTCTTCTGCCCTATTATTTGAAGAGTGCCAGCTCCAATGGCAAGCCTCACAATCCCTCCCATGGTAACAGACAGTGAATTTGCAAAAACATTGCGGGAATGCGAAAGGAAGTAGTCTTCTGTTTTCAAACAGTTATGAGCCAATAAGAATTTACTAGAGAGGGGTTAAGGGAAAGACGCTGAGAACATCCAAGGCCTGGAACATCCATAGACACCAGAAGAGCTGTGCTTGCTAGCTAAAGAGCAGATGAATAAGAGAAGACAAGATCAAAGTTCATAAAATTGTTCATAACATCAGGAATGGTTTGGTGAAGGTGGATCAGGAGCCTGAGCTTTCCTTGTCTCAATGCAAGAACCCAGGACAGCTGACAAAAATAAGAGTAGGAAATTCAAACCCGATAAAAGGAAATACTTCTTTCCACATCATGTGCAATTAGGTTCAGTACCACAGGATGTTGCTGGGGCCAAAAACGTAGCAAGATTCAAAAAGATGTGAGCATTAGAGTTGCAGTGTAGGAATAGCTAATGATAAAAAAGGATATGCTAGTGATAAAAAGAAGAGTACAGGAAGGGAAATAAAACCACCTCTTCAGGGTTTAAGTCAATCTCCAATTATCAGAAATTAGATGAGATCAAAAGTGTGTGGACCCTCGGGAGGGGCCACAGATTTCAGAGTTTCTTATGCCTTCCGCAGAAGCAGCAGGTGGTGGATGCTTTCTGAGACAGGACTCTGCATTAGATGGCTCCTGGACCTACCCTAGACTAGCTGTTCCTATGACTGGAAGGGGAAGGATGTGGGTGAGTATACTGGCATTTTAGTATTTCACCTGTGGAAGCTGGTCCTGGGGCCTCAGAGAAACATGCCAAGGGCAAAGTAATTGGTTTTGTGCCTTTCTCAGTATCTCAATGGTGCAAGGAGTGCTGAATATTGTTTTCTAAAAAAAAAAAAAAAGTGTTTTGAGAAGGAGGAAGGGAGCAGAGGGTCATTTTTTTGCCTTGAAAACCTCCAGAGTACTAATCCAGCAAAACCATCACAGTCCTGGCAGTGCTGATCTCCTTGGTACCACAGGACCAGTGAGTGGCATTTACAAACAGGATGGTCCCCTGCCAGCCTCACCCATGTGGCCCAGCCTGGTAGGCGCTCGCACTGCATGTCTACCAGACGAAAATACAGTGTGTGTGAGATCCCCTGTACTCTTAGCCCAAGTGCAACATCCAAAGGGTCCCAAACACCACATTCTTCTAAACCTGGTAAGTTAAGCACTTCAAGCCTGATATAACCTGATAGGTACCACCCATGAGCACAGGCTGTTTTGCCCTTAGGGCCCTCGTCCATGCAGTAGAGAGACAGCAGGATTGTTCCATGGAAAACTTGGGCTCAGGCTGTAAAAGCCAAGTTCCTGCAGACCCTTCTGAGCCACTTAACAGACAGGTTAAACCCCACCGCAGGCTCCGAGACTCTGAGGGAGATGGATGGGTGCTCAGCTCTACGTTGCTCTGCAGCAGCTGAAATTTGAGTCAAAATTAATCCCATGGTGAACTCTGGGCAGCCAGTGCCCTGCCTGTCACTGAGGCCAGGGGGACTCTGAGCAGGAGCTCAGTACAGGATGATCATCAAGGGCACTAAGAGAAGAGCACCCAGGGACTGGAGCTCAACATCAGCTCAAAAGCTCTGGGGACTCAATCCTATGGTCTGTGCTTGCTAGACTTGTTTTACTAGTGTGATGTGAACCCAGCAGGGTGGAATGAGCAGTTCTACTCCCCCATTTCCAAAAACATAGCTTTTGAATACAATCAGGCCATGGCCATCCTGATCTTACTAGAATGCACAAGGGTCTCCAGAGCCTTCCAAAGATGCCTGCAAACTTAGCAAGCCATTTTGGGATCAAGCTAAAGCTGTTCTAGCATCGTCATTGGACGTTATCCCCAGGAAGAATTTCAGGATAATGTGATAGTCCCAAATACGAACCTTACTGCAAATACCTCAGAAGCACTTCCAGGCTCATAGGCAACTGGTAAGGAGGGCACGGGGGGGGATGCCCCCCTGACAGGGCTGTCCCCATTGCCGACGCTGGCAGCAGCTTCTGTGGGTGATCGTCAGCCCCGTCCCCACTACCACCAGCTTCTGCAGGTGCTCACCAGCCCTGTCCCTGCTGCCAACACCAACTTCTGTGGGTGCCCCCCCCACACTCTAGAGGCACCAGTCACTCATGTCCAGGCTGCAGCCTATTCTGGAAACAATGGTCTGCACTGAACTGCCCCAAATATGAAATTACTGCATTTGTGAGGTAACTAAGTCTCAGGATGAGGAGAGAGATGCTGTGAACTGTGGATGCCCATCCCAAGCCACAGACCATGCTGCAAATCAGTGGTCACAAGCCCATCACAAGCCACTTTGGTCATGTCCTGATGATGGCTCAAATGCTATTCACTGGCTCCAACATCTAGACTTGGTTGTTTGAATACTGCTGTCACCCCTTTTGGTACATGACAGAAGAAGGGGTTGTGCTTGGCACTGGGGCAAGACAGTGAGGGGAAGCCACACCAGACTGCAGCTCCTTGAAAGAAGCTTCCTGGCTTGTTCTCCGTCCGTTACATAATGGTGCATCAGTAGGGGAGCAGAGAGAGGTGTGTGGGTGTGGGGGGACAGCTACATGCAGAAAGGAGGGAAAAGGAAGGGTGAGATCATACTGGTGAGGGAAGAAGTGGCAGGGACAGTCATGCCTTGAATTGTTACACCTGGGACCATGTTGGGGGGGGGGG
>NW_005842125.1:1709568-1724347 GCF_000455745.1 Alligator sinensis | reverse complement strand
CCGTGTGGGGGGGGGGGGGGGAGCACACAAGCCTTCAATGTCCAAGAATGGACATCCTGGGCAGCAACGTGCTCAAGGCAGGGGCCAGAAACTAGGGGCATGAAAGAGAAATGCTACAAGACAGGCAAAGGAAGGTGACAACTGTGGCCTAGGAGAGAAAGGAAGGAGCTAGAAAAAAGGGGGAGGCAGAAATTCCCCCAGTGATGGGGTTCACTGCCTGGGCAGGTGCAGCAGGGAAAGCAAGCCTGGCTCTGCAGAGCAAGGGGGAGGGAACCAATTCACTTCTAAGGCGAAAGGAGAAGAGACGGGAAAGGCCAGTCCGTTCCCACCTCAGTACACATTGAAACCTCTGCTTCCTCTCTCTCTTCCCTATATCAGTCAGCTAAAAGGGGAGTCAGTTCCTGCTGCTGGGTCTCGCCAGAGAGCTGGGTGCTGCAAGCAAGTGAAAGCAGATTCCAGTGCCCTCCACACTGATAAAGCTGAGGAGTCCTGGTGGACAGCCCTCTGTCCCCATTATGGGCTTCAACTGAGCACCTGGCCCCAAGCAGGTAAAAGGATGCCCTGGGCCAGGCATACTTTACAGAACATCTAAAATACCCAAGTATCAGTGAGAAGACACATAGGGAACCAGCACAAGCCTGTGCTGCCCCATCCCCAAATGCTAAGTGCAGGGGAGGCATAGGGGGCTGCTATGAATGCAATGCTAGGGCCAATTCAGGCTGGTGCAGTGGTTCCACAAACACCACAGACAACAAAGAAATACAGAAGGTGGAGCCCCCTCACCCCTACCCAGACACTCACTGAAGAAAACCACCATAAAGGTTGCAAGAAATTAATCAGATAACAATTGGTACAAGTTAATAAAGAAGCTCCCTGTAAAGTCCTTACATATGATGCCTAATTTAAACAAGTAGATTTAAAAATGTATACATAAATGTATATATATCGGGGCATAAATTCCAGTATGTCTGTCACCCAGAAAGCAATACGTGACATGAAAAAGAGGCTGTATACTTGCAGTATAAAGCCCTGCCAGCTGTTAAGTCTGCCAGGCTTTTGCTTCTATTTCTGTCCCTGGTGCCTTGTCAATGCTAGTAAAGTGCATCTTACCAGTCCTTGGGGTGATGTGCTGGAAGAGTAGCTTCTGCCTTAGGAACATCTCCGTACTTGCCAGCCTGCAGCAAGGCTGGCATCCCACATTCAGGGGCAATGATCACAAGTGGCATAAAATCATCTTCGCTGGGCTCTCATCACATGGGATGGAAAATGCAAAGCTGGCATTTGTAACGGGCGCCAGAGACGTCACAAATGAAACTCCTCTGATTCTCTGCCAAGATCATTGGCCAAGGTCAGATCGCGGCTGCTTTCAAATTCTGTGAAATCTCAAAAAGGAAACAGGAAGCTTCTCTCAGATCTAGCTTCACGCAGCTCGTGAGGCTCACACATGCTCTACACCTCCTCCTCATCCCAAGGGTGGGTGTGTGAGGCAATTATCAGACAGGCTGGCTTCTTTTCCAAAGGAAGAAGGAAGATGACAGGTTCAGGATATTTGCAGTGGTCACAGTGCCCACTGGACTGGGAGATTTGCTGCTACAGCCTGAGAAATTTCACCACAAAAGAGCAGCTAAGTATCTCCCCTGCTGTCAGCTATGATGTGCAGAGCACCAAGCACAGATACCCTCTGCACCTGCTCAGCAGATGTTTAACCCTCTCTTTTTCACATATAAATACTTTCTCGGATCTCTCAAAGGCGGCTTGAACAAATCAGGCATTTGCATCTTCTCAGTGCATTTGTTTAAAATCTGTTTTTGCTCAACCCCCAACTTCCAGAGCCTCAGACAGCCTGGCTATTGCAATGTTAGCACATGCCCCCACAGGAACTCAGGGAGCTTCAGTGTGACATACCCTACCATGGCAGGGGCTCCTGTGGACAATGGACTCTTACCTGGTCAGCAGCTTCTGCAGTCCTGGAAAGTCACTTAGCAGCGACTTTTCCGATCATATGCTCTAGATCCATGCTTCTCACCTTTGCAAGGTGGCAATCCCTTATTCATAATTAAACATTTTCATAATTTCCCATGAAAATAAGCCCCATGAAACACGACAGCAAATGAAAATGCCATACAGTACCGCATTTACCTGAATGTGTGTGGAAAAAGAGCCTTGTCTTAGAGTCTTCAGTTCATGGCCAAAGCCAGAACTGACCCTCCACCTGTCCTGGGAAAGAGAGGTTTGTATATGGGAGGAGGGTGCTCACAGAGTGCAGAAGAAAACAGCATGGTGAAGAAGGGAGTGCACAAGAGGCACTGTGAAGTATTGGGGTGGTTTGTGTGAGAGACCATGCAGCCTATATTCCCCATCATCTGCTTCTTCTTACTTTGGGCTCCAGCCACAATGTGCCTGAGCCTGGAGCGGGGGGCAGGGGGCAAGGGGTATAGGCTCCCTCACACTCTGCTTTTCCTGCTAGATTTATGGGGGGCAGGGGTGCAATTTAAAGATGACCCTCCAATAATTAAATTCTATACATGGAAAATTATATCAAATTTATAAATGTCCATGTCTAGAATCTAACTGGGTGGCTGGGTGGGTCTTAAATTCAGAGTTGTCTTTGGGTTAACACAGTATTTGTGGCTGGGGAGATGACCGAGAACACTTAATCTGGAAGAAACAAGGAACGCAGGGAGAATGTATTCATTTTAGATAGTAATAGCATTTGCAAAGTATAATGGCTCCCCCCCTGCCGGGGGAAGGTTGATCCAGTTTCAGAAGTAAGGTGCTAGGAATAGCATTGGGGCGGGCAAAATCCAGCCCACAGCTGGTTCCTTGGCCCTGCCCAGCCCAGTGGTTGGGGGTAGCTCAGGCCATGGCATGTGTGGCTGGTCCCACTGCTCCTGGGCATGCAACAAGGTTGGGGTGGTGTGGTGGCTGGACTCCGCTTCCTTGAAGCTCCAGTGGCGGTAGCTCCTTCTGGCTGCCACTGCTGCTGCCAGCCCCAGACCCATGGCCCAGGCATCTCAGCCTGTCTGCCCTGTACCCACTGCTTGGGGTGCCAGATGGAGCGGGTGGGAGGGGGCTCCATGAAGGCTGGCCCAGGACCCCACAGACAAGGAGCGCTTGGCCACACAGATGGGATGGGGCTGCAGGTAGGTGGAAAGAAGCAGCAGGGAGCAGGACAGGTGGTCAGGGCCAGGACTAGGACTGGGATCATGGGGCAGTGACAGCATGGGGCTGGGGCCCAGGGCAGAAAGCCACAATCTGCTGCCCGCATGTCTCTGCAATGGATGCTAGTTCTGAGTGCAGAGGCACGCAGGGAGCAGATTGTGGCTTTGCCCGGGACCCAGTCCCACACTGTGTATTGCCCCATAATTCCAGCCCTGGCCCCAGCCCCACCAACCTGTCCCACTCCTGGATGCTGCTACCTGCCTACCCGCAGCCCCATCCCATCCGTCTGACCAATTACTCCCTGTCTGCATGGGTCCCTGGCCAGTCTCCATGGAGACACCAGAATTACCAGGCAGTGACTGTGGGGCTGGGCCCCATGAGTTTTGGTGTGCTGCTGCAGGTTGTGGGTGGGGGATGCTGATCTGGCCTGCAACATCACCAAAACTCCGTAAGTGGCCCCCCAGCCTAAATAAATCCCAACACCTGGAATAGCATGTCCTGTGATTATTTCATAAAATGAGTTTCCCACTTGGACCCTTTGAATTGTGAAGTCTGAGCTCAGCTATATTTCTATGTAAAATCAAGAAACACAAGATCTGGGCACAGGGTTTCAAAGCCCAATGTTTCTGGAGCAGAAGGCACACCTTCCACATGTTCCAAGAAGCATCTCTTCCATGTTGGCTCCATATAGTCAGGGTGGTGGCAGGCCAAATACATAGAATTAATATTTACACAAACATAGAGGACTGGGCATCCTGTGCACTGGATCTGAGGAGCTGCAGATGTTATTCGAGCCCATGAACAGGAAGGAGCCCGAGTCAGTGGCCCAGAGTAAGGTACTCTGCCACCATGTAGTACCATTTTTTGAGTTTTGGGCAGCTTTTGTGTGTGGCCCCTTTTATCAAAGTATGTCAGCTTGCTGTATGAAAAAAATGACGCATCTCACATGGAGACTGTAAATGTGATACCCACTATACTCTGGGGAAAGATGAAGAAATATTCAAGCCATTGTGTGAGAGGTGGAGAAAAAGGAACTGAATGCCCAATTGCTTCAAAGTTCTGATTAGTTTCCCTTGCCCAGACATAACATAATACAGAGGAAGGTGTTTTGCCTTTGCAGCATCCACTGACTAACTGCAGTACAAACATCTGAAAAAAGACGTAAAATAGGGTAACAAATGTGTGTCATGAGCAAAGAAGGAAAGCACAAGCAGTTTCTACAGAAGGAAAAACTGTGCATGGTAGGAAAGAATCATATGAGAGATGCACTAAAAGACCACCCCAGGTCAACAATATGACACTAGCATGGAGTGATCTGGGAAGCATCCTAATGTGATGGCATCAGACATATTCCTCTTTCTGGTCTCTTTCCAGCTAAGAGCGGAGGCTGGGGATGGGTCCTTTAAGAAGTGCTGCAGGCCAAGGACATCAGGTTGTGTAGAAAGAGAGACACCCGTCACTTCCAGAGGGGTTATTTTTCCCAATTAATCACAAAAAGCATTTTCTGACAACTTTAGTTACAAAAGTAAAATTTATTATTAATTCACCATTACCCATCTACAATTCATGGCATCACTTCATAAGCAGATCCCCGTAATCATAGTCACAACACCCACAGACAAGTTCAAAGTACGCTGTTCCTTGCAAAGTTACAAAATTAAGTTTGTTTTACCCCTGTCACTTTTCAAATAATTTAACACACGAGACAGTCATCATTGACATTTGGTCACTGGGTGTGAAATTCATGTTGCAGGTTTCTGTTTTGGCACAACTACCATACCATTGACTCTGGATTTCCAAGCAGCAAAGGTGCAAGTCTGAGTAATGTGTGAACTGGCATTTTCAGCTGCCGGAATTTCAACAGCAGTTCAGAAAAGCTGGTACTTCCTAGTGAGAAAAAAGAAGGAAATAGTTATGTAGCTAAATAGTGCTTGTGGACTGAAATGGTAATAAATGTTGAAAGTAGAATGTTACTGCTTTTCAGCATAGTAGATATTTGTATCTTCTGTGGTTTATTTCCCTATATAATAATTTTGTTGTACTTGTTGGACCATACGTTAAACTGTGTTCATGCAAGCTTAAGCTAAAACTCACAAATAAAGGAAATGACTCATGGAAAGGAATTGATTTTCCTCCAGGAACACCCAAGATGAGGCCCCAGAAACACAAACCAGAAAAAGAACTGGGTTTTTGGTTGGATTTTTTTTGTTTGTTTTTCTTTTTACAAAAGAGGCTGTACAGAGAAATCACTGAAGCTCTCTATATACACTGGAAGAAACTAAAAAAATTATACAAATCTTAGATGAAAATGAAAAGCTAGTATGGGCAAAATTAAGGGGCAGGTCATCCAGTTGAAGGGATCCCAGCAAAAATCATCCAGAGGTCAGACTTAATTCATTCATCCTTAAAAGTTCTCTTTAGCTTTTCCAAACTCTTTCAGGAAGGGAGAAGAGCATTCATACCATAGTGCACATAGAACAGAGGTATTTTATTTGAAAAAAAACTCAGCTGGGCTTTTGCTGTCAGTAGAAAAGTTTGCTGCTTGAGTGCATTTTCTATTCCGCCATTGCCATTTAAATATAAAAAATGAGCTGTGTTGACACTCAAAAGCCTAACTGTTCTGAATGCTTCTCAAAAAATACCATCTGAGCTCAAACTCTGACTTGAGACACAAGGAATATAGAAAATAAAGCCACATACTATTATGTATGTTTTGCTTACTGAGGGTTCTATGCATAAAAGCTCCCCAAACAGTACATTTTCACCTAGAAGAGTCAGCAGCCAGGCTACCTAGACCTGACCTCCCTGCCCCTCCAAAGCAAGGAACAAGATTTTGAAACAAGTAACACAAAAAGCCTCCTTCGAGGGAAAATGGAATGGCTGTAAGGGAAGGCAGCCTGCAGTACACCCTCTAGTATCGCTAACTCTCTATCAACAGGAACTTCCATGCAATGCCAGTTCTCAGAATACTCCAGTTATATCAGAACCTCTGCTTTCATGTAAAAAGAATTAAAGTCCATTCTTAGCCCATGTTAGATGTAGAGTAATTCCTGAGACTTGCATGAGAAGGCAGAGCTAGAATTTATCATGGTCTAAAACAGAGGTGGCCAACCTGCAGCACAAGGACTTCAAGTGGCACAGGCAGATCTGGGGGGAGGGCACAGTGCCAGATAGTACAGGAAATAGAAATCAGAGCAGCAGATCAAGCAGGGGAAGGGGATCAGAATGGCACTTTGGGAGAGTGCAGAGCTTAATTTGTGGCATGCGTGCAAAAAGGTTGGCTTCCACTGATCTAAAAACGTTACAACTGTTGGAGACCTAACTTATGGATGTTTGTACTCCTAGGTTTGACTATAGTACACACAGTAAAAGTTATGTAGCAAACCAAGGCTGGTAAATATACATAAGGGGAATACTGCAAGGAGAATTTACAGTGCTAAGCAAACTGTCTTTTATCTGGGTGCCCCAGCATCAATCAGGACACTGGAAACTCCCGAAGTAGAGAGCCACACCAGAGAGAAAGGACACAGGGAAGCAACGATGCAAAAGGTGGTATCTAAAGGCTGCATTTGGCCTGGAATAGCAAGAAAAGGACTAAAGAAGCTACCCAGGGGACGGTTCCCAAAACATTTAAAGAAAACACCTTTCCTTTGTGTTAGGACACATTCTTGTGCTCCGAAGGAATACGCAGGGCTTCTGGGGGTGATGCCATTCCTTAAGCCAATAAGCTTCACCAATACATTCCCTTTTCCCTGTGG
The DNA here is from genome assembly GCF_000455745.1 of Alligator sinensis. Taxonomy (NCBI): domain Eukaryota; kingdom Metazoa; phylum Chordata; order Crocodylia; family Alligatoridae; genus Alligator; species Alligator sinensis. The sequence goes on along the minus strand of NW_005842125.1, from coordinate 1,717,427 downwards.
CAGGCATTGACTGAGGCTGTAAAATCCTTCCCATTCTCTACCAAGCTTTAGAGCTTGCCTTGCATCAAAAGTGTGGAAACATTTATTATCCCCAGAACTGGCCAACAAAAACTGATCTCCAGATCTGACTAATAATGACAATGTAATCACTAACATATCATATGCAATGTTCCCTCTAAGGAGCAGCGGTCCATGAGCGCGCTGCCTTGGTCTGTGAGTGTGCCCCCTCGGTCCGGCACTGGACACTTACTGAAGGGGGCCGGGGGCTGGAGCTGGGGGCTGAGGCTGGATGCTGGGGGCCGAAGGCTGGAGCAGGGACTGGGGCCAGGGACTGGTGACTGGGGCCAGGAGCTGGGGCCAGGGGCTGGAGCTGGAGTGGGCTCCATCGCTCCGGGGAAGTGCTTCGCTCCCCTGCATCAGGGCCAGGGAGTGGAGCACTTCCCCAGAGCCGGAGAAGCCCGCGCCAGCCCCCCGCCCCAGCCTCCATCCCTGCCTTGCCTCACCTTGGGGAGGCTCCGCAGGCTCCAGGACACTGCTCTGCTTCCCAGCCCTGACGCCACGTGCCTCCTCGTTCCCCGAGGCGACACGGGGGAGTGGAGGAGTGAAGCAGTGTCCCGGAGCTGGCGGAGCCTCACTGGGGCAGGCAGCGGCTGCTGGGCTCCCCGGAGCCGGGGAGCCTGCGCCAGGCTCCAGCCCCAGCCTTTCCAGGTGTGCAGCCTTGAAAAGACTGTGTGCGGCCACACTTTTAGTTGTGTGCGGCCGCGCACGCACACACCTTAAAGGGAACCTTGATCATACGTGATGAAAGAGCCTGCTTGCCTGACCCACCAGACAGATGCTAGGAGGACAGGCAAGTCTCAAGCTGTCACCCAGAAAAAAAATGGTGAAAAGCCAGGATAGTGCTGGTGCCCTTAGTCCTTTCTCAAGTCCCTCTGCTATAATGCTCCCAAAAAAACTCTCAAAGAAAAAGCATACTTGAACCAGCTTTAAAACCATACATGTGTGAATGGGTAGATGGATATTTGTATCTTCAGTGGTTTATTCCCCTATATATTTTGGGGGAGGGAGGGAGGGAGGGAGTTTGCGTGCGCGCGTGTGCCTTGACAACAATTTCATATATGAGGCAAAAATGCAAGGCCATTAATTACGTATAGCCATTCTGATACAACACTAATTTCTGCCTTACCTTCCAAGCCTCCTGCTGCTAGCTGCCCTGGAGTTGCCACTGCATAGTAAACGAGGAAGCAAGCCAGCATACTTGATTGAGATTCCTCAGCAGGCTGCCCACTTAAATAGGAACGCAGAGACACATCACCTCCAGCTGTAATATATCAGGGAGACCTCTAAGAGTCAAGTAACATTTTCTTGCTTGTTGAAAGGAAAAGTCAAAGGAGTGTAGTGAGACAGGCTCCTGGCCACAGACTTGCTGAAAAGGGCCCCTCACTCTATAGCACAGACGGGCTCATCCAGACCAGGGTCTGAATCTGTAGCTACTCTATTCATAGTCTACTAATATGCCTTCCCCAACCTAATCCCCACTCTGCTTCTGTCATGGACACAGGTGCATTTGCAACCCTTCCAAAATGGCATCAGCTCTTATGTGTAAACAAGCTGAGAACCATTCAAATGTAGCAAAATGCCCCAACTTTAAGGCTAGATAAAGAAGTCTTGAAGTTGGAGATTTGCTACATTTGAGTGGTTCTCAGCTTCTTTACAGGACAGCTGATGCCCATTTGAAACCCTTTGAATGTACCCGTGTCCACACCCACAACATTTCTGCCCCAAGGGCTTCCAAAACAACACACTACCCCCTCTTTTTACACCCGATCTCTTTATGTTAACCAAATCCTTTCACACAAAAAAAGACTTCAGATTTCCTCAAAAAAAAAAACTACACTTAAAAGACTTGAAGCTCTCAAAAATGAGGACATCCTTTAAGTCTGAACCTTACTTTGGCATTACATAATTTGGCATTGCTGTTTTATACAACACACAACATACCACACGTTAGTCACCAAGACAGGCATACATGGCACTGGCAGCCAGATTCACGATACTATTTTAAAACTAGCTGAAACCCGCAAAACATTTGTGATTAAACTTTTATTGCAAAAGTATTTCTTTAAATACAGGATACTTAGTCATCCTTTGACCAAATACTTTAATGGAATCAAAGCTTCTCACCCTTGAAAAGGCTACAAAAAGCTGTCCATGTGTACACACAGGCTTAGTAATATAAAGACATTTTATCAAAAGTCTGACTTTGTAACTTGTTTATAATCATAGAATAAGAGGACCCTTGTACACGTAAGGAAATTGTCCCTTTTAGTAGTTTAATTGCCCTTTTTAATGATTTAACTGCATAACAGTATACATCTTTGGCAGCATATTACAATTAATTTTGTAACGGTGTACACATTTGGTGTTGTATTTCAATTTAAATGACTATTTTACATAGCAAACTAAAGCACATCCCAGCCACCAACAGGCCCTGAACTACAGGGGGCCCTGGTGCTTCGCTCCTGGGCGGTGGTGTTCCCTGGGCAGCACACACCCACTGGCACCCCACCTGGGCAGTCCTGGGGCGTGCCACCACCACAGAGGGAAGCACTGGGGGCCCCTGCAACTCAGGGCCCACCAGCAGCTCACTGCCCTGGCTGTGGGAGAGATGGGCAGGCTCTGGGGAAAAAAGAACCAGGACCCTCACCGCTTTGTTTGTTCTTCCCCTCCCTTTGACAGATCCTGCCCACTCCATGGTGGGAGTCCCCAGTGCTTCATTCTAGCTTTGATTTGCCTGCATATCTGTTTGAAAGGCCTCAGGATCTTCTATAAAAGTAACATGCTTATTCTGTCTGTCTGAAGCACTTTGATTGGTAGTTTCAGGAAGCATTGTGATTGGCTGCTGAGACAACTAGAGTGCTCTGGACAGACAGAATAAGCCCATTATTATTATAGATTACTCAGGGGGCATCAAGATCAGCTTTTAAAACTATGTATTTTCACTCAAAAATTTGATGAAGAAAAAAATTCTGAAAAACAGGCAATTTTGGAGCTACACTTTCTTCACCTGAAATGTTAAAAGGGACAGCGCAGTGTTGATTCACAAGCTGGCCAACTGAGAGAAGCAACATTTGTGAGGTGAGGTAATGCCTTTTATTAGACAAATTCATAAGGTAGGGAGAGTTGCAAAACAACCTTTTGGCTTCAAGAGTCCTTCACCGGGTCTGGGATGAATGCAACACTCTCCCATGTCTATAACATGTTATCTTAGGCCTTAGCCAATGCACTAAATGTTCTCATGGAAACCATGTAAATTAAACCAAACTCTCATTACACACCAGAACTGACTCCTATATAGAAGTGATAAAAGACAAAAAACTCAATCACCAGTTGGAGAACTCATTTTTACAAAAGAACCCCCATTTCACCAAACAGTCCTTGTCTTCAAAGGAAACCTGCAAAATACATTTAGATGACAGGCCTGGGAGCAGAAATTCATTTTTACTGTGCACCAAAACCCTGGGATCAACAAACGCATTGGTTTTATGGACCATTATAAACTTACCTCTCAACCTTGCCAATTTTTCTTTGCTGCATTGGTGGTAACTGCCCATGCCCCTTTCAAGTGGTCAAGTTTATTAACAATCATAGGAACATAAGAACATAAGGTTGGAAGGGACCTCACAAAGTTAACTAGTTCAGGCCCTGCACAAGACAGGATTATCCCCAAGTAAACCAATCTCATTCAAGTGCCTGTCCAACCTTCTCTTAAAAACTTCCAGGGATGGAGATTCCACAGTTTCTCTAGTAGCCTGGTCCAATGCTTGACCACTCTCATAGTCAGAAAATTCCTTCTAATTTCCCACCTAAAATTTTCTCTGCTGCAGCTTGAAGCCATTGTTCTTAGTCCTGTCCGCTACAGCCACACAGAAAAGCCCATCTTCATTCTCAGTAATCATCTTTTAGATATTTGAAGACTGCTATCAAATCCCCCTCAGTCTTCTCTTCTCTAGACTGAATAACCAGAAATAACCCAAGTTAAACTCATACAACTTCTCTAATTTCTCCTTAGCTTAAACTGACTGCTTCTTTCACAAACACGATGAAAGGTGCTTGATATTTGAAAGTCGCCTCCCTCCCTCTCCAATTATACAAGTAGGTCCATTAAAAAAGTCTCATCTCATGAACCTTACTTCTCTCATAACTGGACCGTCATAACTACACCACCAACACTGCTACCACACAGCTAACTTTCAGATAAACAGGGCTCAAAGATGGGCAGCCTGACCTTTCTTTATTCCAATTCACTTTCAGCAGCAAAATTTTAAAAACAGCTGGTGGATAAGATATGAAGAAGCTGGTTAGAAGAAACCATCCTCTTACCTATGCTGTATACGGCAGGGTTTTTTTGTCTCTGAATACACTGTCACACAAGCTTGTCAATACTGCTAAATACCAAACTAGGTGTTACATGTAGGGTGCCAAGTATGGGTGAGTGATCCCAATAGAAAACACATACTGAAGACAAGGTACCCAAGTTTTAATACAAAATAACATGTGGAGCAACACAGGGCTGACCTCAGTGAGCTTTCTTTGTGTTAAAAATGTGTTCTCCATATATTTTTGTCTCAGGAGAGATCACCCACGTTAGTCACCTCAAGGTAAAAAACATAAGTGGGTATCAAGCAGTGATAAGACTGTGGACAATAAGCTAGGCCAGGGTTTAATGGCTATTCTTTACCTTGTAGCCACTGATCCAAAGTGTTATCAATAGTGCACTTCATCACAGGCAAAAATTCAGAGTTCATGAAGAGCCCTCTGCTTGGACTTCTTCCCATCTTGTCCTGGTGGCTCCTGGAGTTGAAGAATTCTAAAACCAGCCTTATCTGGAACAATTCAAATGTCTCAGACACTTCTCTTCTCTCCAACCTTCTCACTGCCTAATAGAAAACAAAAGGTACGCTGAGTTTGTACTGTAGGAGAAAAGAAGTGTTCCTTATGTAACTGTGAAGTAATCAAACTCTTTAAAAAAAACCAATGTATTAACATTCCCCTTCAATGCATGAAAAGAAATAATGGAAGGAACTTTCCTTTGCTGACTCTGCTTCTCATCACCTTATCAGTTATTTTTCATCTGCTGTCTTCAAAATTTTGTTCTTGCTATAAATCCACTGACAGATTTCTACCATTTTTTATTTCTGATACCCATGACAAGTAAGAAAGGTGTTCAAGTATCATGACCGTATACAAAACTATAAGTATTAAAAAAAATAAAGTGAAATTGTTCACTTTACCTGATCTATTGCTATGTAGGTGGGCAGCATTTCTGGATTCTCTTGAGTAACACACTCATAAAGAATAGAGGAGAAAAGGTCCAGAATTTCCTGTTTCTGATAAAAGACACACATTTCACAAAATGCACGCTCTAAGTTCCATTTAGAAATTCTTCAATTGCTCTAATTTTCTTTCATTATGATTAACCCCTGAACATGTAACATTATCAGCCGGGATCTGCATTTTCCTTTTGCCATGGAAAAAAGTAGTGAAACCTGGATTTTCTCATTTTAAGGAGAAAAATGCAGGAGGGGAGGGAAGAAGTTGGGCAGGGCCAGGGCCAGGGCCAGAATGAGAGGGAGGTGTATGGGGCTTGGGGGCTGTAATGGGCAGCCGCAGGGCCTGGCTGGGGAGTGGAACAGAACCGCAGGTGACTCATCCAGGGGCTGGGGGGATGTGTCCCTCCAGACTTGTGCGTGGGGCAGGTGCGGGCTGCCCACTGTGGGCTCAGCCTCCCCACCCTGCTGCCCTCCCCCCAGGGCCTCCGCAGTGCAGCAGACGGGACCTGGCACAGCAGGACAGAGCGGGGCCGGGTCAGGAAGCTTGTTGCCACTGCTGGGAACCCCACGCTGCCATGGTGAGATGCCCCTCTGCCCTCCTGGCAGCAGTGGGGGTGGAGGCACGGTGTTGTGGCCCTCGCTGCTGCCAGGTGGGAAGGGGGCCACCTTGCCATGGCAGCGCAAGGCTCCCAGCAGCAGCAAAGAGCTTCCCTGCCTGGCCCTATTCTTCCCTGCCATGCTGGGTCCCACCCACTAGCTAGATCCAGGTCCCTGGCCCCATAGCCCTGGCAGCTGGGGGAAACAGGGGGCTGTGGGTGGGGAGTGAGGGGCAATGGCATGGGCAGGACACTGCCATATCAGGGTTGCTCAGCACCACAAAGCAGCGGGGGAGGAGGGGACAGCCACAGCTGGACCCACAACCTGGTCAGCGAAGGGGGCAGTGGGAGCTCTGTTTTTCCATGATAAAAATCCAAAAACAAACACCAAAATGTATAGGTATTTATAATTTATTTTGAGGCACTAGGCTTCCAAATTGCTGTAAAATTGTAAATATATCAATAAAATATTGTGTTGAACTGATAGCTATACATATATTAGTGGCATTTCATTTTAATCATGTAAAAACATGGGCTTTGGGGGTTTTAATCAGAGAATTTGTGACTTTTAAACAGAGAAAACCATGATCGCCAATTATCAGCAATTATTCACTTATGTAATGGTTCATGCTCCACTGTATTTCTTCACTTAAACAGAGAAAAATATGGGTTTTTTTCTTCTTCCCTCACCATTTTTGAGGAGTAGATTCATTTAATTCTACTCAGATGATTAAATACAATCCTCACTCAAAAACAACTTAGCTGCCCTAAGTAAAATAATTAATTAAATGTTCTTTTAGTAATGTTGGAATGTCAGGTTTCAGATAGAGTCCCAAAGGAGTTTGCCTTAAGTCTAATGCTATTTCAACATGTTTATCAGTGCTTTGGATGCTTGAATAGAGTTTCCTAAGCAGATTTACAAATGACATGAAAATCAGAAGAACTGTGAACACACTCGAGACAGGAGTAAAATTCAGAAAAAATCTTGATGAATTTAAAAGCTGAGCTAGAGAAGGATACAATTCAGTGCAGACAAATGCAAGATGCTACACTCAGGGAAGAAAAATAAAAAATAAATACAGAATGTAAAATAACTGGCTGGGTGGAAACTGCTAAGAAGGATCTCGGGGTGTTGCTGAATTGAAGACTTAACATGAGTCAAGAGAAGTAGTAGCTACATTAGTCTGAAGTCAGTCAGAAGCAGGGTAGATATGCACCTTTATAGCTGTTAATGCATCTCATCAATGCAATGCAGATGCAAAAAAAATGTGAGTGCAGATTTGGGGCTGCCTCAGCATGACTACCTGGTGTAAGACATCAGAGGTGAAAGTGCCGCTCTGTGGCTGGTTAGGCCTCATCTAGGCATATTGTGTGCAATTTTGAGCTCCACATTTTAAAAAGGATGTGGAGAAATTAATCCAAAAATGTGAGAGAAAAAAATATGATAAAGGTTTTGGAAGGCAAGCTATACAAAGAGATGGCAAGAAAAATAAACATGTCTAGCTTACAGAAAAGGGGGTTAAGGAGAGATATTATAACAGTCTTCAAGTATCTGAAGGGTCGCCAGAAACAAGATGGAAAACACCTTTTCTTCCTTACTGGAGATACTAGGATATATAGCAATGGCTTGAAATTACAACACAGTAGGATTAGATTGGATATCAGGAAAAACTTCATGGTTAAAACAGTGAAGCAGAACTGTTTAGGGAAGTTATGAAATCTCCTGCATTGGAGTTTTCAAGAAGAAAAAGGATAAGCATTGGTCAGGGATGACATAGGGGTAGCAGTGCCTGGACTGGGCTGTGAAAAAAAAAAAAATTGGAAGCACAAGAGACCTAACCACCCCCCCACACACATTACGCAGAGACCATGACAAGAACTCAGCAGTCCAGAGCAGCTGGAAATTGGAGAGGACCATGCTCAGCAGCAG
>NW_005842125.1:1709101-1709558 GCF_000455745.1 Alligator sinensis | reverse complement strand
ATGTGAAAAACTCCAAAACTGGCTTGGCTATGACGGAAAATGAAAGGACATGGGATAAACTTATAGAAGAGATACAGTGAAATACAGGTGACAGAAAAGAGCGTTCTGGCTCTCCAGTTAGGGCGTGAGATGTGAGGAGTAATGTTTGTGGTCCTTAGGTTACAGTGCAGAATGGAGGGTGTTTCTTTTTTCCATTTTTCTGGGCTATGTTGGTTGCCACATGGGCCAAAAAGGAATTTTTTCCCCCCTATTCCCATTGCCACAAGATTCAAGGATTTTTCACCTTCCTCAGAAGCACAAACAAGGTGTTTGCTACAGCCAAGGCCAGCAATTTTGACTGGACTGTGCTAATGCTCCTTCTGGGATTCAGAAAACCCAGAGGTACTGGGTTTACTACCAAGAAAGATCAATTCTTTCTAAACCTGGGTTTACTACCAGGTTTAAACCCAGGAGGACC
>NW_005842125.1:1699772-1709091 GCF_000455745.1 Alligator sinensis | reverse complement strand
CCTGCTGAGGGGTTTTCAGACTTATAACTCCAGAGAGAGTGCTCTAACCAGGCTACAGGCTACTCTGACTAATGTGCCTCTGGCAAATAGAGGTTAGAAAACCCAGAGGTGCTGGTACTGGATAGAGGTACTGGCTTCTCCACTCAAGGTGAGACTGACAGCCACATTTCAGACAAGGAAGAAATTTTACCCCTTGGTCAGATTGGCATGGCTATGGGAGAGTTTTGCCTTCTTTTGCAGTGAGGGTCACGGTGCTCTTCCTTGGATCTCCTGAGTGCATTTTAAAAAACTACTTCCTGTCCCTGCAATAGCAGGACATTAACAGTGCTCCTGCCCCTGAGCTTTACCTGTGGCAAGTTAGGGTATCGCAGGCACTATATCTAATAGTTGGGCATGAGGACTGTTCATGAAGTTTTAAGAACAGATTAGACAAACATTTTGGATGTTTTGGATAGAGGATGATCCAGCTTTGAGTAGGGGTTGGACTAGGTGACCTCCTGCAGGTCTCTTCCATCCATTATTTTTTATAATTTTATTCATTATATGCATCTTTTAACAAATACAGGGGGCTTAGGAAATGCAACTATGGTGTTCACTTGTGACAAAAGGCTGTAGTGATAAGTTTGCACCATAGTTCTATTTTCTGTTTTTATACAGCCTTTGTAAAACCCTCTTGGTATGTATAGCAAATGCCTCCCAAATAGTGAGACTATTCAGGATTATTTTTGCATTACCAAATCAATCTGCAATTTAACATTGACTTTTTGTGTTTTATTTATGAAAATAAAAATCCATTCTTTTGAAGGATACTATACATTTAGGCATAGTATACCTGATCCATGTTCACAGTTGGTTTGCAGAAATAGTCAGCAAATGAAAGCAGCGCTGGATCCGACGTGAAGGCTGAAATTGCTTCCGGCTACAAACAGGTAAGACGACACACTGGAGATTAGAAATCTGTTGCTTCTATTGCAGAGGTCCAGCAACAGTCCAAGATCTCCATTCCCTTTCCACAGTAATTTTCTAGAGCTCAAGATAGGTTCTAGTAATTTATGCGATATATGTAATAAGCAAATGCAAAATCCATTTAACCCCAGCCACACACACACAGAAAATAAAGAGGCAAATGTATAGTGCAGCTATTCTTGAGAACCTGATTCAGTACTAGCTACTGGATTCATTTTCCTAAAACAATGCAACTTTTAACAAGTACCTTCAGCACTCATGAACAGCAGTCTACTGAAAGGACTATGTCCCTAGAAATTCTGAATGGAAAAGATATGGCACATGTTACTCTAATATATCTCTATGTACCTTACTTACCCCCCTGCTTTGTAAGTGCTACTACTAGAGGAGACATTCCAATTTAACTTTGATTCATTCTTTGGCTGTCTAAGATGGCAGCTTTATGACACAGTTCATTGCCCAGAAGGAATGGAGTTGAAATGATCAATTCATATAATAGGGACCAAATAGCTGCCAGAGGACATCAGCCTTTCATCACTTCTATCAACATCCTTATCTGAACCCACAATTAACAGGAAAGCTTGGTACACAAATCATTCATTTCCCCAATACATTCATAACTCCATTTTATAGTTCATGCTCTCAACAAACTATGACCAAAAACATTTACTGGCAGCACTGCCAGTAAGTGCTGAGGTCACATCGCTGCTCTGGGCTCACAGAGCAGAACTGTCAGATGAGGATACCTTGAATGCTCGAGCTTCGGAGTTCCTGTGAGTGACAGTCTGGGCTAACAAACTGCGCCAACCCTTTGGGTCCTCCTTGTATGACAGCTGCCCTGCTCTCAGTTTTACATACAGGACACCATCCTTGGAAAGAATTGATCTGAAACAACAAAATTATCAGCATCTTCCTCAGACTGAAGTCATTTAAGTTATTTTCCCAGGCTACCTTTAATACTTATGTGAACAATTAAAAGAAACGAACAAACTGGGAACTTGCCTGTACTACCATCCCCATGCAGGGATTTCTCTCTTTCTTATTTAGCCCCTGCACACATGCTGTATGTGAAAGTCTTGGTTTCTTTGGAAATCCTGCAACAGGATGTAAATCCAGAGAAGACTACTGCCTTCATTTCATAAGTGCAAAGGGGCAAGGTGCTCCAGCACAACTGACATATAACACAATTTCCTCTAAAGATAGTACAGCCACCTGCTCCACCCTCAGAGGATGGTTCAGCATCTGTGAATGATCATAAACGGACACCATTGTGTTCCATCGCATCATGCCTCACTCTACAGAGAGTAATACCACATGGTACTGCTCTATATGACATCCTCCCTTAAGATCAGGCTTTGCTTCCCCCCCTATTAAAAACAGCAATGTCAACAACTAATCTGCTCATGAACACTTCCATAAATTAGGGCAAGTGAAACAAACACAACAGTTCAGACTCCCACCATTATGAAACAGTTCAGTTGGTTACTTCATTTAGAGGATGGCTACCCATTTGTTTTGAGCCCTTTCAACATCACCTTAAATATCCTAACAGAAATAGCTCTCCAATGTAACAACGCAGCGATAACCTGTAATAGCAAGGCAGGCAAGTAAAGGCAAGATCGTCCACCTGCCCTTCTCTCCTCCAACAAATTGTCATGCTCACAACTCACTCCATTTCGGAGCAGTGGAGAATAGGCTCTGTGGCATGCCCTGAAAGTCAACATATTCATGCAATTTTTGGTCAGCGTAAACACAGTAGGTCCAAAGCTGGGAAGCCTTACAGACTCAGTCAGGGTCCTGCCTTAATTTCACAGCAACAGAGACCCCCCGGGAGCACTGGTGCTAATTTCAGCTGAGGCAGTACAAACAACATGGAGACAACCTCTGTTTCAAGTTCCAAGTCACATGGACCACAATAAGTCAAAAGGCAATGCCTTAAACTCAACCTAACACTGAAATGCAGCCCCTGCAGATTCCATAGAGCTGATCCAAATGCTTAGGGCAAGATATCCTTTCAACAAGTGAGCCGCTGCATCTACCAATAAGCGCATGGCTTTGAAACACAGCCCCACAGAGTATCTCATAGCATCTAATTTATTCTCAATAATGTTGTTTAAATAAAACAGCAATCTTATTAACAAAAAATTCAACTGGCTTTCTTCAAGCCACTCAGGCTTGCATACTGTATTTCATTTACAGAATTTATACCTACAGGTTGTTATCTATCGTGCTAAGTGCAATTTTACCTGTGAATACTGTATTCAGAAACAATATCTATTATAACTGTCCAAAGTACACATTAAAAAGTTATCCTGCATTAATCAATCTGTACTGCATACATCTTGCACGATACTGCAGATAAATATTAGGAAAAACTGGTATCACTTTCACACCAACAGCATATGATTTTCAGGGACATAAGTCGCATCAAATCCCATCAGTTAGAAACACAAAACAAACATGCACAAGTTCAAGGTAGTTTCTAATACTGCACCTTCTCAAACCCCTGCCAATGTTTGTGGCTTTGTCATCACTCCCCCCGCCCCCTCTCGTTTCATGCAAGAGCCATACAAACAGAGAAAACAGAAAACTTCTCCTGAAAGTTTCACTCTTCCCAGGCACTGTATATGCACAAGGTGCTGTCAAATGCACAAAAGCAAACAGACTGAAAATGGAGAGTTGCTCCAACCTACTGTAAGTTTTAGGGGTTAATTAACATTAGAATAGGTTAAAAAAATGTTAAGAGCTAAAAGAGCATTATCAAATTAAGTCAAAGTAGTATGTATCATTGCAGATACTTACTTCAAATGGTGCATTCCCTTGCTTAAATCAATTAGTAATTCCCAGTATCGTGGGCCTTTCACTCGGATCTGGTAACATAAATGTTTTAATTACTACTTAGGTGCATGTTACTTACATAGGGGTCACAAGGACTGCAAGAACAGAGCTCTATATAAACCAATTGTTCTTGCCATGCTTTTAAAGGGTGGATGATTCCTTCCAAGCCAGTTGCTTTGTGCTTCTCTGAGGAGTCAAAGGAGACAGAAACTGGCTCTGTGTCCCCTACAGAGGATATTGATCAGGACAGGATAGCCTTATTTTACCTGTTTCAGTAAGTGGAGCTCAGGGAGAAGGGTTGGTGCCATCATTTCTTCTGTGGTTTCTTCATACCACTGTGTACCCTTTAAAATATCAACATTCATATGGAAGTAAACATACCTTCATTATGAAGGGGAAGAAAGTAAGCACGTTTCACAGTGTCAACATTCAACTTGTTAAACTTAACATATTTTAATATTCTCTAGTTTTTCTGATTAAGTGTGGCATTAACTATGTGGCATGTGCATGTTATGAAATATATACAGCTATATATCATTTTTCACCTTAAAACTAAAGTGTTTAGAGGTGAGTGGTGCTGCTAGTGAGGGCAACCTGCTGTAGCAATGCTCTGATATCTCTTGTTAGGTGTATAGGGTCTCTGTAGATCTCTAGTCCTATCTGCCAAAGAAGCATATCCTTATTCCACAGAGAACACTCTGCCACATCACAGAGAATCTGCAGGAAGTTACATCTTGAATATATCTTTACAAACAAGTCCAATCAGCAGCAAGTGTTGTAGCTGAGAGTAGTTGAGAGGCATGCTAAAGGACCCATTTCAAAAGAATCTGGTGGACCGGAATCACAAATGAGCAGATGAACAGTCAACTCTCAGTTTGTGTGTTTGAAAATCTCACCTTTATAAATAAAGAAGAGATCCAGTTTTGCACAATTGGATCCCCAGACTTTTGCTACTCATTTTAGTTGCCTTACACTCTACTCAAGATACCATTCATGGCACTAGAAATATGTGAAATATTGCAGGATTTGGAGGTGGTCCTTCATAATTTGACTTAGCAGTTTGGTTCAGCTCCACCAGAAGACTGAAACACAACCAAGATCACACTGAAGACGGTAGGTGCCCCAGACACAAAGGTTATAGAAGGCTCCCACAACTTCATAGGTTCCCCCCAACCCCAGCATCAGCACAAGATACTTTACCTTGAATGTGACCTCTAGTAATGCATAACATGGAGTATTTGTATCTACATCAACAGGTACTAGAAGCCTTGGCTCTGCTGCCAGCACATAGAGGTGCCGTAAGGCCTGAAGGTGATACCTGTTTATATGAATAAAAAATTGCATGACAGTGTTAGAGAACTTTACATTTTCTGGCAAGCTGTTCCCAGGATAAGGAACAGATACACCCCAGAGGAGACTATAACGATGACATCTGCACTATTACAAACATACATGTACTACTTTTTATAAGATATACATGATGTACCATATAGGACAATACAAATATGTATTTTGCAGTGGATCTCACACAGAGATCTTACATGAAAGTTTTCATTGCAGAGCAAACAGTTATTGCCAAATTACACTGCTCCAGGATTCAGTCTGTTAAGAAATAACAGAACTTTATTTCTTCACTGATCCAAAGTTATTACCATCATACCATCCGTTACTTATTGTGTCACTTGTTACTCATCTTTGAAAGCTTGCATCAGCTCCTATCTTATTTCCCATTCCCAGCACCCCTAAAAGCTTTCAGAGCCTTGTTCTGGATTTTATTTTTTTGTGGAAGTATGATTGATTTTAAGAAAATGTATGCAATAAGGAACCCTTTACCTGTTGTCAGTGCTGTGAACAGGGAAGTGAGGATACAATGCACAGAGAAGGGCAGCAATTGAAGAATCAGAAGTGCTCAGTGAGTATCTGCAAAGAAACATCCCTTATTAGCTCTCAGCATTGGTGAATAAGAGTAAGGCTTCCATGCGTCTCCAAGTGTATTCTTGTGAGCTAGGAGAAAAGGTGATGTTACCAAGTGCACAGATGAAATTAAAATATAAAAATGTACATCTGTTAGCGTGGTAGGCCATAAAAAGTGACAAAAAGAATAGTTTCAGCAAAATCCTCTCTGCTATTTGAGGGCTGCAAAGTCAAGAGGGGAATATTTTATCTGTTTATGCTTGGAAAACTGTGTACACAAGAATAAGGGATAGAATTTTTAAAATGACAGTTCTGCAAGAAGTGAGGGTCTGTGGAAAGTTTCCAGCGGTGAAGCAGATTTTTCAGGGCCTGGGCATAATGAAAGTCAATCTGGTACATCTTCTCCCACATAAAACAAGGGAACATCTAATTAAAATAACTACATACTTAAACAGGTTAAAAAAAAAAAGTTAATACCTGCATAGCATACAAGTACCATGCATATCCTCTACTGTAGGAAAATTACTGGGGCAACTGGTTTAAATGAGATGCTAAAAAGAACTATGCAGTAATATGAATGGCAGCAATATTTACCTTTGAATTAGCAGTAGGAGTGAAAACATACCTCTCACCAGTTGAAACGGGAAAGGAAAAACTGGCCAGCTGCATTACCGTTCTTTTGTTTATAATCAAACTCTTAATTGTCGGGATGAGGCAGCTAACAAAACACCTCAGTCCAGAATAAAAGAACCAAGATTACAACAGAAGACCAGCCCATTTTAGTTTCCCCATTTTAGTGTATTATTAACAGAATTCCTGGTATGACTGATTGCAGAGGCCAACAGACTCACTGGAGGGGCAGTACCAGTGTTGGTTTCTGCCACTGATGTCATCAACTTTTCATTTATAACAGCAGTCAAATACTTGACTTGGGAGATTCATTTTACCCACCTTATCACAAAGAGAAGTATATCTAAGTAACTCATACAGAAACAGCAAAAGCTGTAACCATGATCAAGATTATATTACTAAGCAGACAGAGAAAATTTATAAAGAAGCTGTAATTAGTATTGTTCTAGATATTTATCATCCATGAGAAGCAACAGAATTCAAAATATAAAGAAAGAAAAAAACGGTTACCTTCCTCCCCCCAAAAAGAGAAGCCCAAGAGCCATGTGATGAGCCAGATGGAACCCATAGTTCATTTCTCCACCTGTCTTCTTGTGCATGAAACGACAAAGCTGGAGGACCTTCAGATTTCCAGACCCAGCCATCACCATTGCAAGAGATAGGAGAACAACACTCAAGCAGGTTTCGAGGTTATAGTGGCCTGTCTTGAATTAGATTGGAGAAAGATGATAGTACATTTCCACATCATTACAAATGCTTCTGGTCAGGCCTTTTATATGACCCAGAAGAAAAAAGGAAAGTTCCAATTGAAGTTGCTTTACTAGAAATCTTAATCATGCGGTCTTCTCATTAACATGCTAGCAAAATCAAACAAATAGTCAAAAATAGTGCAACAGCTACATATACGCTCCTCCCATTAATTCCAATCCCTACAACTATAAAAATATTTTTCTCAGGACTACTTGGTTTACTCCCCAATATTAGAAAAAATGGAAAACGTAGCTGTGGAGAGAATAAAAAGTAGTGGTATCCTTTATAATACTGGCTTACTGAAATGCCATACACTGTATTTTCTCCCATACAACACATTCCAGAATAAAGTTTTTAAGAGGCAAAATGAAGAAAAGAGCAGATCTTTCCTTATACTAAGTAACCAAGTAACAGCATTGTTCTGCTGCCCATGAGTCCCTGCAGATTTTACTTTTGCCTGGTAAGGTAGAAACTGTTCTCATCATATTCATCACATATAATATGCACTGCAATTTCCAACAGCTGGTTTTTAGGAAAAAAAAAAAAAGCTTATGTTGTATGCAATAAAATATATATGTTCAGCAGACTGGAACTAAAAATGACATAATCCATTCCATATCCATTAACGTTTTACTTATTTTAAATCAAAACCTGACTCAGGTTCATTTTCATGAGCAGAGAATTTAAAAGAACTTACTATGGAAGCTGTAGGCAGTATTGATAAACACTTCATGAAATCTTTGGCAAACTTGTACTGGAAAGAAGAGAAGTATGTGTATGTGGATGAGCTAAAATGACAGAGATGAAAAATCTACTGGTATATGTGGGAGGGTAGGGAACAGGGGAATGGGGACAGGAAAAGGATGGTGGGGGGAGGGGAGAGGGAGAGAGAAGTCTCTTACCAGGCAGTTAAATGCAGCTATATTTTCTGAACCAGCGAATCGAAAACCCAAAGACAAACAGGCACCAGCAATAATGTAGACCCGTGCTTGCCTAAAATGCATTGGAAATGGGAAATAACTATGTATCATTTCCTAATTCAAATAAATAAAAAAGTTCATCTTTTATCGAAAGTAGCAAATAAGAACTCAGAAAGCATAAAAAGGCTAAAGCGTGGCTAATATACCATGGCAAATATACCATGGCATTTGCATGACGAGCCAAATGACAGTTAGGTTTGATTATATTCCTACAATATAAAATCTGGGTTTGTACAATATCTGCCAGTGATTCTACATCAACTTATTTCCAGCTTACTTACGCCAGAGTCTCCAAATTCAGATCTTCTGATGGTGGCAGTTCTGTTGCCTGACGGGATATACTATTCTCTCTTATAATCTGCAAAAGGCATGGCAAATGAAATCTTTGACTGAACTGTTCATTCTTGACTCTTTTTCAGTTCATACATGATACAAAATAAAAAGTCTGTTTTATCAGAATATACAATAAGCTTTTCCTCTACGGCTGCCACATAACAATAGGCTCAATTCAAGGGTCAACATTTTGTTATGAAATATCTTAATCTTGTTAATTTGAGATTTCTAAAAGTGATAGTGAGAGTCTCATCATGTGATCAATCTAATCTATCAAGTTGAACATTGCAACATGTAAGCAAGCCATACAATAAAAAATAAGATCCAAATTACTATAGCAAGAGCTCAAAGAAAGGTCTGACACCGAGAATGACATCTTTTCGTCAAAAGCAGGTTTTAAAATTTAATTTTGTCAAACTTAAACTGAATAACTATTCCTCACAGTGTCTTTGTACTTTAAAGGTACATTAAGGTCAACCAAAAAGAAAAGACATTATTTATCTGTGTCCCAGGGAAGCGGGGACGCCGGGAGACCACCGTGGTGGCAAAGGGTCCTGCTTACCTCCCGCAGAGCTGGAGGTGCCAAAAGGAGTCCACGCGCCGGCGCGGGCTGTCAGCCGGGCATTTATCCGGCTCCGGCTGAGCGGCGGGGGCGGGGCACACCGGCCGAGAGAGACAAAAGGCGGCCCCGCTGAGACAATGGGGCGACTGAGAGGAGAGAGCTGGAGCGCGGAGCCCCAGCAGGCGGGGAAGCAGACGCCACCCGCTGAGGGCGGGACGGAGGAGGAAACTGACAAGGACGGCTGTGAGCGGTGCAGCAGCACAGCCGGGAGCAGCACGTGGAGGGGAAGAGCCAGCTCCGTGAGGTGGGGCAAAGCTGGTGGGGAAGCCGGCAGCGGAGCCGGCGG
>NW_005842125.1:1698301-1698939 GCF_000455745.1 Alligator sinensis | reverse complement strand
CCGAACGGGTGAAACAAGCAATACTCTATCGGCTGCAGATTAGCCCAGACTATTACCGACACCTGTTCAGGGCTAAGAAAGGGCCCGACGAGAAGCGTCCCTGGGTGCTACTACAGCTGCTGCGGGACTTGCTCGACAAATGGGTGAGCCCGGTGGGGTCCGACCGCGAGGACCTGGCAGATCAGGTAATTTTGGAGCAGTTCCAGATTGACCTGGACGAGAGGATGCAACGCTGGGTGCAACAACACGCCCCTCAGAATTGTGAGGAAGTGTTAAAACTGGCAGAAGCCTACATGGCGGCAGAGGCGAGTTGTCCGAAGGAAAGAAGAAACCCGGGGCCAGCGTCACCGCCCCCGAAAGAAGCTGAACGGCAGCGGGCCCCTATCTGGGGGGTCGGTAGAGACATAGTGTGTTTCCGCTGCGGGCAGAGGGGACACCTCTCGCGAGAATGCCCCACGCAACCCGCTGTGCGGTGGGTCCCAGCTACCCAATCCAGAGGCTTCCCTGACCGGCACCGCAGTGCGGAGGTGGGGGAACCTATGGACTACAGCTACGCCAGCTGTGAGGGAAACGCAACGTGGAGCCGCCCAACCGTCAAAGCCTGGGTGGATGGCCGGCCGGTCCGGGCCCCTCTTGAC
>NW_005842125.1:1696730-1697646 GCF_000455745.1 Alligator sinensis | reverse complement strand
GGCCCCCCGCCAATGTGCAGCCTGCCCAGAGTGCCAGAAGACCCAGACTGAGTGCCCTGCTAAGGCCCCTTTACAGCCAATGCCAGTTATAGACACCCCCTTTGCGAGGGTAGCCCTGGACATTGTGGGGCCCTTACCACGTAGCAGTTCCGGCCACCACTATATTCTAGTCATGGTGGACTACGTGACACGGTACCCCGAGGCCATCCCGTTGCGAACCGCAACGGCCCCCCGGGTGGCAGAAGAATTGATAAAGTGGGTCGCGAGAATGGGGATCCCTAAAGAAATCCTGACCGACCAGGGCAGGAATTTCATGTCCAGCATCATGAAGATGGTGTGTCAGACCCTGCAAATATGGCAGATACGGACCTCGGTGTACCACCCCCAAACCAACGGGCTGGTGGAACGCCTTAATGGCACCCTAAAGAGGGTATTGAAACGGTGTATCCAAGAAGATCCTCGGAAGTGGGATTTACTGTTGCCGTTAGTCCTATTCTCACTCAGAGATACCCCCCAGGACTCCATGAAATTTTCCCCATTTGAGCTAGTCCTCAGGCATCGCCCGAGGGGATCGCTGCAGGTCCTCTGAGAAGAGTGGGAGAGGGACGCCGGGGGCCTGCAGGACCCAGCAGGGTATCACCAGGCTGTCCAACAGAGGATACGAACGGCCCAGAACATAGCTCGCGAGAATTTGAGAAACGCCCAGGTGCGGCAGAAGGAGAGATACGACAACAGCACCAAGGAGTGGGCCTTCGAACCAGGGCAGCGAGTACTAGTGTTATTACCCACGTCCACGAGCCGTTTCCTAACACAATGGCAAGGCCCCTTTGAGATCCTATGGCGAGTCGGGCCTGTGGACTACGAAGTGCACCGGCCAGGACATCGCCGAGAGAAACAAATCTTCCACGTAAATTTG
>NW_005842125.1:1693543-1694242 GCF_000455745.1 Alligator sinensis | reverse complement strand
GACGGGCAGGGCTTACAGCAAACCCACAGAAATGCGCCTTAGCGAAAAGGGAGACCAAATACCTAGGATTCCTGGTGGGCAGAGGCACTATCAGACCCCTGGCCAACAAGGTAGAGACGGTACAGGATTTCCCAGCCCCTCAAAATTGCCGTCAGCTCCGATCATTCCTGGGGCTGACCAACTATTACCGGAGGTTCGTGCCCCACTTTTCAGAACTGACGGCTCCCTTGACAGAGGCATTGAAGGGGAGGAAGAACAGGGCGGTAACATGGACGGAGCAGATGGAACAATGCTTTAGAAAATTAAAACAGGCCCTCTGCGAGGACGTGATAATGCACGCTCCTAACTTTAGAAAAACTTTCGTTTTACAGACGGATGCATCCGAAACAGCAGTGGGGGCCATCCTCACGCAGGAGGAGGAAGGAATTGAGAGACCCATAGCATATGCCAGCTGCAAGTTGACGCCGGCAGAAAAGAGGTACGCCACAATAGAGAGGGAATGTTTGGCCATTCAGTGGGCCGTGGACCATTTCCGATATTATTTAATGGGCCAAGAATTCAAGCTAGTAAGGGACCATGCCCCGCTCCGATGGCTAAGCACCGCCAGGAATGATAATGCCCGGATCACCCGACGGGCATTGGCCCTACAGCCTTACAAGTTCCAAATCGTGTTCAGGCCAGGGAAATCAAACACTGTGG
>NW_005842125.1:1683507-1692980 GCF_000455745.1 Alligator sinensis | reverse complement strand
TGGTGGAGGTACGCCCGGCCCAACGACCGCTATTGACGGCCAGAGGTTTGAGGCAAGAGGGAGGCAAGGCGACGACGGAGTAGAGGCCAGAATAGGAAGACCCTAAGGTGGCGAATGGCCGGGTTGTAGGGGAGGACGGAGCCCCGAGATTGCCCGCGGAGGAACGTGTCAGCACTGAGGGATACCCCAAGGGAAGACCCCCCACTGAAGATGTCATCAAAGTCGTGGCAGGGGGGTTTTGGGGTCCCCCTTGATACCAATCGGGATAAACTTCGGGGCGCATCAGCAAAGCCCGGGTGGGCGAGATCTGGGGCCCGGGCGAAAGCGGCGCGTGAACTCCTGGTTGAGCAGCGGCGGGTACAATCAGTAACTGGAACTCTTTACGATATAGTTTCCTCAAACACATTCTCACTTAGACTATGTCTTTCACCCATAAGTTGCAACTGGATACTTTTTGCCTTAGCAGCACCTATAAAGCAGGCAGTATGCGCTGCTTAGTTTCTTTTCAACCAGAGTCCTATAGTGTATTTGACTCCAGGAAAAGGAACCAAAGGACAGGATATGAATGTGCACACTGGCATACTTCTTGAACAACTCCAGTTACTGGTAAGTAACTTTTATTTTCTTCTTCAAGTAATTATCCATATACACATTCTTTGACGGATGATGCCAAAGCAGTGCCCACACAACTGGGGATGGATCCTGGAGTTCTCTAGGCAGATCTGCCACAGGGCTGCTTTGTCAAATGAGGCATCTGCTCTGAAGGTTTCCATGATGCTGTAATACTTAATGAAAATATACACAGAGCCCTAGGCAGCTGCCCTGCAGATGTCAATTACAGGATGTTACACATGGATGCTGTGTTAGTGCCTTTGGACCTGGTGTAACAGATCCTTATCTCACCAAACGCAAACCAAATTTGGCAGTTTCATGGGATAGTTTGATATCTGGGGAGAAAACCCCTGGACTATCATGCACCTTTAGATCTCTTAGCCAGAGAGAAACAGCAATCAGTACCACCACCCTTGCCCCTGCCAACTTCCAAACACCCCAAACCTCAAGCCACAAGCCTTGTGCAGCAGGTTAGAGCCACACCCTCTGCTCCCCACCCCAGTGGCTGGCTCGGGGCCAGGCCACATCTCTGCCCCTCCTCTCTTGTGGCTGGCTCAGGGCTGGGCCACACACCTTCTGCCTTCCCTCCCCTAGCTGCCTCAGAGCCAAGTCACAAGCCTACCCCCTCCTCTGTGGGCTGGGTTGGGGCTGGGCTCCTTACCCCCTCCCCTGCTGCTCCACACAGCTAGGTGGGGTCCCACTGCAACTGCCTCAGCTGTTGCATTTGGAGCACTGGCTGGATCCAGTCCATGGACGGACTGGGCACTGCCCATCTGGCCCACTGCCCAAAAAGGTTAAGCACCACTGGTCTAAACTGTTCTTAGAAATTTCATACACCATCCCTCACATACAACTACCAGGCACAATGCCCAGAATATCAAAAACACCCTATCTTGCTGGCCCAAACAAGGGGATGAGAGCACTGCTAATGTCTTGTCACTTCAAGGATAGGAAGTAGCTTGCTAAAATGCAATGAAAGAAATCCAAGGCAGAGGACACCCCCCCCACTAAAAAGTAAGGCAACCCACCTCAAGAGGGACCTCAAGAAGTCATGTAGTCCATCCAGTCTCTTAGTAAAGATCCTGCCTTGACCATCTCAACCACCTGAACAAGCGTTTGTCTAACCCGTTCTTAAAAACTTCACAAACATACCCCCACACACAACTACCAGGCACAATGTCTGAAACATCAAAAGCACCCTAATTCACCACACACAAAGCAGGAAGAAGAGGGCACTATCAGTGTACTACCACTGTAAAGACAGGCAGTAACAGTTGTATGATTAGAATTGCACGAGGGAGCACAGACAGGAGGCTCTCTAATTACCTTATTAGGAGTTTGCTAAAGAGAGGGCCTGGTCTGGAATATTTCTACAACAGGAAGAGAGGCATTTCTTGTTGGTCATGTTTACAACATGGGCATGGAAGTGTCCCAGCCCAACACAGAAGCATCTGTCACTATGATTATGCTGAGATGAAAAGGTTCAAGTAAGAGCCAGATTGTCAGCACAGCCATACTTCTTGGACTGAATTGTCAGGCAGGTTGACAATATACATGGTAAAAAGCAATGGAGAAAGTACTAAGCCTTGCAGGACGCCATTCTTAAGACTTCTGGGGCAGCTTTCCTGTCCATTGATGGTCTTGAGAGTGAAACTGTGATTTTGAAGCATAAGCATAACAAAAAGATCAGCAGCTTTGTCAGGTATCATTCAGAGGAGCTTGTAATAGAGGCCACGGAGACAAACAATGTCATATGTGGCAGTGAGGTCCACCAGGACAGCAGTCACCTTTCTGCCCAGGCTCAAAGCTCTATTCAATGTCTTGAGAAAAGAGTTACCTGCTCCACTGTTGACCGTCTGCATCTAAAACCAGCCTGCTGCTTAGGCACCTGCAGATCAATTATTGGGTAGACTCAGGCATGAATGTGGCATTCCAGTAGCTTCTGTGGAATGCACAGGGGGGAGGTTGGTCTATAGCTCTCTGCATCATCCTTGGGCTTGTTAGGTTTTAGGACCGCAACAACTGTGGCCTTTCTCCAAATGTGAGAGATCTTTTTGCATTTGATGCAGTTGGAGATGAATTCACAAAGCTGAAAGATTATCCCCTCCCCAGAGTTGCAAAGAAATTCAGCATCTATGGCATCAGGCCCAATTTATTGGTCTGTAAGTCTTTATTTATTGGTCTTTAAACACCCCAGAAACAGTGCTTTACTTTAAATATCCCCCGGGATAACAAGGAATAACGGCCACAAGTTGTTGGAGAGTAGGTTTAGATTACACATCCGTAAGAACTACTTCACAGTTAGGGTGGCTAGGATCTGGAACCAACTTCCAAGGGAAGTGGTGCTGGCTCCTACCCTGGGGGTCTTTAAGAAGAGGCTTGATGCCTACCTGGCTGCGGTCATTTGAGCCCAGTTTTCCTCCTGCCCAGGCTGGGGGCCGGACTTGAAGATCTACAAGGTCCCTTCCAACCCTACTTCTATGATTCTATGAAATTCGGCACAATCCAGTGCTGAGCCCAGCACATACCCAGAAGAGGCAGTGTGTTAGATGCCCGCGGGCTTACCCAATGTCTGTATAGATTGGGCGCTTTAGTGGGGCTTTTCTGTTCCTTTTATCTAATAGTTGATTGAATCAGCTTTAGCTAAAAGTGCCAAAAAACCCGACTTGAGCACCCAAATCTATACAGATGCTGCAGAGCCAGGTTCAAATAATACGCTGCTGCTTCTGGTAAAGTGTGTTTTTTCCCCCCCACATCTGTCAGTGCCTTAAAAGCTTAAGTGCTGCCCTTCATTTCCAACATCTGCTAAACACATGATAGCTGTTAGTAAGTAATCATCCAGGCAAAGCCACAATGCAATCCTCTGCCTCTTGAGTGGAGCAGCGACTATTGTGAGGACTTTGGTGAAAATTCTTGAAGCAACAGAGAAGCCAGAAGGTAAGGACTTTGTGTTGTTAGTGATCCTGGGCCACCACAAACCAGAGACATTTTCTGTGCAAGTGTCTTATTGCAATATGAAAGCACACATCTTGTAAATCACAAGATGCAAAATAAACACCTTGATGGTGGATTGTTACCTGAATGACCACCCTGAACTCAAGTTTTTGAATAAAAGTGTTGAGCTTTCTTACATCTAAACTGATCACCATCCTCCCCATCTCTTTAGATTTGGGAAGTAACTACTACAACCATTTTCCCCTGAGATTTCAGGGACTCTTTCTTTAGCCCCCAGTTTGATAAAAGTATTCTAGTTTAAGGATGAATAGTGGTATTGGGCCTTCCTTGAGCTCCTTGAGCAGCTGACGATAACTATAACTATTCTTGTATCTGCTCTTTTGATCACTATCTGGTGGCTGGATTTTAGGGATTGTATGGTTTTCCCTCTCTGAAGGAGAGAGGTTGCAGCAATGACTGTTTTTCCTGAGGATTTTTACCATTAATTCTTTGAAAAACAGTCAAAGTGGTCCAGAGCACAAGAAGTGTCCAGTCAGATATCATTTGGAGTTCTTGTTGTCTGTCATGAGAAGGTGGTTTTGTTTTGGTTGCGGAATACTTAAAAGCAGTTAGCGGAGGAATTCTTCCAACTCCCCACATTTTAGTACAGGCAGTCCTTGGACTTACAACACAATTGGTTCCCGAAAACTGTGTTGAAACACTGTAACTAGGAATCGATTTTCCATAGGAAACAATGTTATAAATGAGGGATTGGTTCCTAAACCAAGGCCCGATACCCTATTTTCACCAAGAATAACCCAGAATTTTGTACTCAATCAATTATAGACAAATAATATAGCTACATTAATGTATTTATATTATAAATAGCTATCATATTGATTTGGAAGGACTTATTTCATAGATTTCATAGACGTTCAGGCTGGAAGGGACCCCGGAGGACCACTGAGTCCAGCCCCCTGCCACAGGGGCAGGAAGTCAGCAGGGATCACAGGATCCCAGCAAGATAAGCATCCAAATGTGTCTTGAAGGTGTTCAAAGTGGGTGCCTGAACCGCCTCCGGCAGCAGTCTATTCCAAACCTTTGGGGCTCGGACAGTAAAGAAGTTCTTACTTATGTCCAGCCTGAATCGGTCACGGCAGAGTTTGTGACCGTTTGATCTTGTCATCCCTTGGGGTGCTCTGCTGACTTTGCTGGACTTTTTGAAGGGTTCTTGGCTGGAGTCTTCTCAGGAGTCTTGGCTACTGTTTTTTCTGGAGTCTTGTCTGCTTTCTTAAAGAAAGTGTCCAAGGAAATTTGGACAGATGTTCTCCAGTGAGAGGGGCAACGCAGCAAATTTGTTTGGTAGGTATAGCGTGGCATCAGATCAAGCATTGTAAAATTGAAACTGACATCAGAAAGTTGAAAAAAGGTGTCACAATTTATAAGCGTTGTAAGTGTGAAACACTAACTCAAAACGTAAGTTGAGAACTGCCTGTATTTTGTTGGGTCGTTTATCTGGGCAGAAGTTCAAGACTTTTAAGCATGCAGATAGTTTAGACTGAGTCAGGGGCTTTTTTGGCAAGGTGTTGATGCTGGTGTGGTGAATGGTATTGGCTTGGTTATTTTCCTTGTTGCTGTCATCTAGATGTCTGTGAGCTACTTGCTGTTGTATTAGTTGAGTTAGAAGGCTATCACCAGTTTCTTTGGCAGCAGTTTGGGCCTACTGTATAACACATATGTCCCAGGTTTATTTCCTCCAGTTTACTAAAGTATGTATTTATTTGCTAAATTGATCCCTTTTAGAGTAGATCAAGTGAAAGAGGTGGTTTCTCAACTTCTCTGACATCCCCCTGCATAACTGGATAACGTATTTAGAACTGTATGTGTTGGTCAACAGGCTGCAGAGAGCAAGTCCTCTGGGAATGATGTTTTGTTTCTTGCTTAAGCTTAGGAAGTAGATGGAGGTCATGATTTAGTTTGGCTTCTTTTTTTAATTTTGCTTCATGATGCAAAAGATGGGGTCAGATGAAAGTAAGTACTCTTCTCCTCTAGAAGGTATTCAGTATGTTCTGTTGGCTCTGCAGGCGGTAAGACCATGTAATACAAGAGTTTGCTGCAGTGCCCACCATCACCTAATTTATAGGTAAGGCCAAGTTTCCTCCTGTGGGGAAGTCTGCAGTATGTGGGCAAACCACTTCACTACTTCTTGGAAGTCCCAAATATCTTCCAAAGGCCATGGTACTGAGTGATAACAGCAAAGTTGCACCAATAGAAGAAGGCTACTGGGAATCTCCTACTGTTGATCAGGTAAAGAATCATTCATAGCAATTTGAGGAAAAGTGAAAATGCTCCTGGAAAGAAATTCAGGACATTGAGTGCCATCCCTCAGATTGTACTGGGGGCTCTTGGAAGTTACAAGGTGAAACCAGCCATGCCAAAGCCAGAGAATATCCTAGTGGCATTGCCAATGGTGACAGGGAGACTAGTCCAGATGACAGTGCTAGGTACAGCAACAGCACTAATGGGGGAACTCCTACAGGATTCAATGCCAGTAAATTTTGTGGCATCAAGAGATGGAAAAAGTTCTTTGGTGCTATAAAAAGACTGCTTCAACTTGAGGATAAGATCATACTATTTGTTGAGCTGAGGATGTTACCAGAATTTTTTTGAACTTTAATGACTCAGATGGCAGTGGATAGGCTGGTAGCCCCATTAAAGAACAGGGCACAAAGAAAACATGCTTCTTAACTGAAGTGGAACCATCTCATGACCTTTCCATGTCTTAAGCCCTGAACTGGGGACAGTGGCTCTGGAAGGAAAAGTTTCAAGTTTTCAATTGTGCTAACTTCTGTAGTAATCCTGCATAGTCTCAGGGGCAGACTGGAACAGTGGGATTGAAATTCTTCGTGTGCAAACCTCTCCCACTGCCACTAGGCTGTGAGGTCATGGACATCATATTTCTCTTGTTGGGACCTTTCAAAAGTTGAAGTGTATTGCTCTTGTAATAGTGTAACAAGGAGGAAGAAGACTCCAATGGTTCACTACTTAAAACACACCCTGCTTCTGAATCCTGACTTTGGTCTGTTGGTGATGTTCCCATTAGCATCAGAAAGAAGGCTGGCCTGTGAGGAGTCCTGTTGTATGGTGCCAAGTTGGGCCCGGCTCTGACAGAGCAGAGCGATTTGTTCAGGAGAAGCAGCCAGAGTTTAATCTCCTATCTGTCTCTGTGGGTTCTTGGCTTGAAATATCAGTAATTGATCAATTATTGAGGGTGCAAGGAAGACAGAAAGAAAAGTACAGAAGGGCTAAAAGGAGAAAAAGGGTCCTCAAGGGTTCCCCTTTCAAAAGGAGAAAAAGGGTTCTCAAGTTCAAATTTCACAGCATGGTAGAGGTAATGAGAAAAAAAAAAAAGAGAGAAAAATAAAAGGAAAATATATTATGGTTAGGAACCAACTGTCCCCTCAAGGAACAAGAGCTACTTGGAACAAGGAGAGTGAATGCTTTATCCTCTAGCCAGGAGAGGAATTTATGAGCAGTAAGTGTATCCCCTCAGTGCAGGGACAGGAAAAAAAGACTGGAGCATACTTTATGGATAATGTGAAGACCAAAAGTCTCCAATTGAAGCTTGGGGCATTAGACACCCCTGTAAAAGAAAACAGGCATGTGGATAATTACTTTAAGAAAAATCATTACTTTTGTTACCAATACCTTGCTACAGTCAGGATACCATTGTGCTAAGCTCAGACATGAACATGATTGAGTCAGGCATGCCCAAAAGAATTACAATCCAATCTTATGGTAGTGTAAGAGTGATGTGGTAGCCATGTTGTCCAGAAATTATGTGAGAAGCAGCGATTTTTTAGGTGGTATATTTTATTGGACAAGATTTGCTTTTTACATCCTCTGCAGTAACTGCACTGTATAGCTCCTTCTTAAGAGGATGCAGAATTCAGCTGAAATCAATTGGGAAAAAAAAAAGATAAATTTTTCCATAAGGACTTACGAATAGCAATTGAGTAGCACTCACCAGACCTTACCATAATCCAGGACTCTAGAGTAACAGATGTTGAGTAGTTTGTCCAAAAATTATGAATATTATATTTTAACCTAGTCTCAATTCATTACTCTAGTCAAATTGTACCTTGTGAAGGAGGAGAGAAGGAGGAGCTTACTGAGTGTATCTTCTGTTTGAAGGGGTAGAGAAAACCACTGAATACTCTTGTCTTTTGCTGTCTACCCATGCCCGTAACAGTATCAGTACCCCACCAGCTGTCCCTGCTAGACCCAGCTCTGTTAACTCCTTCAACTGCACAGTCTTGAAGTATCCACATTTGTGTAAGTATTAGGTAAATACAGGAAGATGCTATTAAAGGTATATGGGGAAGGAACAGAATGACAGCAGAGGATAACAAGCAAGCAGGGAAGACTTTCAGAAGACTGGGGAGGGTGGAAAGGGAGAGAGGGAACAGTAAAAAGTACTTCAAGTGAAACATATTAGTACTTACTTGTGGCACATTGCTGTCAACCCACTTGGAATCAGGCAAAATGTCATCCCATAAAATCAAGCATCGAGCGAGTGTCTAAAGTAGTAAGGAAGTTCAAACAAGAGAGAGAAAACTTATAGATAATAATAATCATAATATTTCTGAATAGTATTAATACAGCTAAATAATTATTTTAGCTTATTAAACACATGGAGGTTGACAGGACAGAAAATTTATATTCCACAGAGGTGAAATCCTTGCTTTTCAAACATTAGTTTATCTACTCTCTCTCTAAAATGTCTCACTGAACATCATGAGAAAATTCAAATTATGCTTGCATACAAAATAACAGTAGAATATACCATTTCAGTTTACATATTTTTCACTGGCAAATGTAACCAAAATTGAATTGCAAACCTGCAATGATGCTGATGTCCTACTTAGTCTTAATGGCTTTCATAAATGTATTAACTGAGAGGTCTCTCAGTATATTTACACATATGCACATACACATATATACACACACTTATACACTCATGCATTTCAGTACCATTACAAGAAACTGGAAAAAGAAAAAAAGTCATACCCTCAACAAGAGAAATTCTGGTTTAACAAAGTCCAGTAAATACATTGTATCAGGAGCTCGAAGCCAGTCAGCAATGGACCTATATTAAGCACAGTAAAGTAACATTTTACATCATATACTTCAGCAAAACACAGACTGTACTGAGCCACATACTGCATCAGTAATCAAGTAATGCAGTCATTAACTGACAGGAGAGAAAGCTGTTTAGTGGTTCAACACTAGAACTGCAAGCTCTAGATGCTACTTGTTTCTTCACCTGCCTCATGGCAAGATTTTAGCATAAAATGGGGATGCCACTTGCAAGAGAGTTGTGAGAGTGTGCATTAGTGTTTATGTGCTTTGAAATCACTAATTAAAGAGTCAATAAACATGCATAGTATAAATTGGCATTAGAAAAGCTAAGGAAATAGATTACACTCTTAGTCAAACCGTGAAGAACAGAGTAGCTTATATAGAGATTATCCCAAAAGGCACGTTTTTATCTCAGATACATTGTGAATGCTCAAGAGAAGATTAGAAATATACAGGAACTTAAAAGCAAATTACACGTTATTTCAAACTTCAAAGCGATGTTAAGATCAGTACCTGTTATTAGTCTTTAAGTAGATCATAGCAAGTGCTAGCGTTGCACCTGGACAAGTAACATCCACATTTATGGTATCTCCTTCCTGTCAAAATATAATGTGCACTTTCAGTCCTATTTACTATATTGCACCATTTTACTAGTTTAATAATTCAAAATTTAATTTGCTGGGAGACAAGCCCATAGCAATGTGCAAGACAGCCTCTATACTACCCCCATTTCTGCTTAAATTAGCAGGCATTCTCTCCAACTGTAACTATTACCTTGATCTGGT
>NW_005842125.1:1676506-1683476 GCF_000455745.1 Alligator sinensis | reverse complement strand
GAATCGTCGATGACCTCCAACCATGTATTGGTAAAGCTGCTCAGGAACGTTAAGATCTGACATGCCTATCAAGTTGCTGCCATGCTAAAAAGAGAGAACAGATAAAAAGAAGATAGAATAGTGCCTTCATACACGGCCATTTTAAAACAGTGAAGAAACTCTTCAGCTAGTATGAATTCTGTCACCCTACCATTCCAAACAGCAATCTAGCTTTATGATGTCTGTGAAATGTATGAAACCTTGCCTCAGAGGTTAAGGACATGGGCAGACATAACATTTCTAAACCTTCGTGTGCCTTAAAAGCACTATAAAACAAAACAAAAAAAAAGAAACTACACAGGTCTACAGCACTATGAATCTACCCAAACTGTACAAATATGACCCTTGATGAAACAGGAATAATGCTGAAGCACTGCAAGCTATGTTGGTTCTTTCTACCAGAGCACAACTGGGAGTTGGCCCGTTCACTAGTACCCCACATGACTTGCTTTCCACCTTCCCTACCTCTCTGATGTGACCCCTCAGTGACACTGTCAAACCTACTAACCTAAGGGCACTAGCCCTACTTTGACTGTGCCCTCAGCTTTTCAAAATGTAGGCCCAAAGGCATACCACAGCCATCATTTTCTGAACCAACACACCAGAAATTTGACTTCTTATAGGCTGCATAAATGCTCTGCATCACACGATATTCTTTACATCACGGAAGGTTCTGGCAGCTAATGTCATCACAGAAGCTTAGCAAGTTATTTGAAGTACACAGACAAATTTAGCTTCTGCAAATTCTCTGTTTTTTTATAAACTCTTGCTTGCAGATTTATTACTAGCAATGTAAGAGAAAGTGACAACCGAACAGTGTGGGTCAGTTACGTGTGGACATGCAAGTCAGATGGCCTTCCTATGAGAAGAGTATTTTGAATTTGTATTTCAGTGTGAATACTCATGCTCACAAGTTAATAATTTGTTTTTGATCATCTCTGTTTTTTTTTAAAGTTATTACCAAGAACTCTGACAGAAAATTTATTCCTTGATTATCTGCAGAAAGTGAACCCAAAGAGACATGAACACAGCCACAACTACTTTCCAATTTGTGGAAAATTTGAACACACTGGCTCAGTTGCCAATGCAATTAATTAAAAAGGGAATGACAGACATCACTCAAACATACTGATGACATTACTGTCCTTTGATTTGTAATTAGGGCAGTAATTCAGTTTATAGTGTTTTCCCACTACCTGCACTTTAGTGAAAAGCAGGTTGGACTTACCCCTAGACAAACCATGCCTAAGGCCAGGCCAGATGCTAGAGAATAGGACTCTCTGTCAGTGCAGTATTCCATTTCAGGACCTGGTGGACGTCCTTAATAAAACAAGGAAACATAGCATGACATTAATCTAAAATATTAACCAATTAACCTTATTGGCAATACATTTCAGTACTCAGAAATGACGGTAAGCCTCAGATCTACTTTATTCAAGAATGCAGCATAAATTGTCAAAAGCTATAGAGGGAATCAGAGTTAAAATCCACAGGGCTATGGTGCAAACATGAACTAAAAGAGTCATTACCTATCCCCAAGCAAGTAACAAAATTTCAAAAGCTATGAAAGTCTCAGAAGAATATATACAAGCTTTTCTATTTCTTTGTGAACTGTTCACACATCTCATAAACCATGATTTGGCTCAAAATTCTTTCAACTATATATATTGTAACAAGTTCAAGCAAGAGTACCCCTTCTCAACAGAAAATAATGTATGAGAATTTACTGACATTTCGTGATGATATTATGTAGCTAGAGACATAAATAAAAAGGCATCTCTTTTAAAATCCTGATTTAGATTTAAAACGAATGATCTGTTGTCTCTTTAAACAATACACTTAAAATTGTCTAATGGTTAATTGTAAAAAAAATAGTAGCAATAATACACACAAACATTTACACTCTCCCCAACTATGCAACGTGTAAAGGATATTCTGTTCAGAAGCTTAAAAGTTTCCCATTAAACAAAAGAGCTAGCAGAAAGCCTGAATGAGTGACTACAAAGTGATTCAACAGAGGACCTCAGATGAGTCATAACAATCAGACCATGTGGGAACTAAGATTTTCTTCAAGATAAGCATAAATGATTTCTGCGCTGATCACTCCTTCACTTTGGAATGAGACTGTGTTCACTCCAAATACATTTTTATTTGGAACCTTTCCTTTAAGTTTTAAAAGACTTTATTTCACTATCTACCAGCCTTTAGATTAACACTCATAGAATGAATCAAATATACTCAATGAATATTTTCTGCTATTCATCCAGTACCAATAGCATTTTGTTAATTTGGCAGTTGACTGACAATGTTAATTTAAATACTGCACAGAACACTTAGTTTACAGTAACTTTTAGTCCCTTATACTGCAGAGTGCATGGGTTGAGAGATGAGACAGGCAAGTATGGTCTCCAATATATTTAATTTGAGCAAGTAGGCAGTAGATCAATTTTCAAGTCACATGTATTATATAAAACATGTACATACCACACACACACACACACACACACTCTCCTGTTTTACTGTTTTACCTATTTCAGCCAGCAGTACCTCTGCTGTGTGCCGGTGAGCAGTTCCTTGATATACCAGGCCTATTCCTATCACAGCAGCCACCTGGACATTGTGAGGGACATCCAGTTCTGTTGAAGTTGGGGGTAGGAGAGCAGGTATGTGGATGCTAAGGAGCCGAGTAATAGCCATATCCATTGTGCCTAGTTTGGCAGCAGAAACACCAAGCAATAACCCAATGCTCGTCATTTCATGGCCCTGAAACAGGAAACAAAGAAGACTGAAAACGTTAAATATAGGTGTATTTATCCTAACTGAAACCAAAGTCTTATTTTTTTTTAATTGAACAAAGTTCTTCCTTGGAGGGGAGGGGAGGATGAGTGGGCTTTGGAGACAGCCACCACCCAGGCTTCAGAGAAAGAGGAGGGGGGCTGTAAGAGTGAGTGAGCAAGCGAGTAATCCACTGGATACGAGACAGAGGAGTTGGAGTAGGTCAGGAGGGGAGGGAATATGGGCAGTGGCAGTAACTGTTGTTTTCTTTTATGGAGGTATTGAATGTGGGTTGGAAATCAAGGTTGGGTATAGGAGGAGCAGACATTCTCTCTCTCAGAGGCAGGAGAGTGGGAGGGGGAAGGGTGGACTGCTTTTGGAGTTTTTTTGTGGGGGAGAGTTTGTTTTGTTGCACCTTATTTTAATAATTTATTCTCTTTCCTTAATTTTTTTTTTTGTCTTTTAATGAAAGTCACCCTGGCCCTTTTTTGGGAAGGACAGAATATACATCTAATTAAAAAAATTAATACAAAAAAATAAGATAATTTGTGTGGTCTTTGAGTTGAGAGAAATGTTATACTATGTACCATGCTGAAGGGTTTCCAAACTAAAAATAATTTAACAGGGATATAATTTAGCAGGGTTAATTCTAAGGTCTTAACCTCAAAAAGGAATTAATTATATTCTACCCCTAACAATAAGTAGGAAACATAAACAATAGAAATTGCTCCATAAGGACTGTCCAGAACTAATTCAAGACCATACTCTGTTATAACTAGCTGATCAGTTTGGCAATCCAGAAAGTACTCAGCAACAAATGAAAACTTGACTATTCATCGTGATCAGCAAATCATTTCTGATTCCAAAGCTCTTTTCAGTGCTCTACCCACATCTGAAGCCAGGATGAGTCATGTAAAACTCATTGCTGTTGGAGCGTTCCTATCATTTTTTCACTGACCTCTTGGACAAAGATAAGAGTGTTAGGAATTAATCCATTGAAGAATTTTACTATATTTTGATAGCAAAGTGCACAAAGAAATGTGTAAGTCCTGTATAGTGAAATGAAATGAAATCTGTTACATTCCTATAGAGTGAGCAGATACCATTGCAAGGGTAGAACTATTGAGATGTGGCTGGGAAAAATCAGCTCAAAGTTACGGCTACCAAAAAAATTCTTATACAAAGAAAACCTTTAGAGACCAGACAGTGCTTTCTAGGTGATGCCCTTTAAAGGTTCTCTCTTCAAACAAACTGAAATAAAGGCATAACGGCTATTACCACCTAAGTTCTTCAGAAATTCCCTCACACCATGACATCCAAAATCAAGTATTTAAAAAAAATAATGATAGAGATGAACAATGAGCTAGCACAGATAACGGAAAAGCCAACATTAAAGACATTTATGCCTCTTGTTTTTTGAATTAAGACCTTACCTTGGTCAAATAGTCATGTATGTTGAGTGTGGCAAGCTTTGTGAGGTGCCCGTTGAGACCCAAAGCCATGAGGAAACCTGCATATTCATTGGCTAGATCTGCATTTTTTGGCTTGTTATAGACAATCCAGGCAGAGTCTATCTGGGAAGTAGGGGCTATCTTCAGTCCAGCAGCTACACCATTATGAAAACTGGCCCAGCAAGCCATATTTGGAGGCACATCAATGTTCCCACTATTGAGGTCAACAGTAGTGTTCCTAGGAGGAGCACGGCCTGCCCAGGAAAGAATCATTAAACAAATGTAAAACAGTTGATGCTAAAATCAGCTCACCTTTAAAATAAGCAAAGTAATGGCATAGTTTAGCAGAGTACTGACACTGCTTTACTCAGGGAGACAAAAAAAAAAAAAAGGGCTAAAAACTCAAAATTATGCAAAATTATGCAGGTACTTTGTAACGCTGGGAGCGGGGTGTGGGGGGTCTGGAGCCCAGGGAGTGGGGGCCCACACACGCTGGCAGGATGTGAGTACTGTGGATCCGGAGCTGAGGGACAGCAGCGGAGGGGGGGGAGAGGGGGCGCGCGCAGCGGCGGCTTGGGAGTGAGGAGTAGGGGCAGAACATGGGCACATCATTACGCCGTCCCCCTGTGCATGCACGCATGCACCCTCTTTTTTGAAACTGGAAATATGGTAATCCTACAGGAATGCAGCCTAGTGGCATGTAAAGCAACACCCAGCAGGTCAGTCTGTGGAGGGCAAACAGTGTGGGGGAAGGGGGAGGCAGATCAAGGCCCACAGTGTGGGAGGGAGTGGGGCAGGGGCTGGGGTGAATGGGAACCCAGGGCAGGGGAGGGATCGAGCCACAAGCAACTAGCTTATCCAGAGGCATGGGTGGGGGGGCTCCTAGATTTATGCACAGAGTGGAGGCAGGCCTGCTGTGGGTTGAGGCTCTGTGCCCTGCTGCCTTTGCCCTGGAAGCCGTGCATTGGCCACTTCGCGGCCCCTGTCCACTCAGCAGCGGGAGAGGCAGCATGGCATTGCATGGCTCCCAGGTCAAAGGCAGCATGGTTCAGAGCCCCAGCCCACAGCCTGCTTCTACCCTGTGTACAAATCTGGGGGACATGCTCCCCATGACTCCCCCAGGGGTGCTCACAGCAGCAGGGAGCCGACCCCCCCACTCCTGGACAAGACACCTGTGGGTCCGTTCCGCTTCCTGCCCTGGCCCTGAGGTCCCATTCACCCCAGCCCC
This sequence comes from Alligator sinensis, assembly GCF_000455745.1. Taxonomy (NCBI): domain Eukaryota; kingdom Metazoa; phylum Chordata; order Crocodylia; family Alligatoridae; genus Alligator; species Alligator sinensis. Next base: position 1,677,983 of record NW_005842125.1, on the reverse strand, counting down.
TGACCTTACCCCACTCCCTCCCTCACTGTGGGGACCTCAATCTGCCTACCCAGCCCCTTCCCCTCCACAGATTTACCTCCCAGGCACTTCCCACCCCGCCTTCCTGCTGCAGTTGCCCAGAGCCTGTGCCCAGGCTGCCCTGCAGCTCCTCTGCACCGTCACTGCTGCCCCACTGGATGGCCTAGAGTCAGTGGTGATGGCAGTGGAGAGGAGCTGCTGGGAAACAGACTCCACCTGTGTGCCAGACTTTCCCCACCCCTGGCACAGACCCACCATATTTACCTGAATCCAAGATGACCATGAATTTAAGAGGACAACCCAGTAAATAAATTCTATACATAGAAAATTATAACACATTTATAAATTTTCCATGTATAGAATCTAATTATTGGAGTCTCATCTTAAATTATGCCTCCCCCACCACTGTAGCAGGAAAGCAGTGGCATTTTGGGGGGCAAGTGGTAGAGGGAGGCAGTGTATATGTTGGGGGGGGAGGGGGGGGTCAAGCAGCTTGATCCCTGCGCCTTGCCTCCCCAATACCTTGCCCCCTGCTGCCCCTCCCCTTCCCCTTGCCCCATCCATGTCATGCTTACCCTTGGCTCAAGCTCTGGCAGCTTCCAGCCCTGCTTTAGCCTGGGGCACAGAGCATGCATTTGCTCCACCCCCAACCCAGCTCAGCAGCTCCAGCTTTAGGGCATAGCCAGAGCTGCTACCACCATCACTACTATTGGGCCAGGCTGGGACTGAAGCAAGCACAGGCTCCAAGCCCCAGGCTGGAGCGGGACTGGAGCCTGCCAGAGCTAGAACCGGAGCTGGAGCCAAGCACGAGTAAGCCGGCGAGGCAGGGAAGGAGGGGAGGGTAGCATCTGCCTGCCTCCCACTGCCTCATACTCAAGTCCAAGACAAGGGACTTTCTTCTCTCCTATCAAGGTGTCCAACTGACAGACCACATACAGCCTCCAAGGGGTTCATTTATTGCATCCCCCAGCCTCCTGGGCGGGGTGTCACTCCCATCACTCTTCTGCTGCTGCCAACAGTTTGTCCAGGCTTCCTTTTCCTCTTGCAGCTTCTGCTTCCTGCCCTCCCTCCCCCCACGCCTCCCCAGGGTGAGGCAGGGAAGCCTGTGGAGCAGAGGGAGTCTGCAGCCAGGGGAGCTTCAGGGAGACCCAGGGACATTGGATGTAGCTGTTGGATGTAAAGAGACTGCTGATGGCAGGGCAAAGAGACTGGTAATCCTGGGGTAAAGCAGGAAGAGAAATGGATCTGACCAGGAACCAGCATATGTAGGGAGACCTGGGACTGTCTGGACAAACAAATTAGTTCAGGGAACTGGGGAGATAATACTCTGAGACTGGATAAGCAGCCCACAAAAGATGATCTGGAAAAACAAACAATGAAGATAAAAAACATGGACAGAGGAGCAGGTGAATGAGGCTGATGGGGTAGCAAGAAGACAGAGGGAAAGCGGGAGAATGGT
>NW_005842125.1:1666346-1676496 GCF_000455745.1 Alligator sinensis | reverse complement strand
GGGGGGGGGGGGGGGGTGGGGAAGACAAGGACTTATTTGTTCTGTTTCCCCCTGTTATGTGGCAGTGTTTTTTCCCTACTTATTAAAGATGGGGCCGGGGGGCGGCGGTTAGGTCTATATTTAGTTGTCCTTTAATTGGGTCTCTCACCTCATGGGGAGTTTGCACCCTCATGGCCTTGACCAATTTGGGGTCCCGTCCCATCACAGCTACAAATATCAATCAGTGCTTTAGGACATTACTTAAGTCCTAAGGTCCATAACTTCGCTTTACTTTATGATGGTGAGTGGCCCCATTGAAGTCAGTGGCAAAAATAAAGCATACGTTCAAGTCTTGCAGGACGAGGGAATCATTCACCTAACAAGTCTAGGATTTACTGGCATTTAGTTAATTTTAAATCAAGTCAATCAACCCAAAGGGAGGAGGTGCTGAGTGACATACCTGTTAGATTCAGTTTAGGAATAGGCAGTGGTTCTGTTGGAATTGGATGATAAGAGAACAGAGTAAACATTCCTCGTCCTACAGGTAGTGCCATTGTCCGCTGACACAGCTGTAATAACCTATTTGGGGGAAATTAAAAAAAAACAAAAAACTCAAAGAACAGCACTGAGAACATATGAAACACACAGGTCACAAAGCTTACCGCTACATTAGAGGAGTACATCAGGGTCTTGGTGAACAACTGCTCAACAGAGCACCCTTGGGGAAAACTAGGAGTAATGGCCACAAACTCCCAGAAGACCATTTCAGACTCAACATTAGGAAAAACTTCTTCACGGTCAGCGTGTCCAGACAGTGGAATAAGCTCCTTCCAGAGATGATGCAGTTGCCTACCCTGGAAATCTTCAATAGGAGACTGGACAGTCACCTTGCTAGGATCACTTGACCCCAGTTGTCTTTCCTGCTAGTGTAGGGGGCCGGACACGATGATCTTCCGAGGTCCCTTCCAGCCATACAATCTATGAATCTATCTATGTAAGTGGTAAGTAGGTGACACTCATTCCTCAAAAGTATGAAAAGTTAGGTTATTGCCTGTGTGCCAGACCAACCTTATAAACTGAAAATTAGTAAGAATAAAGGGGTAAAACATTACTCTAAAGCCATGGATAGATATGTATTTGAAGTACTTCAAATGCAGCAACATGCAGACATGTGCTTCTCTCCACATCTCCCTCCCTCCCCACCAACACGAAAGTGCTTCAAAATGGGGGGTTGGAAATGAGGAATCCCTGCAGGCCTCTCAGTCTCTTGTGATTCCTTGGGACAGCAGAGCACACAGGAGGGTGTTCATTTGCTGTCTGCCTACACCCACTCCCTGCCCCGCACGAGTGGAGCTGGGGATGGAGGAAGCAAAGCACTATGGGATGCTAAAAAGACCACTGGCCTGCACAGATGTTTCAGGAAGTGCTTCCAAAGGAGATGCTTCAAAAAAACATTCTTTTTTTTCCAAACTATTTTTGAAGCATTTCACATCTCTACTCATACTTCCTGGAGCGCTAAAAACCATTTGTAACCCTTCGAAGAGCACATCTGTCCAGGCCCTACAGTTATAGACAGAGGTAACTATTAACGACTTTAAAAGGGGAGGGGCTGTTGCCCCTCAGAAGAATGAAACGGCTGTTTTGATTTAACTGTTTCTTCCACATGCTTCTATAGCAGTACTTTTCAAACTTCCTGAAGTCATGGAACCCTTTCATATCACTACTTTTGCTGCAGAATCCCTGTCCTAAAAAGTGATGTGGAGCCAAGTGACCCAACCCCACAATGGTGGCACACTGCCTCCCAGTCCTCTCCGCCATTACCCCCAGTCTCCCTGATGACCCTAGTTTGGAACCCCAGGGCTTCACGGAACAGTTTGAAAACCACTATTCTACAGCAACACACGTGAGATAAATAACTGTAACTTTAAAACAGGAATGAAATACAGTTCCAGTTACAATGGTTTGTAACGTGTGTAACATGCAGCTGTAACAGTTGCAATGTATTTAAACAACACTATTTTTATACCAATATAAATGTTACTTCTGTCTACAAAAATGGCTTAGTGGTGCTAAACACCAGTTCATCAAAAGTTTGTTTTGTCCCTTCCCCCCCCCCAGGTTTAATCTAATCTAATCCTTTAGCAGAGATCATGTTGAAGCAAATGTATTTAACTAGAACACAACTTTACAAATAAGAAATCTAAGCTCTTTACAGTTCAGCAGCCATATGAGAATGTAAAGATGATAGATAAGATCTATAAAAGAGAAGGTAAAATAGAGAAGGCTGTCATCTACAATCCTGTTATGACTACTGGAAACTCCTAGTAATGACCCATGAACCGTACAAATGTACTTCAAGGAGACAAATGTACTTGCTTAGGAGACTCTCAGGGCTCATCAAATTACTCAGCTCATTATGTCAGATGATATTTCTTTGTACTCTTAGCATCTCATTTTTATAGAATGTTTTGCAAGGTGATGATGCTATAAAGAAATTGATTACTCACTAGAAATAAGGATTACCTAAGAGATAAATGTCAGATACATAAAAATTAGTGTCAGCAGTCTGCTGAAAGCCTGACAAGTCTATTGCAATCCTATGGTGTGGTTTAGGATGCGAGAGGAATGATTCTGCACCATGCTGCCCTCAATTCTCGGGGGCTTACAAAAGCTGCTCTGCAGGCACAGGTCTCCAGTTTTATGGGGAGCGAGCTGGGGGAATGGAGCTGAGATGCTGAGCTTGCTCCTATCTGAAGGAGCTACTTCTGTTGCTGGCAATGTTAAGACTGTTGCTTAACAGTCTTAACTCTTTTGCTAATCTTTTGAGGCTTTCTGGCTGGTACAATACAGTACAGGAGAAACAATGCACCTCACATTACATAGCCACAAAAAAGAAAATAGTTGTTCTGGTCCCAGGGCAACTCTCTCCTTAACTGTACCTGGCATTTTCCCCTGGAGGGTGAGGAGGCAGCTATTTACCCTGCTAGTCATGCTCAGATTATGAATGAGAAAGGTTAAACTATGAATCATTTAATCAATGAAACCAGTGATAACCAGTTAGTTTACTGGTTATCATTTAGCATGGGACAGGGCGCAGTCTAGCAGAGAAGGTGGGGAAGGGAAGCCAGGCAGTTCCCCAGAAGGAACCAGAAGGCAAGAGGGAGGTGGGACTAGTACCCCTCTTCACCTACGAGGTTAAAGAGGAAAAACAGCCGGCAGCCTACTGGCTTGTCAATTAAGTAGTTAGGTGCTCAGTCACAGATGCTCCCTCCCTTCCACCCAGCCCGTGACTTCAGGGCTTCAGGTGAGCGGTGTTGTCTAGTGGGGCTTGCAACTTGCCACTGTCTCCTCACCCTTCCTCCCTGTCCCCCCATATCAAAGGGCTAGGGGAGTGTTTGAGCTGCTGTGTTATTAATTATATCGGTTAAAGGTTAACTAGAGTTTAAACAGATAGTTTTTAAATGAGATTTACATCCCTAGCTCAGATGTGCCCCAGAAGCTCCTAGCACCCAAGGTGCCCTCGTGCTCACCTCCCTTCATGCACACAAAACCCCCACCCTGCAGATGGTGCCCCTACCTCCTGCTCCCAGCTGCCATGGCACTCTAGGATGGGAAGGAAGGTGGTTTGCCTGGCTCCAACAAAACCATGGAGCACGGTGAAATGGGGTAAACCCTGGTTAACAGGATCAGGCCCACTGTCCCTTACCTTCTGCACCCAAGCAGCTGTGGCCTTCTAGGATGGGAGACTCCAGTGGGCAGAACTGAACCAAGCACTCACTCTGATCAATGTGATCCAAAAACCAGGGAAAAGTGCACTGAGTATCAAACCATTACAAATTACTGCCATGAATAACACTTTCATCATATTTCACCCTTATTGCATAGTCTTGGGTTTGACGGAGAGAAATGAAGTCATTCAATGGAAAGAAGGCAAATAGTGGGTCTATATGCAGAAAACCAGTGTGCTACCTGTTCAATGCTGCTGGCCAGTCTTCTGTAGATGTAGCGTCATCTGTTGATTTAGGCCCTTATTACACATTTGACTTTAAGCTGCTCATATGTTGATCCGTGTTAGTGCTAGCTCAAGTTTGGAGCAGTCACACCTTAAGGCTAAAAACCTTCTCTGACTGTCCCTGATCTGCACACCCACGACTTGCCACTAGAGGACTGGTGAGCAGGGACCAGACTAGGATCTACAGCTGAGAGTTGCCACTACAGGGCTGGTGAGCCATGAAAGACTTCTATCCCTGCTCTAGGTGCAGGGGGGTGAGAAATGAGTTGGGGGAAGGGAGAACATGAAGCTGAGAATTAATGGGATGGAGGTGAATAATGAAAGATGGAAAGGAAATGGGAGTGGGGGAAGGGTGGTGAAATAAAAGAAGTCAGCCACTGAAGGATAAAATAAAAAGCAAAGAGAATTTTAAAAGAAATAAAGAGGAAGTAAATTAAAGGACGTGTCATGTTTTAATAAATTGGGATTGGGGTGCAAGGGGTGCTGGTCATGCTTCCCACGATGGCTGGGAGGTGGGAGCAGCGAGGGAAAGTACTTTTGGGGGAGCTACTGCCCCTGCCCTAGAAGGGAAGCCCTAGCCCACCCAGCTTCCTACCTCATTCCCTGCAAATCCTCTAGCACCCACTCCTAAACTTGTCCATGCCCTGCAACCTGGCTTGCTGGCATGTGTTCTACAGGTTATTTGCATAGGGTTGCACTCCTGGAGGTGGGAAGGTCACACCCCCAGGGGCTGGAGGGGGAGGTGGCTTAATGCCAGAACTGCCCCCTGGGCAGTAGAGTTCAGGGGGTGGAAAGTCTGTCCACACAGAACAGGAGGGTGGGGGAGAGGGCACTACATCCTGGGATACTGGAGGACTGCAATTTGGGTGGCTCATCAGTAGGGAGTAGCCACACACTAATGGAACAAGAGCTGGGTAACATGGATCAGAGATAAACCTGCCCTAAAGTAGAATAACTAAGTTGCCTAAAGTGTGCGTAAAACTATCTGAAAGCATTAATGTGTGGACAACCCACGGGTTAAGAGCTCCAGGAGCTGCTTAAAATTAATGTGCAACAAGACCCTCAGAGAGAGGCAAAACCCCTTCCATGGAAACCATTAAGCAGGATACTCCATGAATCAAAATTAGATTTGTGGTCTTTATGCTGGAAACACTCAATTAGGAGAGAATGTGGCATGGTCTCTCTTACTTATTTCACATTTCAGACAGTTTATTTGCTCCTAAGATATTAACCGATAAACCAGCTCCATGGTTTTGTAAAGATGCATCACAATATACTGAGTCTACGTGCACTACACAGAAGATCTCACATTTGTCTGACAAACAGGTTGCATCTAACATCAGAATGTGAGTTATGATGTTTTTGAACAGCTGGGTCAGTCTAGAATTGGATCCCATGCATCTTTGCTTCTTTTGAACCAGACAGGATGCTACAAAATACTTTCAGACCATAACAGCCCAAGTTCAACATGTTCTTTTGAGGCCAGTCCAATCCAACAATCTTGCCTATATTTTGTTCCAGCAGTTCAGACGGATACTTCAGTTTTTATTCATGCTAAAGCTCAGACTCCTTGATTTTGAAACAAAAACCTCTTATGTGAATAATATGAACACAGGATCTCTCTTAATACTGGTGACCAGTGAAACATACAGGGATATGTGGTTATCCGTCATTTAAATTTAAAATTCACCAACAGTATTTGCATGACATGTATAACTGTAGTCCCAGTCACACACCCTTAACCCTTACTACTTCTCAGAACAGCTAAAATTTTACAGTAAAGGAAGTGGAAATCTGCAACCTGTCCCAGAATGCTCTCTTGTGTTTTCTCTCTGTTTTAATTCTCTGAGGAGAGATAACCAACTAAAAGACTACTTCTATTAATCTACAATTCTTCTTCCCCCCTTCCCCAAGAGAATCACGTACTTCAGAACAAACAAACAAAATAGAGAATGATATTTCCTAGCCACCTCTTTGGTATTACACAAATACTATCTGGAGATGTTTATAATGTGGAGAGTTACAGTAATCCCCATCTAAGTGAGCCACTGGTAAATAACCACTAGAAACAATTTACCTGTTTTCTTTTTCTTCTATATATTCATGATCACTGACTTCTGGCATCTGTACTACATTGACACGTACAGGATGGGCACTTTGAAGGAGTCTGCGTACTTCCTGTACTCTCAAATCCTCACTCCATATTAGTGACATCACTTCCTGGTTCATATCATTCATACCATCATCCTCCTCTTCTGCCTCAGCTCCTGAAGGCACATCAGATGAGAGCACTTGGGAAACAGACTAAAAGGGAACAGAAAAAAGAGGGAAATTATTTCTAAGAAAGTGAACCTAGACCACTGAATTTTATTAAACCAACAAAATGACAGTAGCGTGACCCGAGGTGCGGAGCTGTCACCTAAAGTGAGGATTCTCTGGGAGTAAGGGACTGAGATCTCTGGAGCTTCAGAACTTGGAACTGATCATATTCACACACACCAGTAGGATAAATGTGATCACACAGATTGGAAAATATTGTTTCTTAGGTTCCAACAATGAAGCAAATGGACTTTGACAACTTTAACTCCTGTTGCAAAAGTAGAAAAGGCAAGAAAATGCAAATAGGTGACTGCTGAGGTACTGTAACCTTCTTAATGATATTCCATTGTAGATGGAACAGAACCTTTGGAGAATCAAGAATGCTCCCTCTATGTTCCTACACAAGTATCAAACATATACAAGGACAATAAGGAAGTGCATGTATTTCTCCCACATGTTTTTCATTTTCTAAGTTCAGTAGTGGAAAATGGAAACAGGGAAAAGACTTTTTTTTAAAGAGAGCCTAAAGTTAGTCTTCTAAAAGCATACTTAGACTCCTCAACAGGTGGCCTGACTTTCAGAAGCACCCAGCACCTACCAAGCCCAATTCAGTAACACTTAACCACATATTTGAGTGCACCCTTTATTCAAGCACGTGCGTCACTGCTAACCTGAACAGGGATGTACTCCTGCAGCAGTCTTAAGTGAGAGCTGAACATGCTCAGCACTTCTGAAAAATCAGGTTATTTATTTAGAAATTTAACTTTCAGTACTGATTTTAAAAAGTGCAAGCATTTAGGGTAGTTGATTCTATGTATGCACTTTTCACAATGTAATGTGTCACACTGACACTTGGGTGCCTTCCAAGCTCATACGCCAGCACTGTACTACTCAAAAGTAATGAGAATGTGGTAAAACCTTAACATTTCTTACTACACCCCACAACAGAGCCATCAGCATCCCTGGATCTTACAGCTGCACCTCCAGAAATGTAATATATCTCATCCAACGCACCAAATGCCCTGATGGAAGATATGTAGGAGAGACCAGACAACAACTGCGCACCAGAATGAATGCACACCGGAAATCTATCAAAGACAGAAACACTCAATTACCGGTGGGGGCACATTTCTCACAGGAGGGCCACTCTCTCTCCAATCTCTCAGTCCTGATCCTCAAGGGAAACTTACACAACACTTCCCAGAGACGAGCCTACAAGCTCCATTTCATCAACCTCCTGGATACTAGAGATCAGGGACTAAACATAGACATTGGATTTTTGATACATTATAATCTTCCTGGCAACTGACTCCCCAGCCCAGCCCAGCCCAGCCCAGCCCAGCCCCTGGCTTGTTTACTTTTCATTCCATCCAGGAAGAGCACACACCGACTGCTGAAACTTCCTTAGCCCAACGAAGGGTTTTTGAACTCGAAAGCTTGCTTAGTAACTGTTCTCCAACCATTTGGGTTGGTCTAATAAAAGATATCAAATTCACCCAAGGAACCTTGTCTGCCTATGTCCTTAGACCAACACGGCTACAACCTACACCCCTGTAACATTTCTTAGCACATTTATCAAATCCTGATTTGGGTCTAGTGGTCTCTATTATGCCTTTAAGGGCCCACACATCACATCCCAAAAATACAATAGGCTCACTGCAAGGCAATCTCAACTCAAAACAAAATCAAGAACAAGAATTACAGGGTTGTGCTAGGACAAGACACAACTGTGATGGCTGAACTGTGCAACCAAATGTGCCCTGGATGTGCCTGTACTAGATTGGTTCAAGTCTCTTAAATCTGATACTCGCTAAATTAATTCAAGCTAAAAAAAGTCCTACAGAGACTCTTTGCAGGCCAGAAATCACTATCTGTTCCAAATGACCTGAAAGAACAATTTGGATAGTAACTGTAAGATAGGTTAGCATGCTTCCCTTTTCTACTGAATTTGGTTTACTAAAGAAGTAAGAAAAAAAGTTTAATGCTGAAACAAGATATAATTTGGGGACAACACATCAAACAAATTAGCCTCTACTGGGTTATTTTTCCAATACTGAACCCCAGAATTTCACCAAATGAAGATACCACATCATACAGAACACATCAGACATAAGCTCTTCACTGACTACAAACACATGACATTATGAAGCACAAACAAATAAGCAGTTAATGAATGAAAAACAATTTCTTTTCATAAATATGCAATCAAAATTTTCAATACATAACAGCACCACCCATAGAGCTAGCGTCCGTTTTGAAACAGGAAACTCCACCCTGCTCAACTAAAAAATGACAAACAATTTGGTTTTTGTAAACCATTTTATCCTTTTAAGGCAACAATTATAACAATGCCTCAAATAAGACAAGTGATAAAATCAAATCTGATGTCAGTTTAGATCCAGCATGGTTACAAAACATCACCTGAGGTAAAAAGGTCATTGGCTGAAGATAAGATAGATTTTAATGAATGGTGGATAAGATGATTTATGCCTATAGTTTATTTTCTTCTGAATGAAAATAACTGGAATTTAGATTTGCAAACACCGTTACAGGACCTAGTAAATCCAAGTCTTCTTCTTAATACCATTCTAGAAAAACACAATCCTGAGATAATGATCTCTATCAGGATGTGCTGAAAGCACTAGTTCTCCCTTTGTGACTTCTGAGTGGATGCTATCTCTGCACTACCATTGTGTGGCTTTATGATTGCCACACTGCCACGTTCTGAGCCTACCAGTGTTTTGGCTTTGGGCAAAGGCCTCAGTAAAGGATGCACAAATAGCCCACTGATACACAAGGTGTTAATGATTTAAAGGAAGATTTTTTTTTCACAGGTACCTAGGACACAAAACCCCCAAAGAAAAATCTTTTGAGGGAAGGAGATATACTATGATAAGTACACAACAGTAAACTTCAGTGGAACTGCTGCAGAGAACAGGGAAAATACACACCAGAGCTACATTAGTAGTCATGCACATCTCAGTGCATCTGCTTTGGGGACAGAGCACTGAAGCTCCCCTCTCACCTCAAAGTCACAACCTTTCTAGAAAGTAACAGTGGTTACAGAAGCAGCCCAGTTGCTTTGGAGAGAAAACCTCTGGAGATTTTTACCTAAAGCGTAAAATAGATGGACTTTTATTTTCCGTTAATAATTTAAGAGAATCTCTATATTTAATAAACTTGTCCTTCTAACACCAGACAATGTTTTTTGTATTAAAACTTTACACATATGTAAATCTTATGTTGCTTTCACTAATCAGGAGTCAAGATACCATACTTTCTATATGTTTTAATCTATTTTGTAGAGGTGAGCCGATGCAGATTTTTGGGGCCGATACGGATAGCTGATATTTTAGGAGGCATATCGGCTGATACCGATCCTATTTCCAATATAGCTGCCTTCAGTTGCTAAGTCCCGTGTGGTGAAAGGGGAGGGGGGAGGGAAGGGGCACAAGGGGGGCAGATCAACACCCACCACGTGAGGGAGTGGGGAGGGGCTGCCCAGGCAGGGGCGAGGGGGGGAGGGGCAAAAACCACAGCTCATGGGGAGGGGGGAAGGGGACGGCTGCCACGGCTGCTTGCACCCCAGGAGGGCACAGGGGGAAGGGGGTGGGAAAGTGTGCGCTCTTGGGATCTGCAGCCAGGGCTCTTTTTGGCAGGGCCTGGGCTTGGAGTGGGCGCCAGCGGCACTGGGAGGATGCTGCATCCACCCCAAATTTCACCGCCACTCCACTCCCAGCACCACCACCACCAGCCGCCTGGCGCAGCACCCTGCCTCCACCCATGCACCAAGAGCCAGGGCTGTTCTGGGTGGCTGGTGGCAGCAGCTCTGGGAGCAGG
>NW_005842125.1:1662051-1666225 GCF_000455745.1 Alligator sinensis | reverse complement strand
GATCTGCCCCCCCCCCAGCCCCTTCCCTCCCCTTCCACCACACCAGACTTACCAACTGGAGGCACGGCCTGAATGCCGTACTGTGGCTGCGCATAGCACGGGCATTTATCAGCCCCATCGGGCCGATATCCGATACAGCCAGGTTTCTTTATATTGGTACCAATCCGAGATTAGACTGATGCATCACTGCACCTCTACTATTCTGCCCAGCTGCTAAAAGACAACTCGTACTAATATAACTTTTTTAAGCATTTAGACACTCTATTTGAGTGCCCACTACAGCACTGTGATACCTGCCTTTGCAAAATCCCTTTAAGGCTGATACTCACAGATTTACTCTTTGGCAAGTTCCCTTCATGTGCTTGTTTGGAAAGATCCTGACGCCCAATCAAGAGACAGACAGCTTCTGGCCAGTCTGAGGCAGGCTGCTCTCGGCAGCGGTATATTGCATCTCTGATAGGAAGAGCAACCCCAAAGGGGAGAGACTCCAAATCTCTCAAAGTGAAACCTAAAAATTAGAGAGAGACAGCCTTAAGAGTTATAAAAAACGCCCCACAAAATACAAAAAAAAAGTATATTTCTAGCCTAGAGAAGCAGGCTACTCAAACATAAAACCGTGACACACAGTGATGATCCACATGAAAAATGATAAAAGCCTCTCATACCTACATTAGTCATCCAGATAACTAATTTTTCAGCTAGGTTGGAAACAGATGTGCTTTGTGTGACACTGCATCTTAAAAGAATGGGAAAGGAGAGCATAAAGGTTTATCACAAGTCCAGCCACATCGGAGTGCAAATTTATTAATTAATTGTATTTAATGTACCGACGGTCATCCTGTTCTGCTGGCTGTTTTCTTTGCCCTGTAAGAGAAAAATAAAGATAATATTATTTCTGTCTCCTCTGGGTAAAAAGGATAAAAACCAGTGTATACACAAATATACAGAGAAACATTCTGGTAGTTTTTCAAGTCTGAGTACCTGAAGTTATTCTGTACAAATAATGTGATGCTTCATTTGAAACAGCTCTTTCATCGCCAAGTATGTACAGTGCAACACTCTGTGTAGGAAAAAAATGCCAAATTACTAAATAATAAAGTGCTAATTAAATGACAAATAAACAATTTAAGTCAGCTGAAAAAAAGAATAATGTAAATGATATCTTAAATAGACTGACAAGTTTACTGTGAAGGTACGAGCGGTGATTCCTTATTTAAGATTACCTTGACTTTTACTCTGTTTTACATTTACTGGTTGGTTTTAGTATTTAACTTTGGTGAAACAACTCTTAAAATGCTAAGAGAATCCTCCAAAATTAATATTTAACTGAAAAAATCTACCTTTTGCATAGCAAACTTTTAAAAATACCATATTTTTCTTGCATACTATGCACTCCCAAATAAAACATATACTATATTATTTGGAAGGCAGAATATAGGAAGAAAAGACTTTTCCAGAGTCATTACTATGTAACAAAGTAAGGTCTTCCTGGAAAACGCACAGTGCCCAGAAGTGTGGCATCCCAGGAGACAGTCTGGGTGAGGCAGCAGACAGCAGGAACTTCCTGGTGTGGCATCAGGAACTTCCTGCCACCTCACACAGACTGTCTCCTATTACTGGACACGCTATGTTATCAGCAGGGATTCAACAGGGATTCTGGTTTTCTCCGATAAAAAAAATCCAAGATTATCTGATTAAAACACACAAAATCCATGTTTTTCCATGATTAAAATGAAACACCACAGATACATAATAACTGAACACAACGTTTTATTGATATATTTACAATTTTAAAGCAATTTAGAAGCCCATTAGTGCCTCAATCATTATAATAAAATAAATTCTAAATGCCTATAAATTTTAGAATTTGATTTTGGGTTTTTTATTGTAGAAAATCCCCCTGCCCCCTTCCCTCACCAGGACACAGGTCCAGACGTGACTGCTGTTTGCCCCCTCCTCCCAACATTGCTTCGTGGTGTTGAGCAGCCCTGATATGCCAGTGCCCCCCACTGCCAAGCCACAGCCTCTGCCTACCCCCCACTCACTCCCTCCTGGTAGCAGTTAGCCCCCTGCACTAGGACACAGGTCCAACTGCAGCTGTCCCCACTGCTGCTCTATGGCACTGAGCAGCCCTAAAATGCCAGTGCCCTGCTCTGGCTTATGCCGTTGCCCCCAACTCCAAAGCCAGTTTCCCAGCCCTGTCAGGGCCTGTGTGTGTCCCATATTTTGCCATCGCCCAGCCAAGGGAAGCCTGGCAGCAGGCAGGGCAGGCAGAACAGGTGGGGGGGGCGGGGGGGCAGCGATCCCCATTTAGTGGGGGCTAAGAGGTGGCTGAGGCAGACCCCGCCTGGCCGTCGGTGGCCCCTGCTGCATCCCCCTCCAACTTCCCCTCCTTCTCTCCCTCCACTTGCCCTGCCTGTCACCAGGCTTCCCCCCTCACCCCTTCCCTACAAGGCCAGTTGGCAGGCCCTGAAACCCATGAAATCAGGCCCACAGGCTGCACAGGGACCAGGAAATCGCTGCCCCCCTCATTCCCAACTGACAGCTCCCTGCCCCCGCCCCCTTGCCCTGCCCTGCCAGAGGGGGTCCCCAGCCCCCAAGGCTGTAGGAGGCAAAGTGAATCTGAGTCAGCCCTGGCTGGTCTCAGATTCTCAGTCCCACCCACCCTGTCCTCTTCCCTTCCGGACACCGCTTAGGGTTTTGTGCCCTTTTTGCAAGCAGCTTGTTACAGGCTAGAACTCTGCCAGCCTGCAGAGAGCTGTTTGCAAAAAGGGGAAACTCACGGTTTCCTGCTTCAAAAGGAAATCTGCTTTTTTCTTTTTCAAAGGAGAAAAGCCACATTTTTCTCCTTTAAAAGCAAAATCTGTATTTTTCTCCTTTAAAAGGGAAAATCAGCGTTTTTCTGCAGGAAGTGCGTGGGGGGAAACTAGGGCTGCACTGAAAAGATTTTTTGGGCTGATACTGATGGCCAATTGTTGACCAGCCATATCAGCCAATACCGATCCGATTGCCAACATGCAGCCCGGCAGCATGGAGAGCAGCATCCGGCTTGTAAGTCTGTTGCAGGGGAAGGGAGTAGGGCAGGGAAGGGGCGTGGGGAGGGGGCAGACTGAAGTCCGCCCCAGTGAGGGACAGAGTGGGGCTAGGGCAGGGGCAGGCACTGCCCAACTGGGGCGGGGCACAGGACTGAGCTGCATCTAGTTCAGGGGGAGCAGGGGGCAGGGAGGGGGGCCAGCTGGACCAGGGCTGCACACGGGGCAGGCAGCGGTGGCACTGGAAGGGGGCTACCAGGGGAGCTACAGCCACTCCAAAATTTGCCATAGCCCCCCTCTCAGATGCCCCAAAACTGTGACTTAAATACTAGAAGTGTGCAAAGCAGGCTGTATTCAATTTAGATTTGGCCCGATTCAGGGGACAGTGATTTGATTCGTTGACTCGGATCACTGTCCCTGTTTGATTCAGCTGAATCTGAAGATTTGATTCTAATTTGGAGAATCAGTGATTCAGCCACAGACACAGCTTTAAATGCTTTTTCTACATACCTCAAGGTACCAGGTGTGGCTCGTGAATGCTGAGATGGTGGGGCAGATAGAGCATCCCACAGGACCCCCACCCGTGTGCTCAGCAGTGAACCTGGAAGTGGACCAGAAGTACTTCCAATCCACTTCCAGGTCTGCCACTGAGTGCGTGGGGGACCCCCTCCCGCTCAGCTATCAGCCATGGGGGGACCCTGGGTGCCCCCCCAGACCCAGGAGGCACCAGTTGCCGATCTGGGGGGTGGGTCCCCCACGTGCTCCGCAGTGGACACGGAAGTGGACCGGAAGGGCGTCTGGCCCACTTCTGGGTCTACTGCCTGTCACAACCCAAAGGTGTGATTTTTGTTTTGTGCGTGCTTTGGCACCACTGAATTATGTTCCCGCTAAATTGCAGCTTCTTTGCACGGTGGAGTTTTCTGCTGCAGAGGAAAACCCCGGTGTAAAAGAATTCCCGCCAATTTGTAGCTTTCTTTGCAGTGTGCATTTCTTTGTTGCAGCACAGAAATGCTCGTTGCAAAGAGTTCCCGCCATTCGTATTCTAATTTGAGCCCCATTATTGGCTTGCGTGAAATTATTCACACGTGGCGGCTAGTGATTGGCTTGCTAGCCGTATAAAAAGCTTGAGTGGTTTCCGCCCA
>NW_005842125.1:1659375-1662017 GCF_000455745.1 Alligator sinensis | reverse complement strand
TCACCGAGCGCAAACCTCGACGTATCCCTCTCCCTGCGCCCTGCGCGCACAAGTTCCACGGAGCCTAGCAAACTTTGTGTGAGTTCGAGTACTTTCTTCGGTTGGCGTGACGGGCTCGTGGTTTAGAGCCTCCAACCGGATGGGCTAGAAGAATGTTCACGGGAAGGAACTCTAGTCTGCCTCTCTTCTTTTCTGTCTGTAACTGCAACTCAAGCAAGTTTTCCTGCCTACACCACGACCATCTTCGGTGTAAGTAAACAATCTAGAATCAACCATTACGTGTCCGTGCCTAATTCCAGCATGTCGCCTGTTCTCTCCAACCCAGCGTGCCCGGGCTGCTAGCTACAGCCCGCGCGGCGCGAAAAAGGGCCCAGACCGCTCCCGGCCCGCGCACTGCCAAGAGTGCTGGAACCCCCCCACCCCATATTCTCCCATGGAACGCTTCATCCACCCCATCATCTCCTTGTTCATGAGCCACCTGGTACCTTAAGGTATCTAGAAAAAATGTGTAAAGCTGCATCTATGTCCCTACTGTCGAATCACTCTGAATCAATTCAGAGGGTTCCGATTTGATTTGGAGAGATTAAAGGGTCTCCTGATTCGATTCGGATTTGGAGATTCAGCCGCCAAATCAGGCCAAATTGAATCCACAACTGAAGCTTCTCACAGCCCTATTAAATATCCTGATTAAGCCCAGGGAAGCGATTAATCCACGTGTTATTAAGAGCATGCACGCAACAAGCCAGGCCGGGGCGCCACAGAACCTGACGCAGCCTCCTGGCTGCCTGCTACAGGCATAACAGAGGCTTTTCTTGTAGTACATACCAGAACTACCAGCTTGCTCCTCTCGCAGATTCCTGGCAAGTAAGGATATGGTTGCACTCCTTCCCCCCTGAGACAGGAACTCAGCCACTGAAATATACTTGGAGGCTCAGCAGAAAAAAATGAAGGATGGTGCATGAAACCTGTTTGGACTTAAGTCATATGAACAGTAGTGATATTGAGCACATGGAAACCATGCAAAAAAACCTGTTTTCACTATCCTTAAACCTAAGATCAAGTCCTACAGTATCTTCCTATTATTTCTTAAATTAAGATGCAGTAATCTCCAACATTTCCTCAAAACAATTTATATAATATACAGCTTTCAGGTAGATGGAACTTTACAGATGTACCTTCACAAACGACTAAGATATTTATAAAGCCTTTTAAAAATTATCATCTCAGTCTTCAATCAGAAGTAACATACAGAATTAGTTATTCCTAAACAACGTAACTGAAAAATGTAATACATTCATCCTCATTTTATCAATTTTGGTAAGAAGACAGACAGCCTACTTTAATCCT
Source organism: Alligator sinensis (assembly GCF_000455745.1). NCBI lineage: Eukaryota > Metazoa > Chordata > Crocodylia > Alligatoridae > Alligator > Alligator sinensis. Next base: position 1,660,670 of record NW_005842125.1, on the reverse strand, counting down.
TTTTGCCTTTGCCATTTGCAAATGCGTGGAAGAAGTTTAACAGGCCTTTTTTTTCCTGTTACTACTGGGGGCCTTCATACCCAGCAGAGGAAGCAGGATCTCTTGTATAATTGCCTACTGTACCTCTGCCACTGCAAACAATGAGAAATTAAAAAGAAAATGCAAGCAAAGGACGTATTTTTTTTATTTCAGGTTTAAAAAAATTGGCTCTTGACAGCTTGACAGACTGTAGGCCTTTATCCACAGAGCAGGTCCTGCTTGTGCTATTCAGTGCAACAGGCTTCACTGCATCTCATTACCAATCCTGCTCAACCCACTTCTGAAAAAACATTATGCAGGGGGCAGGGCGGGGCAGGGGGGCGGGCGCAGAATGGTAATTCAGGCTGAAGTCTGTGGGCCTTCTGTTGAGCACCAATTAGAATTTTTTTGTAGTAGAGGATTTGTGATATATTATCCATCAAGCAGTAGGACTGAAAGCAGTCATCATGTGTGCCGGGGGGAGTGCATTTTAATTAGAGCAGCTCTCAGGAGCCGCTCTAATTAAAATATCCACAGAATCTCGTATATTCAGTGCCCTGCATGTCAAAATGGTTGTGGGGGCACTTCAACTACAGCTTGTTCAACGAGCTTTAGTTAAAGCGTCCCGACACCATTTTGAAATGCGGAACACTGAATACACGAGACAGAAAGCTCCAGCAGACTTGATTAATCAATCCCACGACTGGGCAGTCCCACAACTGGGCAGTTAGCATTAGGGGCTATAGGGTCTACAGGCGGGATAGAGAAGGAAGGAAGGGAGGGGGTGTGGCGCTCTATGTCAAAGAGCAATACACATCCTCTGCCAGCAAAATGGGGTCAGAGGAGGGGCAAGCTGAAGTGCTCTGGGTCAAGATACAAGGGGGTCATGGGGAGAGGGATTTAACAGTGGGGGTCTACTACAGACCCCCCCAATCAAGGGGAGGAGCTGGACCAGGAATTTTCGGGCCAGCTTGCAGAGGCACTTAAAGCAAGGGATGTAGTTGTCATGGGTGATCTTAATTACTTGGACATTTGCTGGGAGGAGCAGTCAGCCAGGTCGGACCGTTCCAGGAGGTTCCTGGCCGAGATACAAGACCTCCACTTAACCCAGGAGGTGCACAGTCCCACCAGAGGAAAAGCCCTGTTGGACCTGGTCCTGGCCACAGGCGATGATCTAGTAAGGGGGATCCAGGTTCTTGACCACCTGGGTGATAGTGATCATCGCTTGCTGGAATTCATCATCCAGCGCAGGGTGTCAAGGGCCTGCAGCAAGGCGG
>NW_005842125.1:1655686-1657971 GCF_000455745.1 Alligator sinensis | reverse complement strand
TTTCAATACGGACAAGTGCAGGGTGCTGCACTTGGGCAGTATTAACCGGCAACACACTAATAAGATGGGAAATTCCCTTCTTGAGAGCACGGAGGCAGAAAGGGATCTTGGAGTCATTATTGACTCCAAGATGAACATGGGCCGACAATGCGAGGTCACGGTCGGCAGGGCTAACTGGACCTTATCGTGCATCCACAGGTGCATCTCAAGTAGGGGCAAGGAGGTGATCCTCCCCCACTACGCAACACTGGTCAGGCCACAGCTGGAGTACTGTGTCCAGTTCTGGGCACCCCACTTCAAGAGGGATGTGGACAACATTGAGAGGGTCCAGAGGAGGGCCACCTGCATGATCTGGGGACAGCAGGGCAGACCCTACAATGAGAGGCTACAGGACCTGAACCTGTTCAGCCTTCACAAGAGAAGGCTGAGGACCTTGTGACCATCTATAAACTCACTAGGGGGGACCAGAAGGGTTTGGGGGAGACCTTGTTTCCCCTAGCACCCCCTAGGATAACAAGGAATAACGGCCACAAGTTGTTGGAGAGTAGGTTTAGATTAGACATCTGTAGGAAGTACTTCACAGTCAGGGCGGCTAGGATCTGGAGCCAATTTCCAAGGGAAGTGGTGCTGGCTCCTACCCTGGGCGGCTTGATGCCTACCTGACTGGGGTCATTTGAGCCCAGTTTTCCTCCTGCCCAGGCAGGGGGTCAGACTTGAAGATCTACAAGGTCCCTTCCAACCCTGCTTCTATGATTCTATGATTAACTGAGTCTGCTCCAACACATTCTAATCAGAATGCAGCAGAGCACATGTAAAAGTGCACCATGAGATTAAAATTAACTCCCCTTGCCTGCCAGAAATTCTGAAGAAAACAGGCTATGTGGACACAGACTCAAACATCAACAGTGGGAAACTGATTAAAAAACTCCCCCAACAAGTCTATTTTGATTGATACTTATACCCTAACTCCAAGTCTTTTTAACAATCCAGTACAAAATAAAGTAGCAACCTCAGTGTATTGGAAAAAAGTAAAAAGCATTTTGTATTTGGGGAGCAATGTAATGGCTAGTTCTAGTAAGAATGGTCATGAAAATTATAACATTTATAGACCCACTTTGTTTGTCCTCATTTCTGGGCAATGCCATTTTCACTTGGAATCCTTACACTTACCTTGTTCAATTATGCACGCTTGTCTGGAAGTCTTTACAAGTGCTGGGTAGTCTCTGTAGTAATAATCTATGTAAGCTTCAAGTTCTAAGTCCCTAGAAAGATAGAGAGTTTTTGACATAAGTCTCTCTGAGTTATGAACTTCAGCTATTGATTTTACTCGGGTTTAGAATTTGTACATGAAAAAGGAACTGAGCTTTTCCAAAACTATGACAAAAGAAGGAAGGATCAGTTTGCTTCCACCACACCCTACAACTTACCTCCCACCCTGAGTTCTGAGAGACTGCCACAAGCTTCTCTTCTCCTGGCCTCCAGCTATCTCAGAGCTCTAAGTGTTCAGAACTGCTTCCTAAGAACGTTGGCTCCAAAACCTCTTGAGAAGTGCTACCCTCAAAGCTGGGTTGCCTGGGCTTCCAACACATTCCAAAGCCAGCACTTCCACAATCCCTCAAAGGTCCAAACAGTATGTTCAAGGACCACTAGTACAAAACTATGCCAAGTTTCTAGCCATAACACAATGCAATGGTCATCTGAAGACACAAAGGACTGTGGATTGCAGGATGAGTTTTGACTTTTTCAAGTTGTGTACCAAACAAAAATTTGAGAACTCTTAATCTAAAGAGAGGCATGGTCTAACAACAGGACTTGAAGCCAAGAACTCCCGAGGCCTAAACCTGCATTGGGCATGAGCTACTGCCCTTCTGTGTTTTTGGACAAGTCAGTCAGGATTCATCCTCAGTTTACCCCTCTTGGTGTGACATGACTAACAGGGTATTATGAGGATTAACATTTGTAAACACTTTGGTGGTGTGAAGCACTATGCACATACCAACTGTAAGAGACATTCACTAGTGACAAACATTCTTAGACACCAATTCACAAATTTGTTTAAATATGTGAAGATGTGCTTTGCTTTAAAAGGTTGTCATCACATTCACTTTCAAAACCAGTATACACACATCAAAAAAGGCATGATGCAACCTAATCACAGCTGGTCTTCACTTCTAGGACTGATAGCTGCAGCATACCTTGCCAGCTGAACCAAAAGAAAAACAAGCGAACGAATTCCTTCTCCCATCAGGCTGTTCAATTTAAGCTCCTCATAGATCAAATGAAGC
>NW_005842125.1:1629440-1655676 GCF_000455745.1 Alligator sinensis | reverse complement strand
GAGGGAAGAGAAGAGTTGAGGAATCCAAGCTAAGGCTATGCAAAAAGTCTTTTTTTGGAGTTGAAATTTCCAACGGATCTAACCCCAAGGCTCCAGCCAAAGGGTGTGACTCAAAGTTTCGATGGTAGTCAGAATTTAACAGGTATTCCCAGTCCTGGTCAAAAGAAAGAACATGTACCAATTACAAACTACACATATTCCTTTCCAACAGGAGAACCTTGAACTTTCGTTTCTTTTATTAACTATTAGAAATTTAGTATCAGAAGCCTTTAACAAGGACGTGGAAAACCTTGAGAGAGTCCAGAAAAGAGCCACCCATATGATCAGAGACTTGCAAGGCGAGCCATATGAGGAAAGGCTAAGGGACTTGGGCCTCTTCAGTCTATAAAAGAAAAGGTTGAGAGGGGACTTGGTAACAGCTTACCACTACATCAGGGGAATATATCAAGGGCTCAGTGAACAACTATTCACCAGGGTACCCTTGGGAAAAAACAGGAGTAATGGCCACAAACTCCTGGAAAACGGTTTCAGGCTTAACACTAGAAAAAACGTTTCCACAGTTAGGGTGTCCAGACTGTGGAATAAGCTCCCTCCAGAGGTGGTGCAATCGCCTACTCTGGAAATCTTCAAGAGGAGACTAGATGGTCACCTTGCTGCTGTTACCTGACCCCAGTTGTCTTTCCTGCCTAGTGCAGGGGGGCTAGACCCGATGATATTGCGAAGTCCCTTCCAGCCCCTTACAATCTATGAATCTATAAGCAGTTGGGTTTTATTTCAAGAAAAGATCAACATAATGTACATAATGCAATACTGATTCTTAAAGTGACAGCAATACTGTAAACATAGATAAATAACACCAGAATAGATGACAGAAATCCAATTATAACTAGCAGTGTTTGAAGAAGTTATCAATTCTCCTAGTAAATTGGGATAGTGGGACCCACCCCACTCATTTCCTTGGATCTTTCTTGTAGATCTTATATGCGATTAAAATCTAGAAGTTCAGGCTCTATATATAAAAAATTCTTTAGCTCCTATGGTCTGTCCTATATAATATCACATTGCAATACTATAAAACATACAGCAGCATTAAAAAAACCCACACTATCCGTATTGCAAAAGTACATTTAAAGACAGTTATTGCAAAACTCAGAGCTTAGTGTGGAATTTTTTTCTTCTCTGCCTCCACTTTTTACTTACTTTAATTGCCTCAGCACCTCCAGGTTTCTGACCTAGTTTCTCATCACGTCAATCACTCATCTATCATTCTACTTACCAACAATGCCAGACAAAACCCCTTTTGTTTTTAAGTGTAAAATTCACTCTCTGAACTGGTCTGCAAAGTCACTACCTTCTGCCTTATACCTTTTTGAAGGTCACTCACTGGGCCCTAGGTCTTGCACACTGTTCTATACAGACAGAACCCTTGTTCCCCATCTTTGCTAGAAGACTCAAAGAACATGTTTGGGTGATGTCTGAATATTAAGAAAGTAGCTAAGGACTACAGATGTAAATACTCTCTGTTCCTGGTTCTGGGAAACCAGAAGTTTCAACCTAAGCTCTTTAACCAAACATAGTGCAGCTAACAAGGTGGTAAGAAGACTTAGGGGAGGGTTTGATAATAGCCTTCAAATACTGTGTCTATAAAGATTATTCTCTTTTGTTTCCACAGAGGGCAGGATAAGTAATAATAGTCTTAAATAACAACAAGGAAAATTTAGGTTAAATACCATATTTTCTCACCTATAACATGTGCCTTATATTTTGGAAGGCTCCAGGCAGGACAAAAAAAAAAAAAAAAAAAAAAAAAAATCTTACCTTGGGGCACAGATAAGTATGAGAGGTCAGAGATCGTGATGCAGAGCCCAACCCAGCATGCTGAACCTGGAATTGTGTGCTGGGTCCACTCCTGTGCATTGGTTCCAGGGCCATATGCAGGCTCTGGAACCATGTGCTGCACTGAAAACGAACCCTGTGCACTGCCCCAATCCAATGCATGCTTGGGGAAGGGTCTCCCCTGTGGGTCTGAAAATTTGGGGGGAAGGGGGTTTAGGGAGCTGCAGCAATTAATACTGCTACTGGTCTTTCCCTCCCCCACAAGTTTCCAGACCTGTAGGGAGCCCTTTTCCTCACATGTAATGCAAACCCCAATTTTCCCGGCTGGTTTTGGTAGGAAAGGTGTGGGGTATATACAAGAAAATACAGTATTCAGAATTCTAATATAATAAAAGCCTCTGTCTGTCTGTAATGCTTTATTCACACTCTGATTGGTTGTTTTGGCAGCCAATCACAATGCTGACTGAAAAAAACAGTTGTCCAAGAGCATTCTGGACAGGAGGTGGCAGAGGCATGGCAGAGCACCACCATGACTGTGGGGATGAAGGGGACAGAGCGGGGGGCCAAGGCCAGCACTGCTCGCCTCACTTTGGCTTTGGATTAATATCATGTTTGTATTCTATGTAAGCAGGTGCTAAAATGCTGCTTAAAAGTGTATTTTTCAAATATCTGTGCTAAAATATGTAGCATTTTCAAAAAAACGTAAAATGCATCAATCCTGGATGAACTAAGTCTAAGGGTACCTGTAGTAATTTGTCTATATGATAAATTATGTTTATTTCAAAGTCAGCGCTTTCATATGTGCTCAAATCAAGGTCTGACAATAAGGAGAGGGGGAAGGTACTGGAGGGGGCAATTGGTGCGGTGCACGAGAGGGTAAGGAAGGGGGGCTAACTGACCCCCAGATTTATTTTCCCTGCTGTAGCAGTGGGATGGGGGAGACAAATTCAGATTCAAAGCAAACCTCCAATAATTTATAATTATAACAAATCTGAAAGTTAAAATCTAAACTATTAGGGGCTCATCTTATTTTAGGGTTGTCATATAAGCAAGTAAATACGGTACTTTATACTGAAGAAAAGAATGGACAAAAAGTTATCATTTTTTAAAAATAAAAGCATCACTTACCTCATCAGATCCTATCTCTGAAGGTCTGGCCTTCTTGGGAGCAATAACTGGGGAAAGGGATCCTTCAAAATCAAGCTGAAAAAAACAAAATTTGAAAAAAATTCATTAATTTCAATAATTATTTTGAAAAATCATGAAAATCACATAAATGAAACCCTAACAAGAACTAAGGTTAATCAATATCTGCACCAAAATTAAGTTACTATTTAGCAACATATTGCAGGCAGGCGTATGCTAACAATGCTACAAGAATGAAGAAACATTTAATAACATGTAGAAATGGTCCTGAAAGAGTACAAGCCATATACAGAAAGCTTATACAGAAATGAAGCGGTGGAACAACATCATCTGAGAAAAGTCTACTTCAGGAATCCTATGTAAGCAAACAAATTAATATGTTAAACAACACACAGTATAGACTAGCATCTACATTGTTTTAAAACATTATAATTTTAAAAGTTGTTAATGCAACTCTGGACTACTATTTATTTATGTAAAATATTTGTATCCTGCTTTTCTGCTTGCACTAAGCACTTAAGTGGCTTAGGCTTAACAATATATATATTTTTAATTATATAATAGATAAATAAGTTAACTATTTCAACCCAGCAGAGTGAATTTAGTGCTCTGGCCAATGGCAGAGGCCAGACTATAGTTTCCTTTGGCTCTGCAGTCCCAGGGCAACTGAGCAGTAAGTTGAACAGCAGAGTGTTCTTTCTGGCAGGGAGCGGGGAAAGCAAGCTCCCTGCCGCTTCTCCTTCACATTATTGTTTATCACATTCTCTCTTAGATAGAGGGTATGACAGAGTTCAAACAATGGTTATTCAAAGGATTGGTCAAGCAGAATCATTGACTCTGATGTCAGATGGATGGACTGATATACAAGGAAATCCTTTATTGAACATTATGTTAGCAACACCTGAAAGCAATTGCTACCAAATCTTCTCGTCATACAGGTGAATACATGGCCAAATTACTGAGTGAAGAGATTGAAGCTGCAGGTCCCTCCAGGGTACAAGCCCTCGTAACTGATAATGCGAGTAAAATGAAAGCTGCATGGCAAATATTAAAGGCAAAATATCCTCATTTAATAGTATTTGGCTGTCTTGCTCATGGGTTGAATCTTCTGGCAAAGGACATAATAAGTGTGACTACAATGAAGACAATATTGGCAAACAGCAAAGCGATTGTGAAGGTATTCAACAATCATCATGTTGCTAATCAGACTTTGAAGAAATTACAGAAAGAGAAGTAGGGGAAGAAAAGAGCACTTTTATTACCAAGAGAAACTAGATGGGGCTTGGCTACAAAGTGTTTACATAGTTTGCTGTGCACAAAGAACTGTTTGCAGTGTGCTTCAGTAGATGACACAGTATCCCAGATTATTCTTGTGAAAATTTGGAAGCAGATTCTCAACCACGATGTGTTCTGCATTCCAAGTTCAAGGAGCATTCAATTTGCTACTACCAGTTTCAGTGGCTATCAAGAAACTTGAAGGAGACACACCAAGCCTTTCAAATATTTCAGAGATATTCAGACAACTAAATGAAAATCTGATTGAGCTTTTACCTTCTTCACCTCTATCCAAAAAAGAAGTCAAACAAATGTTTACTAAGAGATTGGAGTTTTGCTCTCATCTAGTTCATCTGGCAGCAAAACTTTAGAATCCTCAACACAGAGGACAACATTGATCAGAAGATAATTTATCTACAGCTCTCCGTACAATTATGGAAGTAGCTAAAAATGTCCCCAACAGTGACGAAATAGCTGTGATGACACACATTGCTGAATACTGGGCAAAAGAAAAACTTTGGAGCAAAGACATCATTTGGAAGGCAGCAGAGAATATACGTCTCCTCTCGCATGGTAGAAGGGATACTGTAACACCTGACTGTTGTCCACGATTGCTCTGAGAATCCTAAGCATTCCACCAACAGCAGCTTCTTGCAAATGGAACTGGAAGGCTTTCAGCTCAATCAAGACAAAAAAGAGGAATAGACTAACAAATGAACGCAGTGCTAAACTTGTTTCTATTTCTCAAAATCTCTTGCTTCTGGAGAATCAGTCAGAAGCACAATTAGTGAAGAAGATGCAGTGTGATAAGCTGCCCTTGCCCATAGACTCATTGGTAAAACCATCTTTTAGTGAAAGAGAGTCTGGTTCAAATAGTTCTGAATCAGATTTGCCTCAGTCTGATTCTGAAGTGGAACTAATAAGTAATGCAAGTGATTCTACAGATAGTGACAGTGAAACTGGAGGTGCCACAATGGCCTCAGTGGAAGAAAGTTAAACTCTGTTGAAGTAGATGAGTGGACAACCACAGCATATCACACACAGTTCTCTGGGTGTGCCAAAATTACTGACAACAGTTTTCAGTGCCTTCATTTTTTTTCCCTTAAATTTAAACAAACAATGTAAGGGAAGTACATGCTATTGTGTATTGTCTTTACATTTTTACAAGTATTCCAATAAAAATAATTTCTTTCCACATAAAGCTTTGAATATTTGAATATAACATTTAAACCACATTAAGTTTGCTGTATTTAATTTTTTTCCTAATCAAATACTTCAGTTCAAATACTTATGATTATTGGGACATAAAATTAACATGGGGTACTTTTTACGTTTTGTTTACTAAAAACAAGTCAAATAAACATGCTGAATCAGATGACACTCTATTTAGGGCATTGGAAAATTATCTGATTCAAAATTTTCTAGAAAACCCACATCTCTGTTTTTTATAGACTATTATAAATTAAATTCAGATTTAGAGTAAGCAGACATGTTCTGCATAAGTGACTGCAAACAGCAGGTCAGGGGTCAGCAACTTAGAACCTGGATCCATTCTAACCAGCCCATGAAGCTAAAGCTTCTGTGTATTTTTGTATTTATTTACATGATTTATATGCTGCCCTTCCCAGCAAAGGCTCAGGGAGGTTTACAGCAAGAGAAACAGAACAACTTAAAGGCAACTAGGATAAATACAGCAAAATAACAAAAGAAAACAAAATAAAGCTCAGATCCACTAACAAAAATCCTGGCTTTGCTTTGGCTGCTGAACACCTGCCCAAAAAGAAAGGTCTTGTAGTGCTTCCAAAAGATGTCTAAGATTGGGCTCCCCAGCAGGCTTCCAGAGGGAGGGAGAGTTCCAGATCTGAGGAACAACTGCCAAGAAAAAGTTCCCATACGTTTTCGCCAAACAGACTTGGCATACTGATGACACTTGTAGGAGGTTGCTCTCAGCTGACCTTAGGGATCGTAATGGGGCATATGGGAGAAGGTGGCCCTCTAGAAATATGGGCAATTTAGGGCCTTCTAGGTCAAAACCAGCACCTTAAATTGCACCCAAAAAGCTACTGGGGACCAGTGCAGAAATTAGGGGATTGGAGTTATGTGGTCCTGGCAGCCCATCCCTGTTGGAAGGCGATCCACCATGTTCTGTACCAGCTGCAGCTTCCAGAAAGTTGTCAAGGCCAGCTGCAAGTAGAGTGCATTGCAGTAGTCTAGCCTTGAGGTTACAAAGACATGGATGATGGTGGCCAGATCAGAGTCTGAAACAAAGGGTTGGATGTTGGATGAGGAATGGTGAGGAGTTGGTGAGGAAGATGGAGTTGGTGAGGAATGCTCCTAGTCACTCCCACCACCTGAAGATCCAAGTAGAGGATCCAGGACCACCCCAAGGCTGCAGACCTGAGTTACAAAGGAAGGCTGAATCCCATCAGGTGTCCATAAATCACATGGTCTGCCCATAACTGCCTTGTCAGGATTCAGTTTCCATTAATTTATACATATCCAGCCACCAACTGCAGCCAGGCACTAGGAAAGGACTAGGATTGCAAGACCAGGGTCAAAAGAGAAGCAGAGGTGTCATCAGGATTTTGATAGCATGACACACCAAACCTCTGCACAGTCTCACCCAGCAGCCTCATGTACACATTAAACAGGAGGTGCAACACAACAGAGCCCTAGAAGACAAGACAGGAAAGATCCCAAGGGGATGATGAGCACTCAACTCATTACAACCCTCTGGGATCTCCCTGCTAGGAAAAAATGGAACCAATTTAGAGCTGTCCCACAAATACCCACCAGGTCATGTAAACACTTTATCGGCACCTCATAGTCAACTGTATCAAAGGCCACTGAAAAACTGAATGATATCAGCAGGGCACAATTTCCCCGGTTGAGCTCAATGTGAAGATCATTGATCAAGAACAAGAGTGCTGTCACTGTGCTCTATCCAGAACAGGAGTTCAGGAAACCAGTGACATCCAAATGTACCTGGAGCTACTGGGCAACTACTTGTTCAATGACATTTCCCATAAAGCAGGCTGGAGACGGGGCAACAACCAGATGGGAAGTCAACATCAAGTGACAACTTCTGGAACAGGGCCTGGACAATGGAAGACTTAAAAGCATCTGGAATCCTACTCTCCTGAAGAGAGGCATTGACAAGCACTGCCAGCAGTGGCTCAAGTCTCCCTTGGCTAGCTTTTACAAGTCAGGATGGGCACTGGTCCATTTCACAGCCGACTACCCTCAGCCCTCCAAGCACATCCACCACATTGGTGGGTGATAGCAATTTAGAACAATCCATATAAACAGGAACAGACCAGGCTCTCTCAACTCCAAACTCTGACTATGCAACAAAAGTGGTGGTCCTCAAACTATGCCAGATAGAAGCAATTTTATCCGCAAAGTAGGTGGCAAATTCACCACAGTAGACTGATACAGACTTAGTTTCTTGGAAAGATAGCTGAATTCACCAGGCCATTCAACACCCAGAACAGTTCTGCCAGAACAACACTTTGCAGATGCAATGGCAATGAAGAAAAAAAAGTGTCTTTGCTGCCAACACTGCCATGCCAGTCCTTTGGAACATCACACAAGTCATTTCCTAGTGGCAGGGGGCTTCTCTTGCATGGTGCCAGGTGGCAGGGACATGCAGCCGTCACTGCGAGGCAGGCAGAAGTGGTGATGGCAACAGCCAGGTCAGACGGGCTGGCTTGTCCCGACTGAGCTGGTTAATTTCCGCCCATGGTTCCTGTAGTGTTGCTGATGCCACGACTAGGTAGCTATTATATTTTGTTGCCACGAGGTGGTAGGGAAGTAGGTAATAGCTTGTTTACCTTTGGAAAAATGTACCCCAAAACAGGCTGCTGACAGATGACACACACCAGTTTTTTCCTGAGATAATCCTCTATCACATTCAAGTAAGTTACACTACAGTAGGTGTTTACATAGTCTGCCTGCTCTATTTTAAAAAAACACAACACACCAGAGTTGTGTCTGCTTAGACCAAGAGCGGGCAAAATACAGCTCATGGGCCAGCTCCAGCCCACCAGGCAATTTCATCCAGCCCACAGGAGCCCATGAATTAACTGTACCCCACCAAACCCATGCGCTTTGCTCCCACCCTTCTGCATGGGAGGGCCCCAGCCCTGGCCAGTACACACAGCTTCCAGATGGGGCTGCTGCTACCACTGCTGCAGTTGCCAGGGGACCTGCTTGGTTTCCACAGCCTCCAGCAGCTCCTTCTTTTGTCCCTGCTGCAGTGCTCACTCCGGGCAGCAGGTAGGGAAGCTGCAGCTGGACAGGAGTGCAGAGCACAAGGCTGGGGCCGGTGGGACCGTGGAGCCTGGGGCCTGCACCCAGCAGGGCAGCAGAAGCATTGAGCTCGGGTGGGCAGGATGCGAGTAAGTGGGGCTTGTAGAGTGTGAGTGAGGGTGGGAGGGATGTGGGTCGCCCCCCATGCTTCTACATGGTGCAAAGCCCCTGCCACCAGCAGCAGAAGCAGCAGTGGCAGGCCCTCAGGGCAGGAGCTGAGCAACAGAGGGCTCCAGGCCAGCCTGCCTCCATCAGCGCTCATGCACAGCTCCAAGGACTCTGTGCCACTGAGGGAAAGCCCCACAGGATGGAGCTGGCTGCCTTCCCCGCTCCCTCCTGACACATGCAGCTCACAGGACTCCTTTAGGAAGCAGGGAGCAAGGCTCCCTGCCACTTCTGGCAGAGTGATGGCAGGGAATGGGGAAGGCAGCTGGCTCCATCCACCACTGGTGGCACATGAGTCCTGGAAGCTGCACATGAGCCCTGCACAACAGAGGTAGGCTGGCCTGGCTCTGCTCCTTGCCGCCACATGCAGGTCCTGGAACTGACTGGAGCCACACGCCACCTGGTGGCAGAGCCTGAACAAGCCACAAACACCCTGTGGGCCTGCTGCTTGCAGCTGCTGCCCCCGCCAGCAGCAGAGGCTGTGCACCATGATGAGGGTGTGTGGGGGGTCCCCACACCTCCCTTACACCCCACAAACCCCACACTGTGCCCAGAACCCTCCCACATACACAGCCACACACCCTCCCAGCCCCCACCACACACACCTACCTACATGCACACCCTAACCCCACCATATGCACAAACCCACCCCCCCAACTACAACCCACACATTTCCCCACATACCTCCCAACACACAATATACAAGAGTAAGACTACTTTGAACTATTATGCAATTACCTCTATATACACTATGCAAACACACAAATCAGAAAAAAATATTTTTTGGAATAAAATTGAAATACATTATAGTAGATGTTTGACTATTAGTGTATGACTTATTTTTTTCCAGTTCCAAGCTGGCAACACCCCTCCCCACCAAAAAAGAATACTTCCGGGGGGGCAAGGGAAGGGAAGGTCACAGGTTAGGGGGCAGGACTTCTGGTCCCAAGGTGGCGAGTGGGGGTGGGGCACCTGTCAAGGGGCAGGGCTACCATTGTGGCCCTCGACAGCTCACCAAAACTCATTAAGCAGCCCTCCAGCCAAAATAATTGCCCACCCCTGGCCTACACCCTTACTCCTGCACTTAGGGAAAAGAAATATAAAATGTGACCTGCCTCTTCAATCACAAAAGTCCTGAATATAAACTAATTTACAATTACACTTTAAAAGTATCAATCAGTGGTTAAAGGGAGAATGCCATCTTAATGGACAATTGTTCATATGGAACCTAGATATGGCTTAGGCATATTTCAAAATTTCAAGACACCCTAAACAGAAGAAAAAGAATAACTGTTAAAGAAGGAAGATACTGAAATTTGGAAAAGTTATAAAATAAATTCAATGGAACCTTGGTATTTAACAGATTAAGATGCTACTATTGTTGAACCAAACTTGTGTAGATAGACTCCTTGAACTCTGTAATATTGTTATGCAAATTATTTAATACCAATACAAGTTTGAAAAAGAAAGCTAAGATATAAATTTACTTACATTTCGTGTCCATGCTAATCTGTCCGTATTGTAACCCATCATATTCATGAGACATGTTACGAATAAATTCCACTCCGAGTGATAACTTGGCCCTCCTGGAGCGTTATAGGCATTATACCACTTGACAAGCATTTGCACAGCTATCTCTTTGGGCAGGATGGACTTAATTCCTTGCAAACATCTTTTCACTGTTTGGGAAAGAAGCATTTCTGTGCTATTTTGTCTGTAGTACAGAGCTGCAATCCTGGCCCTATAATTTCTGCTGAAAACCCATTCTTCTAAGTTCTACTTTTGACAATCTCGTTACTCTGTCAAAAGAGGCAAAAGACAATTTCCATCTGCTAGTCTGCTGAAAATGTTCCCTGCTAACTCTTCAGTGAAAAGAAAAATTTGAGTTGCTGTTCAAAGCAATCAGAAACTGCTTTCAGTTACAGGATGCTGAAAACTTAAGAGAAAAGGGATGCCTTTTTACACATTCCTAAAACCAATATTTGTCTGAGTTAACAGATAAAACCTCTTTTGCTTTTACTTTTTAGTAATACTATGCACAATATTATGGAACAAAATAGCCTACAAAAATGCACGCGCGTTTTTAAAGAACAGGACACACGTTAGAGGTTGCAGAAAATTGCTAGACAAATCAGCAAGCTTGTAGCTGATCCCTTAGCATATAAAACTGGGTTTTGCATTGTGGTAGCCCACTTGTTACCCTAAGCCAGTAGTTTTCAGATTGTGGTCCAGAGAACCCTGGGGATCTGGCAGGTCACCAGGGTTCTGAAATGAAACTGGGGCTAGTGGTGCAGCAGGCCAGGAGGCAGCGTGTTGCTACTGCTTGGCTAGGTTACCTGGCTGTACATCAGGTCATACAGAGCCAGGGGTAGGGGCAGGGGTTCTCTGGCAGAAGAAGAGACATGAAAAGGGTTATGTTACTTCAGAAAGTTTAAAAACCATTGCCCTAAACAAAGCATACAAAAGTTTTCAACTTTGTCAACGTCTTATGTATTGGATTCTGTATCTTACCTAGTTCTGAGGTGGCAATTTCAGGAATGGCAATCCTAACTGTTGTATTATTGCTGAGTTCCTATAAAAATGTAAAGAAGTCAAATGCTGAAGGATATCTTAAGGTAAAGATTATTCCATCTATTCAGACTATGTAGTACATTAAAATTTATCATAGTAAATAGCTGTATGTTTCCCAGGAGAAGTCAGTGGGAGAGCCATTGTCATAATGAGGATACAGTAAAAGCTCTGTTATCTGGCATCCCCCGGGAACGGGGGATGCCGGATAAACAAAATATGCTGGTTAATGGAGCGGCCCCAGCTGCTGCTTCTTGTGTCTGGGGCGTCCCTCCGCCCCTCCCGCAGCATCGCCGCCCCTCCCGCAGGGCTCCCCTGGGCTGTGCAGGGGCTCGGCAGCACGGGCTGCTTTGTCCCAAGCCACGGGACCTCGGAAAAACCGGAAGTGCCATGGTGGGCACTTCCAGTTTCACTTTATCTTACAAGCCAGCATGCCGGTTAGTGGAGCATGATGGCTTGTAAGATGCTGGATAACAGAACTTTTACTGTATTAAGGTGATAAAGGATAGCTGTATAAAACAGGATTTTTCTACAAGGGAAAGGCTGTTTACTCAGCCTAGACAAACAAAACAACACCTGGCCGTGGTTTCCTGTAGGGGGTTTACAACACAGGGAAAAAAAAAAGGTGGATTTAACATTTTGCTTTACATGACTCAATTCTGAAAAAAATCTCAGGGCAACACCTACTAAAGTTACTCGGTTGTGGACAGGATCTCTCACAGAATGAATGAATGTTCCAAGTTGCTGGAAAGTACAATCATCAATATAAGAGGACTCATGAAGTTTGGAAGAATCCCTGAGCTCTGGAACTGGTGACAACAGTACTCCCTGCAAAGGGACAAAACAGTCTATATTAACAGTTAACATTATGCAGGTGCTGACTATTAGATTAAAAATTATTTGCAGTTTTAAAATTATTTTTTCACATTTCTAAACTATCAGTGCTCATCCATTGTTTGGGAGGCCCATCTTCAATATTAAAAAAAAAAAAAAAAAATCACAAACAAAAGGATTAGGGGAGTACATCAAGGGCTGAACAACTGTTCACCAGGGCACCCTTAGGGAAAACCAGGAGTAATGGCCATAAACTCCTGGAAAACTGTTTCAGGCTCAACATTAGGAAAAACTTCACAGCCAGGGTGTCCAGACTGTGGAATAAGCTCTCTCCAGAGGTGGCGCAATCGCCTATCCTAGAAATCTTCAAGAGGAGATTGGAAGGTCACCTTGCTGGGGTCACCTGACCCCAGTTGTCTTTCCTGCCTGGTGCAGGGGGCTGGACCCGATGATCTTGCAAGGTCCCTTCCAGCCTCGCAATCTATGAATCTACCTTACTTTCTCACACACAACATGCACCTTTCCCCCCAAAATTGGAATATATGTATTAGCCCAGATAGAAGCACCCTGCTTTTATTCCTGCTCCACAGTGCAGCAGCTGTGGCATTACTTTTCAGGCAGCTGAAAGCACCAGTTAACTTAATGGCTCATTGTTCTTCACTCTACATGTGCTAACAATTGATCCTCCTTTTTAATAGTTTTGATGTTCCACTAATAAAACTAACTTTTCTTAGGGAAATTTTGCTGCCTGTTTGCTGCTCCTATTTCACAGCCCTGAAGACTCTTTAGATCTTTCCAAAATCACAGATCGACCCACACAGCAGCTAGGGTTTCAGCTTTTGGTAAGCAGGAAAGGGAGGGTGAGTCAGCTGAAGATTAGACTCTGCGTCTGCTTTATGAGGCCATAACTCGGGAAAAATCTTATTTTCTTCATTTTGACTTTCAAAAACAGAAAGCAGGTGTACGCAGCAAAGAAGTAAGATTGCTTGTCCCAGTCTTGTGGATGCAAAGCCACAGAGAGACCTTCCATCATGACGGTCCAAGGTTCAATAGAGCATAGATTTTTTTCTGACAAACCATATAGTATCTCGCTGTTGGTCCAGACTTATTAGCTCAATGCCGGTCCTTCCCAACAGCCCTCTGACGGTGCCTGCTTCATGTGACCCTACTGCATACTACAATATGTCTCTGCATTTTTGCTTCCCTACCAGTAAAAGGCAGGTAAAGGCAGGTAATCCTTCCCATACCCACCTCAGAGGGGGTTAGAACAGTATACACTTTGAGGTGTTCTAAGATCCTTGGACAGAAGGTATTACAAAAAATATTTTTATTATCGGTTTTTCCAGAATAAAAAGACATTAGCCAAATAATACCATTTTCTACTGCAATTTGTTTAAATCTTCTCTCCTTGAATCAGGACAACTTTAATTACAGAATTTGGTTTAATAAAATAGAGCAGTAAACATACATAATTTCTCACTGATACAAGCACTTTGAATACTATCCAATACAAGCTTTTTAATAAAAGGGTAGCTCTTGCTCCTCTTACCTCATCCAAGGGTGCCAGGTGCTTATTCAAAGGCTTGGAAGGAGTACTGACACTATCCAACGGAGTGCTCGGCCGAGGCATTTGGTTTGACATGGTCAGTGATGGAGCTGGCAGTCCAGGAATGAAGACCTTCCCTACCTTTATATGAGCAATGGGTAGGTAAAGAAGTAGGTAATTTTAATATACAAACTCCTCTGAAAAGCATGCTTATGCATATGGTCATATATTTTCAAGATACCAATAAGGTAATAAACACAGAAGAAAAGGGTTTGAGAAAACACATAAATATTGACCTTAAAACTCCTAACCATGGGACTGCTTTTCTATTTTAAATTTCCCTTTTTAAAATTCTGAAAAACATTCCTTTTCTGCTCCAGGCATATTTTAACATGCCTGAAGACTGCTACACACTGGCATCTCCTTAAAGTTCTGGCACAGTTTCAGTGACAAACTCCTGTTTTCAAAAGTTATAAAAATATTTAGGAAAAAAACCCCAGATTATGAGGTTTCCAAAATTAAGCAAAATTCGATTGTACATCTCCCCACATAATTATAAACAGGTATAGACATTTTTAAGTTATAAAAGTTCCACCAAGAATGATCACCACAACAACTGTTCTTTGCAATGCAACATGATTTGACATTTATGACCATTGGAACACCCTGAAGAAGTGTTGAAGTCTCTTATTATGAAGAAATTCTGTTTGTTCTTCATATCTTAAAGGATTCTTTTGATTCTTAAGTAAAAAGTGAGTTAAAATAATAAAAATATAACACAAGCAAAATAAAGTATAAACAACATTTCCAACCCTACTTTTCTATGGTTCTATGTTTTTATTGTTCCCTGAAGTGTCAGTGACTATCTTAAGAGCACTGCACATGGCAAATCAGGCTGCAGTTCCAGCAATGAGCTGAATTTGAGTGAAAGGACCAAACATATCCCTGAAGAAGTCCCAAATAAGAGGCCCCCTACAATGACCAAGATTGAGGTAATTATTTTAGTAGTTTCCTCCAGATGAAACCCATTAGGCAATAACAGTTACACTTGTCCCTTTGGTACAGTTAAGTTCCAAGTGTCTACGTTGAGATGCTAAGAATCTGAATTTGAGGACATTATGTTACATACCCGTACCACTCCAGTATATAGCACCAGGTTTCCACTACCTTCCAGAACCAACAACGTGTCAATACCCTGTAAATATTAAGCATGTATGTTACGTTATAGATTATCTACCTGAGCAAACTATATTTAGACACTGAACGTGAACAAGCATGCCAACTTTTCATGGTAAACGCACACACACACACACACACACACATGCTTACCTCCACTGGAGCTGCATCCTTTGCCTGTATATTGGTAACAGAACCAAAGATCAACTGCGACTTATCATTGCTCTCTTGAAATTTTACACAGCTATATATTTTGAAAGGAAAAAAGAAAAAGTCAAATCAAAAACACTACATACAGAAACTTTCAGTATTTGTTATTAAAAAGGGACAGAATATTAAAACAATGCTGTAGGAGAACCAGTTATGTTTGTTAAGGTATTGGTAATTCCTTTCCTTGCTTCTGTACCCCTGGTAGTTGATATTAATTTCTTAATCTTCACCAAAGTATTCAAAGTTTTTCTAGGGGTAGGCAGGAAAAGCATCAATATAATACTTTTTTAAAACAAATCTTACTTTTATTTGTGTGGCCAATACTACATACGTTATAGATGTAAACATCTGCAAGAGAGCATTTCAGCTAGACAGACATGCATGTACCACACTAATGGGACAGACTTCACTAATGACAGAACATACACATACAATACCAGGTCTGAACTACTATTTCTGCATGCTTTAACATGTATTTATATTTAAAAGCATATGATTACCGTAACTGGAGCTGCGATTCCACTAAAAAACATAAGAACTTTTGCCCACAGAGATCAGTTGTAATAAACACTTTTGAGGTCTGGGAATTCTTCTCTCTGTCAATATTGAAACAGAAGTAACGATTTGTATAGCATTCTGGCTGACCATTGTACCAGAAACATAAATGTACAAGAGAGAATCTTGAAGTAAGGTGAGTTGTGTGGAAGAGAGGACTTCAGTCAAGCAGTGCAATGGATCACCCAAGTGCCCACCCCAATACATATCACAGTTCTAGGAATACATTTTCCTATCTTCACGCTCCTAAGTTCTTGACCCTCTGAGTATATGCTATGCAGGCCGGCACCACAGTCTGAATGGCTTTGTCCCTATTGTCCTGTTTAATTCTAAATTTTACTGCTCTAGTTTGGCAATCTACCTCCAAGTCACGTATGATCAAAGGCTGGTGTCCTCACCAAAGGTAGGCGCTATCTGCAAGGTACTCTCTCTGCTTCCATGGCTCATTTTGATGTCAGCCACTTAACAGCATTAGCATCTGAAGACCAAGGTGAGTGGCACCAACATCATTTGGAGTCAAACTGGTTAAAGAATAGTAAATATGTGGCAATATAAATGATAGTGAAGTTAAGGAGTTTAGAGGAGGAAGGAAAGGTGTCTGGTCATTACAAATTGCATTTTTCATGAAAATCACTTAATTTTGTGACTTTCATGAAAAATGTGAAATTGGGATTTAAACCAGATCCTACTAACTATAAATGCAACTGCTGCTACAATAGTACAAATTCTCAGAAGTCACCTATGATACTGGCAGTGAGCACTTCTCACAGAAAGTAAACACATGCTCCTAGTCACAAACTGCCTTCAAAACCTGTAAGTATCTCTCCCCAAATGATACAGATGACACCACAAAGAAAGAAAATACATAAAAGGATTTTGCTAAAGCATGACTTAGACCTGCACTGCATCATACTGTAACACTGGTGTTTTGCCCTATGAAAATATATGAACTCCTAGCATGGAAGGGGAGAAAGCAAAGATTCATAGACTGAGAATATTCTGGTCAGCTGAGATGATACTGCTGCATGTTTCAAGATATACACACACTATTACCTCCTTACAGGGTAGATAAAAATCAATGATTTTATTTAAATCTGATTTTTTTAAAAATTTAAACATATTTTCTGAATGTTTTCGTTAAGATGCTTTAAAAAAATAAACATATATCGTTTTAATTTAAGATACGTTAGAATTTAAAGATATCATCATGGAATAGGGATTATAATTTTTAATTATATACTATTTAAGACAATATATTCATGGAACCATTTTAGAAAAGGTTATTTATAAAGTCACAACAAGCTATGGATTATATTAGCGGCCAAATCTTATGAGGTGTACAGAGGCTCCGCTCTAGATTAGTAAAGATTAAAGAAAAACACTCTACCCAATGGGACTCAGTGTTCAGTCTAGAAAATCCTATTAAGCATCTCTGTGATGCTTAGTTCCAGCTCTCAAACTGTGGATTTGTGTCTCCAGAAATAACATCCTTGTTAACAGCCGTATATGGAGATGAGAGATAACAGATCTGATTACCTACCCATGAGCACTCTTGTCTCTCTGCAAGTCTGTGTACACAGAATCAAGCCCTTATCTCTCTCTAAAAGTACAAAGTTTCAAGAAGTTAAATGAAGAGAGGATTGATTGTTGGGGGTGGAATAGATCTGGGCAAGGAAGAGTCTGGAGGTAAATGCAAGGAGGGAGATGCAGTAGTAACAAAAAAGAAACATTAGAAACCAAAGAGAAACATTTTGAGCAGACTATTCCAGAAGTCTTGAGGGATAAGTTTCTGAGTATAGCTTCTTCATTGATTTGAGATCTAGTGAGGGAATGCAATGGTAGAAGGGAAAACTTAACATGGCAGTAGGTTTGCCAGGCTATAAAAGAGACCCTGTTTGGGAATATTTTAATGAAGATTATCTCAAACAACAAAAATGGACTTTTTGTAATAAAACAATGATTAAATCAAGGATTCCTGACTAGTGATTTAAATCAAATCCACCCTGCCCTCTTAGGCAGGGATTGGCAATCTATAACTCTCAGACATGTGGTTTCAGTGGCGTTCAGTAGTAGGGGGCTTTAGCTGCAGCTGCTTTCTCTGTGCTGCCTCAGGAAGAAGCGCAAGCTGCAAGTGCTCTCCCTGTGCCACCATGGGGTTAAGGAAGTCTGTGGGTGGGTCCAACACCCACCTGCCACTGGCCTGAGGTGGGTCACTCCAGCCTGCAGCCAGAAAAGCCTGCCTACTGCTGCCCTCACATATCTCACTCAGTATTATGCAGGAGTACAGTAGATGGTGGCACACAGTGCTGCTCTCATGATACCCTTATGATGTTAGCTAATCCCTGTGTTCAGCATCTCCATTCAAGATCCAGGAGAGGAAGAGCAGCATAGCAATTAAATTTAGAGAGAATAACAACTGGTAGGTGCTGTAAACACCAGAAGCAAAACAACAACAACAAAAGGCGCAAGGTTACAACTATGGCCAGGCACTAACAACATGTGATAAAACTTGAGACATACTTGACAGTAGGCAGGACTGGCTCTCATTCTATCACACTGTAACAATTTTCCTGGGTCAGCCTTATGTCCCAGGACTGGAACCCAGGACCTGTAAGCCCAGGCAATAGGTGTTGACCTTCCAATTCAAAGGTCCTAGATTCTACTACTGATGAGCCAGTCAAAGGATGTTATGGTAAAAGGGTAGTCTATCAAGGGATTTCAGCTGTAATGAGGGCTGGATTAAAATGTTTGCCAATTACACCCTAGTACAGGGTCCTCATACCAATGTCCCACACAGCTAAATCAACATCTCTGATTTGAGTACCTGCAACACTGGCAGCTTCCTCTCCTTGTTTCATGACCTGAGGGCAGAATGATAGAAAAGACTCTTCACATGACAAGAGGAGGATATTACAGCTGAGGCCCCTACAGAAGAGTACATCTGCAGTGAATACTAAAACATGGCTTCACTTAGGACAACCATGGCCTGTAACATGGCCTTGTTTGTAGTGCTCCTCTGACACTTGGGATACACTTCTTAGCCAGCAGCATGGGAAATAAACATGTATAGTGAAGAGTTCAGTGCCCCCACTAGTGGTTGGATAAGATAAAGATCTAAGATTGCTACAGCTCTGAGATGACTGATGCAGGCCTTTGGTCAAGCGTAAGAGGTTAAGGGTTTATGTCCTGTACTCACTCCCTTTTAGCAGGTGACACATTCAGAGGCAACGCAGTACATAACCACCATTGCCTTAAGGTCCTACAGCACCCCTGAAAACGGCCCTTTGAAGCAAAAAGTGTACGCATTTGTTTTAAAATAAAAGAGCAAGTTAAAAGCTTGAGAGAACAACCACAGTTTTACTTCAGCCTGTTCAGGGGTCATCTCTAACTTCTCAAACTGAAACATAAGACTTCATACCTCACGTTCATGATGGTCTCTGTCCACAGGTGGTCTATACACAGCTCTGGAACAATTGACTCAGTTTCTGGTACAATGAAGGAGTCATTAGAAGTGTTGTTTGGTGAATGGCTAATATTTTGCCTCTTCGGTGACTGGGTATTACTGGAAAAGTTGAATCTCTGCACTCCCGAGAAAGAGTGCACCCCTAATGCAGGGGAGTGAGAACGGCTGCAAACCAAGACATGAAATATTACTGAAAAGCAGGTTATGGAGTCAGGCAGGCAGTTCAAACATGTAAAGAATCCTTTTCTAAAAGGTGAGCCAGACGTTTATACATTAGCACTTTTCTCAGAATAACTAATTCAATGAGAGTCCTGTTGCTCACATTACAGTCCTGGCACAGGAACACATTGACTCATTCAGAAGTACATTTGGCACTGGCCCAAACTTTCTGGGTCCAAAAAACCTCTCCAGGGGCTTAAGCAGAGCCTAGATATGATCTCCATTTCAATGTGGACTGCAATGAAACAGGCACCTCAGTGCTAGGAGCAGGGTGCCCTCATGTGCACACTTAGAAGTCCAAGTACAGATGACTAGGGATCTTTTGCAGTACAAATGTAGTCTCTAAAAGGATTTATGGGCTTAAGGGGCTTTGGGTCAATAAAGTGGGGTAGATTTTGACCACTTTTTGATAATTTGCTACATAAATTCTGCCTACATGCCATTTCGGTGTATAGTTTACCAATCTGGATTTGGTCCTTAGTCTTTCTATGCCTCAGCTCCCTCATCTGCAAAACTTGTGGGTAACAGCACTGCCTACCTCATGAGGAGTTGAGAAGATATATTCATTTAAAAGGCATTCAGATACTAAACTACTAGACCCATGCAAGTATTTTACATGGACAGATATAGTGCACGTACTCTCTCTGCCTCAAGTGCACTGGCTTGTTAATTTACTAAATTCTACAAAGCACATTTGGCACCTACCTAAGAGCTGCCATGTTAGATATAGAAGGTGAACGGGAGTGCACACTTGGTGATGACCCCGACCGACTTTGGCTGTGAATAGAAGAATAGTTCTGGAAAGGAGAGGCCACAGGGGATTCGCCTTTGGAGAGACTCCTGAGATGTGCAGTCAAAGAGCTACTAGTGGCCAGATGCTGTGGTGTCCCCACCTGCTGAGAGAACTTAAGGACTGCATTCTGCTCCTGGAAGAGAAAAGAGAATAAGCTATATGGCACAAGGAATGCAAGCAAGGCAAAGCAGCCTGTGTCAAGGGGGTCACTAAAGCACTGTGGATTTAGTCAGCTCAATGCAAGTTTAAATGTTACATGTTCAGACTGATCAGCTGCTAGACTTCTCAACCCTGTGATCTAGTAAGGGCTAGAAGAAACCCCACATAGAGAATGCAGGGGGGAGTGGCATGGAGGATGCAGGGGGGAGTGGAAGTGAAGGGGTCATGGCCCCATCATAAATCCATCCAGCAATGTCTATTCTCCTTCCACAAGTAATCCTCTTTGATCCTAATAGCAACACATTATTAACTTTCTTTTATTTTAAACCACTTACATACAGTTAAACCACTCAGCAAGTTCAATCATCAGAGTCCATGACACCATTAAAACAGCATGATAAAACGCAATTTGCTACCTAAATATCACCACCATGTGAAGCAGTTATACCTCTACACAACAAGCTATCCAGACTCATCAGTTGCTTGCCCTATTCTCGAAACTTTTAACATGAATAAGCGCTAAAGAAATCTAGCATACTTCATTCTGATACTAGCAAACAAGTGCAAGGCAAACTGATTTTCAAAACTTTGTCTCCATCTATTGTATAGATTGGACTGGAGATATGCATTTTAAAATATACATACATAAGCAAACAACACTTGCTATTTTACCTTCGAGTCAGCAAAATTTCCTACCTCTGGTTTCACTCTACGAAGAGACCAAATAGTATGCAAACTCTGAACAGTGTCATATGTCATCATGATGGAAGGTTCAGCATTGAGAAAAACTACTCTTAGGGTGTAATCAGCAACATACTGTACTCTAGCAGGGGGAAACACACCTGTTAAAAAATTAAAGATCAGGTTAACCACATCTAAGGAGGAATATGTCTCTACCATTATTATTAGTTATTTAATGCTACTGTAGTATTTTGTGTCACCATTTTTTTGCAATTTTGATTTTTCCCTTTATAACTTCCTATACTGGGACTGGAGAACCCTTTTGACACTTAAAAATAGATAACTAAGAAATCAGATGCAAGGGAGACTACCACAATTTATTATATACCAAGTTTAAATAAGTAACAAAAATAAGAGACAGTGTGGACTGCTTCTGCAAAGACAAGAGCTCTCAAGAAACCCAGTTTATATTCCTGCATTCTGCACTATCCTACCTGGTCATCTTGAGCAAGTCATTAAATCCACCCATGCCTCAGTTTCATTCATTTGCAAGAAAAGGATATATTGCGCTGACCCTCCTTGGTAAAGGTTTTGTGATCTTCAGAGAAGCAGCTCTATACAGGAGTGAGTGTAATATCCATACTGCTTAGGAGGTACAGTTATGTATTTGTTATTATTTTCCTTACATTTCTTAACTCACAGGCGTAATACCAACACCAAGCCAAGCTACTTTTTCAAGGTATCCTTGTTATCATCATACTCTTCTTGAAATGTCACCACTGCAGACAGATCATTCCTACAGCATAATGCATTTCTACTCCTAGTTTCCCACAAACTTTTTTCTCTCATAACCATGCTAAACATTTGATGTGAAATTCACCAATATTGTGATTGAGTGATTCACATCTCCATTTATAGTTTTTCATGGTTGGTTTTTTTTTGTTTTGTTTTTTTTAAGAAAGACATAACCTACCTCCAGATTTGCAGATAAGAGGTGTTATCTCATCTAATGGGTGAAGCATGCTGAACATAGTAGGCAAAGGTTCTCTGGAGAACAGTGGAAAAATACATTTTAAAAACCAGTGTTATTACAAGCACAGCTATTATTTATGAGTTGCAACACCCACTATGGTTCTAAAGAATGGAAAACCATCAAACATAAATAACTGAGGTATTTATTCCATTACTTCAGGTCTCCAAGTCTCATCTTACACATTAGTTACAAATTTGTTTATATATAATTATCTTAAAACAGTTTAGAGAGCCTTAACTGATATCCAAGTTAAATCAGAACCCCAATACAGTCATCACTAAGATGTTATAAATATTAATATTATACAGCTATAAGTTCAGGATATTAAATTATGATTCTATCCTTTTAAAACTGAATGAAAATTTAGACAGACAGAATTATCTAGGAAAAATATGGCCAGAACACAAAGACTGAAGATCTCATCTGACTCCTAACAAAAATACTGTCAGCTTAAATCGTTTTTGAAAGCAAAAACATCTGGTGAAATACTGCACTCAGAGTATACAGTGCAAGGTAACAAAAGGCCAAAAGTGCTATTACACCTCCCTAAAAAAAGAGCAGTCATAAATTTCTCAGGCATGCTTGTGTCACATTCTCCATCTATGACCTCCTACATTTCTCATCAGAAAAAGTTTCCTACACTTATCACAAACCAGGCACAATATTTTCAGAACCACTGGTGGGCCCAAGCAAATAGATTTTTCATTAACAAAATTAAAAGACTAGTTGGCTATTTTTATGGGTTTGGTCAAACAATAACTAAAATAAACTTGTATTTTTATATGCAAAACTTGAATTAGACAGGTAGCCCTTAGAGAGAACACTTTTATATACTGGGAAAAAAAGAGATTTTCAATTATATGTTTCAAAATCCAAACTGCTAGACTATAGCTACCTATCTAGGTTTTTCAACATGCTTGTGGTTAAGACTAGAACTGACCAGGATTTTTTCAATGAACTGTTTTTCGCATCGAAAATGTTTACTCATCAAGACTGAAACTTTTTGTAGGAAAAGAGTTTGACAGGTTTTTCAACTCACTTTTTTCAAAACAAGCTTTGAAATTGAAGCGTTTCATTTCAACATTATCAGAATAGAAAAAAAGTTAAGTTTAAAGCAAAATATGGTGAAAGTCTAAACATTTTGATATTATTGAATCTAAATAATTCAAGTGCCTGGAACTAAAGATTTTAAATTCTTGAAAATTTATAAGACTTAAACTTTCCAATCCAGTTTTGGATTAAAAGGCTGTTTTTTGTTTTTAACCTGGGAAATCTATTTCTGGGAAATATTTCTTGCCCAGGGCCAATTCAGATGAGAGAACCACACATTCTGGAATGAATGTACATGACTTCAAAGCAGACAGCAATCAGCTACTTACACTACATCTCATTCTAACCCAACACTATATCCTGCATCCTGGCTGTATGCCTGCAATAGACCCAATCCATATCCCTGTGCGACATGGGCAGAGGAGAAAGCATACCAAGATCAGGAAGTTTTCCAAGTGCATTGCAGTGAGAAAGAAACAGGCCTCTATTTCCTCCTCTGTCCATTTTTAATATCCCACCCCACCACTGTGATCCTACTACCAGGGCAAATGTTAAAAGAAGCTGTTGGTAACTTGTAGCTTCAGGGACAAGAGAAGCTAAACATCATAAAACCCAGAACATCCAATGCCATTCTCCAATCAGTGTAACGAAAGTTACAAATGTGGGGTCTCCCTACCTCCAAGCTCTTGACATTCTAACCAACTTCCTGCCTCTTCTGACACACTCCCAGAATGCCTTACCTTTCCAGATGTCAGCTCTAAACTGTAAAATGCAGTAATAGACACACAGTAACAATACAACCCTAACCACTGGACTAAGCTATGCAGCAAGTTATTAGTAACCATTCCTCCTACATCAGCGGTTGGCAACGTTTTTGGGCAGAGTGCCAAAAACAACCCAGCCTCCACCAGCTGGATGTTGGCATGCCAGGGGAGGATCACGAGTGAGTTCTGAGGGGTTTGATCCTTGTTGTGGCAACAGCCCCCAGCCCCTTCCCCACCATCTGCCTGGAGGTGTGCATGCACCCGCCGCCAGCAACGAGCCAGGCCAGAGCTCCACAGACCTTAGTGCAGCAGCTTTCAGTCTCCCCGCCACATGCGGCAAGCAGCCCAAGGTCCATAGTGGAAGGCAGGGGCATGGTCAGTCTGGCCCAGCTGCAGCAAGCAGCCAGGAAGCTGCAAGCTGCTGCACCAAGGTTCCAGCCCGTTGCTGGCAGCAGGTGCACGCATGCCTCTAGGTGGATGACATGGAAGGGACTGGGACTGCATTGCCACAAGGACTGGGTCCCTTGTAGCTCCCCGCCCCCATCTACCCTGAAGCATGCATGCACTGACTGCCGGCAATGAGCCAAGCTGGGGCTGCACGGACCTTGGTGCAGCTGCCTGCAGCCTCTTGCCACAGCTGGCCGGGGCTCCTGCTGTGGAGCCCAATCTGCTCACAGGAGGTGGCAGGGAGGCTGCAAGCAGCTGCACTGAGGTCTGTGGAGCCCCAGAGAACTCACTGCCAGCACCTCTGGGAGGACGGCAGGAGAGCTGTGAGGGGCCCAATTGTTGTTGTGGCTGCACAGTCCCAGTCCCTTCTACTCTGAGGTCACGCTGATAAGACTGATAGACTAGAACAGTGGTGCTCAACCTCTGACCTGCAACGCTATGTCATCCTCCCCCAGGGCTGCCCATGGGTGTGGCAATTTGTGGTGGGGGGAGCAGTGGCAATATTAACTGCCAAGGCTCTGCATTAAGCCATAGTAATTAAAACTGCAGCTGCTCCCCAAACACCAAATTTTCAGATCTGTGGGAAGCCTGAAGACTGGATGCTAGAGCCCTGCAAGCTGGATCCAGCATGCAGGGTCACATCAGCAGACTGACCCCATGCTGAATCTGGCCCCGTGTCACTTATCCAGCCTGCAGAGGCTAAAAGGTTGAGAACCACTGCACTATAACACAATTAAAACATGTATGGCTTGATATATCCTAGAACTCCCTGCCACCACCATTACCAGCCACTCTCACTACCTACCTGGGTGGACTTGGGGGTACTTCATGAGAAGAACTACTGCGCTCAAACAACAAGCCATATTTTGTTGGCCAGACATTTGCCACCTATGAAAAACAAATGTTTTTAAAAATAGAGTTTCACCTACTAAAGTAGTAGAAAACCAAAATGTTTAGCCATGGTTTAGGGCAGAGACTTTAATGTTACATATATAACACAACAGCTAATCAAAACAAAAAGACAGCATATCTGTCCTTTCCCATATCCCATGTGTGATTTTCTCCAATATTTTAATCAGGTAACATGCCAAGTTTTGTAACTAACAGAGTAACAAAACTACAAATCACTTATTTTATCACCCATTCAGGGAATTTGTACCACATACCATCATAGTGGTATCTGGGCACTTTTCACGTACAACAGAGTAGCAATAATGGTGCTCCTAGTGGACTCTGTGAAGTTTCCAGCTCCATCCTAGTTTCAGGTTAAAATTGGGAATATGACAAAATACTCCAACTCTCAATCCAATACCCAGGGTGACAGACAGCACACTCAGGTCTGTTTTATCATACTCCCTCATCTATTACAACAATTAGGGGTGCACCAACAAAGATTTTCTTGGCCGATACCAATAGCTGATTATTAACCAGCCATATCAGCCTATACCAATCCAATAATCAATTTACAGGAATGCAACCAGGCAGCATGGAAAGAAGGAGTCTACAGACAATTTTGTGGAGGGGAAGGAGTGTTGGGTTAGAGTGGGGGGGGCAGGGGCTGCAGATCGAGGCCCCCACGGTGAGGTGGGCAGTGGGGCAGAGGCAGGAAGCGGGATGGAGCTGCAGGTGGCTTGTCCAGGAGATCAGCATCCCGGTCCTTAAAAACGGCAGTGAGGATGTCTGAACTAAAGTTCGTTGAATGAGCTTTAGTTCAAGCACTGCCACCCACCACCGTTTTTAAGTGTGGGTACGTTTTTCACCAGAGCACAGCCGAGCAGGGCAAGGGTGGATGTGAGCTGCCTGCTGCAGGCTCAAGGCTCTCCACTCTGCTGCCTTTGCCCTGGGGGCTCCAAGCTGGCTGCACAGCCCCTGCCCACCCAGCAGCAGGAGGCACAACTCGCCAGCCCCACTGCTGCTGGGTGGGCAGGGGATGTGCAACTAGCATGGGGCTCCCAAGGTAAAGGCAGTAGGGTGGAGAGCCCCAACCCCACAGCAAGCAGCCTGC
>NW_005842125.1:1610928-1629430 GCF_000455745.1 Alligator sinensis | reverse complement strand
TGTACAGTGGCCGGGAGCTGCACCCTAGCGCCCCACCCCCCCAGACGAGTTGCCCGTGGCTCTATCCCACTCCCCACCCTGGCACCAGGTCCCATGCACCGCCTCCAGCCCCAGCCCCTCCCTCACCGTGGGGGCCTCAATACGAGTCCCCATGCCCCTTCCCTCCCCAACGGTTCCTCCCATCCACTGACTTACCTGCAGGGAGCTGCTCTCCACACTGCCTGGCTGCATTCCTGGCCACGTGAATGCGTTCAGTCACACACATGCACACAGTGCTTCCTGTGTGTCGCTCCCGGCAGCCCCAAGCAGGACCCCCCTTGCAAACTAGAATGCTGGCTGCCTGCAAGGGGAAGCCTGCCATTTCCTGAGAAAACCCAAGTGTCCAGGGGCCCCGGCCAGAAGGCATAATTAATTACATTTATCAGTGCCCTTTATCGGCTACAGCAGCCAAAAAAAGCCGATAGCCAATAATGTAAATTTTCCTTTTATTGGTACTGAGCCGATATGCAAATAATATATCAGTGCACCTCTAACTACAATTAAGAATTCATGCTGCAGATTACTACACTACAGTGATGTTTCAAGAGGCGTGCATTCCAACACACAAAAGAGAATCAACAATTTCAGCAAAACACACAATAAGATAGAAGCATTGAAAATAATTAACTTACTTGAAAAGGTAAAGCAGCAACAAAATCTTTTCCTTCTATGCTATGAACATTTATGCAGGAGCTCTGCAATATGCAGATACATTTCTCTACCATTTCATTGCTGCCTGAAACTGATGGAAAATATAAACAGGTATTTTTAGTTCTAAAATGAATAGTTTATTTCTCAAGTTAACAAAATTAAACTAGGATAAACTATTAATTTGGCACTACAATAAAAATTAGAATGAAACTTACGGTCATCCTTTCCGCATTTTTCCTGTGGTATGGTAAAATCACACCACAATGCCTAAAAAAGAATGACAGTCTGATATTAAAAAACTAAATACACCATTTCTATTCATACAATGTTTTCATTCTGCTCCAAGGCATTGAAAGTTTAGAATGAGTTAGCTAGTATTGATTAGCTAATATGCACCCATTCAATGACCATAACTTCAAACTGTGCATACCTGTAAAACAGGACTATCCACAGTGAAAGCCTTATAAACAGTAGAAGCTTGGCTTTTACTTCCTTTGCTCCAAATGACCACATTGCCAGCCACATACAATTCTTCATCATAGTCCACTTCTTCCCCGACATCACTGACTCCTTTCCTCAGCTGCCAACTCTCCTGTAAATCATAAGTTTTAAGAAAACATTACACATTCCTATCAACTGAAGGATGATTTAGCCACAAGTCTAGTGCAATCTTAAAGGTGGGTCTAACTTTAGTTTTATTAATCAATCAAATAAAGTCTTTGGCTATTATTGCAGAGCAGAGTAGATTTTGGTTTCTACTTCTCTTTTCTAGAAGTGGGAAAACATAATATCTGCTACACTGAAAAACTCCCTGCTTACAATCAAATGAGAGGTCAACTATGTGGTGTACCAAAACACAGATTAGCCACTGTGTCCACTGTCCTCATTCTGTTACAGCAAGAAATTCAGGGATTGTTGCTATTGTGTTTCAGGCAACCCAATAGTTTTTCAGGTGTTTTAACCTGGTCTGTTTGCAATCTTTGGAAAGCAGGAGGGGAGGGATGGCTACAATACCAAAGGTAGTCGTCATATTGAATGAAATAGTTTGAATGTTTGTAAAAGTTGCCCATTAGCCAGTTTCAGGAAGAAGATAAGATTTATCTCCTTATCTAGCTCATTGTTTTTGGGACTACGTGCAAAATGTCCTGACTTCGCTTAAAGTCTTAATTTAAATTTTATCTTTAGAAGTCTTTTACAAAGAGAGCAAATATCCTGAGTTCCGAGAGATCAAACCCCAAGGCCTTTTAACAAGATTGGTAAGAAAAGGGCATTTGCAGTGATACGGAAGTCTCCCCAAGAGTAATTTAAAATGCTCAACAAATGCAAAAGAATCTGTTGAGTAAGATCCGAACCCAAATTTGGGAGTAGTGACAGGTTGAGTAGGAGGAGCCCACTGACGGCAGCTCACTCAATAAAAACTGTAATTTACTATCCCAATTTGGAGGTGACTTCACCTGCAGAACAACGAAGGAAGAATCTCAAGTGTAGGCCGGAACAGACTGATCACCTGATCCACCCTCTCCGTGAACACAAATTTCTTAGTTCACGTTGAAGCTGCAGAGCGCCCAAAAGGGACTGAAGGAAGGGGACTTAGTCCTATCACTGCTGAGCCCAGCTCATTGAATCGTATTGCTGAGGCCAGCCTATTGAATTGTATTGCTGAGGCGAGCCTATTGAACCGTACTACTGAGGCCAACCCATTAAATCATACTACTGAGGAATGAAACCATATTTTGGTATTTGGCTTCTCGGAATTCTGGATTGTAAGTATATTATGAAAATAACAGTATTGATTCAAATTTAACTTTTAGTTGTAATTGTAGTTGTTTTTGTAACACTAATTCTTATAGCATTGTTTGGGAAGGAAGTGCATTCGGAGCATTGTTTCTGATATATGTAGTTATTGTGTTCTTAATGTCTGTGGTGTTTCTTAAAGCTAAGCAGTGTTATATACGTAGTAAAGAGTTTTAAAATAAAATTGTGTTGTATAAATTAAGTGTGTAATCATTGTGAAATCGTACAATCAGCAGTGCATCAAAACGAATCAGTAAATTGTGTGGGATTTTCTCTATTCCATAACCCACTAGAGACAGTAGTTAGTTGCATTAGTATGAAGTCAGGCAGAAGAAAAGGTAGATATGCACTTCACAGACAAACTAAATATATATAAAACAAGATTAGCTTGCACGATCCCTTCATTTCTATGGATGCTTGTTTGCCTTGCCCAGCCCTGCCATTCTTCCTCCCCCTCCCCCCACCACCTTTTGTATTCAGATCACTCACTCCACTTTATACACTGCTCTGTGCGTGTCCTCTCACTTCATCAGATGCTGTAAACTCAAGTTCACAAAAGCTTATGCCCTATATATCTTATTTAAGTCAGTTTTTAAGGTTCATCATCTACCCTGCCTTCTGAAACACCCAAGGCATATGCACAAACCCCAGTTATAATGAATTATTATGAATTATCTTGAACTATTTTATTTTATTTTTTATAATCCATGCCATTTAATCTTTGTACTTCTTAAAGGTTAGTTTCAAATTCAAGTTCTCACTTCTGCAGCGATTGGGTTGCAACCCAAACAATCACTGAAATGTCAAAATTACTATTTTCATTGTTTAAAAATAAAAAAGCACAGAAATATTTCTAATAGCCTTAGCTTTTATAAAACCTTGTGCTTACAAAAAATCTAAACTTGGAGCCAGCCTGGAGTCGAAAGTGGCAGAATAACTCCACAAGTAAATGGATATAGTCCAAGCTTTCCTTTCCAGCTCGTCTCTACCAGCCCTAGAAACCTCTTTTAGAAGGGGGGGCAGGAGGGGGTCTCCATGCCTGTTTGCTCTTCTGCTTGTTTGCAGAGATTGCTGATATATGCACCAATTATGAAATGCTCAGACTTATTTCCTTACTACCCTCTCACAATATTTTCCCAAGCAAGAGAACAACGCAGTTATATTATAGTTAGAGTGCTGGAACACTCTTCTATCTGATACCCAAGGGCTTGGTTTACCAGAGGTACATTCCTTCCCAACTGCATACAAACTCATGCATACACGTCTCAAATCATGGATTATGAATAGGTGTAAACATTACACATGTCCAGCTAGATTCTGACAGACAAAAATAGAAAAAAGCTTTGCTTCTTTTACATGCAAAGAACTAACAAAAACAACAACAACAAAAAAAAGATTAATCCATAATTAGCAGAGATGGACTATGTCAGAAGCAGTATTTTTTTGTTCCTTTAGATAGAATCTTACACTTCGCAGCCACCTGTGATGGCATAAAGCTTTTGCCCAGCTGATTGTACAACAGTTTATCTGTGTATTAGGGTTTCACAATCAGTTATGGAATACATCAAAGTAGGAGGGAGGGAATGGAGTAGGCATCATTACAAGTAAGAGTGCTGCTGTGGGGGGAACTATTTGGGGCCTGTCCTACACACAGTTTTCATACTAGTCTAATGGTAGGTTAGGAACATCACTTTCTATCAAAACCATTAAATCAGTCTCACTGTTCTTATTCCAAGTGTGTCCCCACTTTGATGTCACCTTTGCCTGTCATCATTTCTCTTCCTTTCTTAGTCTTTCCTACTGGCTACATAAATCTACATCAGCATCCTCATCTCCATCACCCTTATCATGGACAACTATTGTTTCTTTGTTGGCCAGCACTGATCTATACAATAGCACTGGCCTTGCCACTCTTAGAAAAATGTCAATTAATCTGGAAGAAAAAATTTACATCGCAAGTCATGGTAACCAACCCCACTTTATCCTTTATTTATTCTGTTCTTAATTTTCTCATCTGTCTCCATTTTTTCCACAATGGAGCTCGGGTACTTGAACGTATATGCAGAAGGTATGTGTGGGTCATCCAATCCCAGGGGTGCACTCCCTGAATAAGTGCATGACATATATTCCATATTTTTCTCTGCTGATCTATAGACTATGCCTTTTCAGGATGTCCCTCCCCCTGCTCAAATCATTCTCTGCCTTTTGCAAAACCGACCACGTAGTCTACAAACATTATGCAACATGTCATCCTTCTGAAAGCTCCTGGTGAACATATCAAGAACTAATGCAAACAAAAAACAGGCATAGTGCTGACCCTTGACAAACCCCAACCTCGACTGGGAAATCCCGCCTTCCAGTGTGTGCTTCTAATTTGTGGTTTTGAGCCTCTGCACTCATTTTGCACAACCCTCACACAGCTCTAGTACTAGTTGTTCCCTCATATATCACACCACTTCTCTTAATAGATACATGGTCACGTGCTTCTTCCATGTTAACAAACACCAGGTGAAAATTCTTCCCGTCTTCGCTGTACTTTTCCATTGGACATCTCACTGAAATAATTGCATCATTCGCTAATTTACCTGACACAAATGTAAACTGATTTTTGCCATTTTTTACTTCCCTTCTCCCTCACAGTTCTAATTAACTCAGTATAAAACCTAATGTAGACACGTTTATATCTCTGCCTTGTAGCTGAAGAACTGCATCCCCATCAGGAGTGTGTTCTTATACTAATAGTTAATGTGGTATAGCTTTTGTATGTAAACTTGCCCTTTTGTCCTTTTCTTCATAGGGTGGGTGTAGTTACTGCAGCAGCTCGTTTGTGGAAGCCAGATCAATGAAACCCATGTGACTACACATGGCTAGACAGAAATGTAACAACTGTGCTGAACCAGAGCACATCACTGCAATGAGAAACAGTGCAGTAAAATGTACTATCTATATTTTTACATGCGTTTCCTAAACAAATACATACAGCTATCCTATTTGCTCTTTGGAGGGAGTTCCTCAATATTTGGAGTCTAAGCATATTTTAGTACATATATTACGTATTTTAGTACATATAGATCAAATAGTTAATGAAAAGTTTTTTTCTTCAAGCTCATTAGGTTTAATCATCAGAATAATTGTTTAATCAGTAAGTGCAACTCTACCTTTTGTTTTTCGTGGATTGTCACCTCCTGAAAAGATCCCACAAGGCCAGCAGCTCCATCAGAGGACCATAGCTCAGAAGCTGGCTGCAGCTCCCGCAGCTGAAGGTTCAGGGCATTAGGGTGGTGCCTGCAGTAGTCACGGCCAAAAGGAACAAACTCCTGCAAATCCCCGGCTGCAATCATCGTTGCCCTCTCTTCATGCTTGTTCGACATGGGTTCCAAATATCAACATTATTTCTGAATCCAAGATAAAACAGTCATCAGTGCCAGTCACGCCTCCGACGTCATGCAAATCACCTAGGTAATATTTACCAGTTCACAACAAAAAACCTTTGCATGTAAACATGGATTTTCAAGAAAAAGAAATACGGGGAAACACATTTCAAGGCTCTTCAAGGTTCTGTAGTGTACAGTTCTGCTTGCCAGCTGACCTGCTCACTTATTCCTATTTCTCCTGGAGCCTGAGCCAAGCGTCCCAGGTTTTCACAAAGAAAACCACCAGGATAGTGGCGATTCCAGCACTGTCTGCCAAGCTCTTTACCGGTCCCACCCTTCCCACAGCTCTGTCCTCCCAACCACAGTACAGTGAGGCCACAGAAAAGCCTTCGCCCTGGCCCAGCCCCGCTTTGGAGGGACCCTTTCCTGCGCTCCCGGTGGGGAGTCCGGGACCGCCACCCATACGCGCTCAGGCGCGCAGAGGGCCCGGCCGCGGACGGCGGCAGCGGAACCGGGGCTCCTTCCGCAGATCGCAGCGCCAGCCCCGGCGGCGCCTCACGCGGGCGCGGCCATCTTGGAATTCCCACCACCCTCCTCGGCGCGCAGGCTGAGTCACCGCGGCTGGGGGCAGGAGACCTGCGGGCTGTTGTCACGGCAGCGGGGCACGGCCGGGAGGAGGGGGCAAGACGGCTGTACCATAATGATGGTGTTGGTGCCATTACTTCAGCCCTCGTACCATGTATGATTAACAGGAATCCTGGTTTTCTCTGCTTAAAAAAACCCCAACCCATTTCGGATTTAAAAAAACAAACACCCCACATGTACATTTTTCCGTGACTAAAATGAAACACCACTCTCTCGCTCTCGCTATATAAGTCGGGTAGTTTGTAGCCGGGTTGGTCTAAGGACATAAGCAGACAAGACTCTTTGGGTAAATCTAATATCTTTTATTAGACCAACTCATGCAGTTGGAAAAAAATTTCTTTGCAAGCTTTGCAAGATTTCATAGATTTTATGGACATTCGGGGTGGAAGGGACCCCGGAGGATCATTGAGGCCAGCCCCCTGACCCAGGGGCAGGAAGTCAGCAGGGATCATAGGATCCCAGCAAGATAAGCATCCAAATGTCTCTTGAAGGCTTTCAGAGTAGGTGGTTGAACCACCCCCGGCGGCAGTCTATTCCAAACCTTGGGGGCTCGGACAGTAAAGTTCTTCCTTATGTCCAGCCTGAAACGGTGCAGCGGAGTTTGTGACCGTTCGACCTTATCATCCCTTGGGGCGCTCTGGTGAACAATCATTCCCCCAGATCCTGATGAGCACCCCTGATAAACTTATAGGTGGCCACCAGATCACCCCTGAGCCTGCGCTCTTCCAGGCTGAAGAGTCCCATGGTTCTCAGCCTGTCGTCGTAAGATCTGCTTCCCTGACCTCTGATCATGCGCGTGGCTCTCCTCTGCACTCTCTCAAGCTAATCCACATCCTTTTTGAATTGTGGAGCCCAAAACTGGACGCAGTACTCCAGCTGTGGCCTCACCAAGGCTGAGTACAGTGGGAGAATGACGTCCTGGGATTTGCTTGAGAAGCATCTATGGATGCAAGCCAGCATTTTGCTCACTTTACTAGCTGCAGCATCACATTAAGGCTCATGTTCATCTTGTGGTCAATCATGACCCCCAAGTCCCTTTCATCTGTAGTGCTAACCAGCGTAGCACTGCCGAGCTTATAAGCATGCTGCAGGTTTTTCCTCCCAAGGTGGAGAACCTTGCATTTTTCGGTGTTGAACACCATCAGGTTCTCATCTGCCCATTTCATGAGCCTGTCAAGATCTGCCTGGATCACCCTTCTGTCTTCAGGTGTGGATGCTTTACCCCACAGTTTGGTGTCATTGGCGAACTTGGCCAGTCCGCTTCTGACACCAGTGTCTACATCACTGATGAAGATGTTAAACAGTAGAGGCCCTAGGACAAAGCCTTGAGGGACCCCACTGGTCACAGGGCACTGTGACAATTGGCTTCCGTCAACCATCACCCTCTGGGTCCTACCGCAGAGCCAATTCCCCAGCCAGTGGATCATGGTGAGGTTGAGTCCGCAGCTGGCCAGTTTTGCCAAGAGGTGATCATGGTATACCAGATCGAAGGCTTTTTTAAAGTCAGGATATACGACACCAATCTCTTCTCCCTTGTCCAGGTGATAGGTCACCTGGTCGTAAAAGGAAATGAGACTGGTCAAGCAAGACCTTCGTAAGGCTGGGGAAGCAAGAATTTTTTCCAACTATTTGAGTTGGTCTAATAAGAAATAGCAGCTTTACCCAAAGAACCTTGTTGCAATATATTAGCGGCATTCCATATTAATCATGGAAACGTGGATTTGGGGTTACTTTTTTAAACTGGAAATTGGGGATTTTTTTTCAGAGAAAGTCAGGATCCCTGACAATCAATAATAGAAAAAGTGTTCAGAATGTACCTATTTTTGCGGCAGCTCATTGACACAGCATATTCAAAACCCAAGTCACTTGCAAGGAGTCTTAACAGGCCTTTGGGTTTGCTGTCAGCATTTTCTTATGACAGCTTACCTCAAAATAAAGAAATGCTTCCAGTTGGATGGCCCAGTTCTCATGGTGACTTACAATGAGCAATATAAAGTAAATAAGAAGGTTTATTTGTATATTCATTTGCAATTTTTTTCAGTGTATGGTAGTTTTTCAGCAAATACAATAATTTCATACTTAAGACCTGGCAACACTAGACCTGCTGCAGAGCTCCTGGCAGTGTATCAGTGGCCCAGAGGGAAGGGACCTGCTGCTGCCACCTGGCTTTGGCCATGGAGGTGGAGATGGAGGACAGTGATGCTGTGGCAGGAGGCCCCTGCCCCAGGGTAAGGCAGTGCCCAGGCATGCTAATGGCCCTGTGGTCAGGTATAGGGGTGTGGGGCAGAGCCATCCACGCTGCCCGTGTCACTGGCAGTGGGGGAGGCAGCTTGGAGGCAGGTGGGATGTGAAGCCACTGGTACAGACACACCACCCTACAAGAGCTTCTGAGGACTTTTTTTAAGTTGCCAAACATGTAAGCAACCCTGATTTTTCTCTGCATGCTCTAAGGCAGGTGCCCTCCCCTCCCTTCCCAGTCACTGCAGTTTTCCCATTTGTCCCAGAGCTGGGGATGCTTCTGTGCTGGGTACAGTGCAGCAACAGGAAGGGGCTAGGTTCCTCCACTCTGCCCATTCCCCCCAGGAGTAGGCACTGTGGCTGCCCTAAGTGAGGCTACCCCCTGTCCTCCCCCTCTCCCCTGCAGCCCAGTTGGAATGAGTAGGATCAGCTCTGAAGATTCCCCCCCGCTTTGCTGTTATTATTAGAGCAGGGAACCAGCCTTGGAAGACGGAAGCTATCACTCAGCTTTCAGCAAGACAGTGGGGCTCTCTGTCTTGGTGTTGTCACCATAGTGGCAGGTTTTGCTCAGGGTGGAAAGCAGCTGCCACTACTGGGATGTAGAGGTAGGAGCAATGGCAACTGTTCAAAGAGAGGAGAGATAGGGATCTCCAAGAAGTAAGGGAGCTTGGGCCTGTCCATACCCTGGTATCCAGGGAGGTATTGCACAGGAGCTGCTGCGGCAGAACCTGGGCACTTCTCAATGCAGAAAGAATGCTCTGCCATCTGGGTTTACTGGGAGAAAGTAAATCGGGCATAATGCAGAAGTCTCAAGCCTACTATCTAGTTGGGATTCTCAGATACACACTCTGCCCCTGAAAACAGGATGGGCAAAGCTCCTCTACCTCCAACCTTTTGGCCTGCAAGCCACTTCCCTTCCATTTCTTTGGAAGTTGATCTCCCCAGTTATGAAACAAATAAGAGTGACCAGTTGGTTACTATATTGTGAACTGGCTACCCACAATGTGAGAGAACCCCATGCACCCCTGGGCCCAGCAGACTGCAGCTGCCGCAATCCCCCAGGCCCAGGGGACCAAGGCAGCCACAATCCCCCATGCCTGGGGGTTTCACACTAGGCAAGGTGCAACCCTGTGGCTGGGAGGTCTGTCAGCTGAGAGGATTCCCAGCTGCAGGGGAGACCCTGCTTACACATGCAAATTAAAGCTAGATAGCAACCAGCTGTAAAGTTGTACACATTTTCAAGGTCTAACTTTATAGTTGGTTGGAGCTTTTTATTGTGTGATATAACTACTTTGCAGGTGTAGCTGGTATCAAAGTAATTGCACAATACCTGTAACATGTAGAGGGGGCTTCAGAAGAAGGTGTTTACAGGTATCCCCTAACTGAGCAGCCCCTGGCCACAGTCCCCAAGTGGATGGAAGAATTAGAAATAAATATGTATAATAATGATTTCTCTTTTGCAGTTCAAAGTCTCATTTCTATTCTAAATTTGTATTTGCAGTCTCAGTTTCCCTGTAATGCCCAGATCACTGAAAATGACCCTAGTGTCACTACATCATTAATTCACAGCCATATTGAACTAGTCTTATGTCATCCCTTTTAAGAACCTAGTCATCTTTAAGAGTACAAGTTGTTTTCATCAAGCAATTGGCCCTCCTAGCCACAATAAGCTGCCATGCCAAGCAGCCTCCATTAAAAGGGAACATCTCATATTCCCTCCCCCAAGAGGAGGGCTAGAGAATGAGTAGCTTTACAGAAAAATCTTTTTAAAGACACCCTATAAAAATCTTTTTTAAGTTTCCAGATTGTGTCATAAATGTCTTGCAACTAAGAACATTTGCACTAGTAAATTCTTCAGCTCCATACAGCTTAAGAGTTCAACTCCAGATAAAGAACAGCCAAACAAAATCCCAACATAAATGGACAGCTCTTAAGTCTCCACTGCTTTCTGATCAAACATCTGTTTTGTTTCCCCTCCCACGAGAGCTATCAGAGCTTCTGTTTAAGCTCCTGGTACAGAAACTCAGCTCTGGGCACTTGCTAAGGCTCAAAAGTGTTCCAGTCTGTTTCTCTGAAACTTCTGATCTTTTTTAAAAGGATAGAGTCAACTGCAATGAAGGGGGCAAAATCTTCCTCTGTTTTCTAGGGTGGGGGGTTGTTTTTGTGGTTGTCTTAATGCTGCCAGGTGGTTTACTACTTTAGAATGAACTTACAGACAGCTGACAAAGACTGTTAGATGCTATGAGCTAGACTCCATGGGGTGGGTCACAGGAAGACACTTTTGACTTTTGCAGTTCTGTGAACAAGCTGATTGTGGGAGGGCCCAGTCGCCAAGCTGGAGCCCCACTGACTACAGTGTGGCTCTAGGCAGGCAGAGATATCCACCTACATGGGACCCAGAGCAGGATCAGGGCCTCTGTCAGCTTCTCCTAGTTGTGAGGGTCTTTCATACAGCAAATTGAGCATAGGAGAACACTTTAAAAACAGGAAGCTGATTGCAAGTTAGGAGCGGTACTCAGCATCACATTTAGGAGCCAAAAGTAGTTTTTAACCTTTTTTTAAAATTATGGCTGCCTGACAGGACTTCCCCACAGCATGTACTGTTTGGCCAAGTGCAACAGAGCTGCAGGGTACTTCCCAAGAGGCACTGAATGATGAGTGTAGTGTACCGCATCATATTCCTCAAGCATTCTGCCTTACAAGGAGAAAGGTAGGATTTTTAGGATGTCATTGTTTTCTGGACAGGAAGTACATTGCACCCAGAGCCAGATTACATAGCAGCAAAGATTTAAAAGGGACCTCATATCTAGGTCATGGTGTACTGTCCTCTGCTAGAGCAGGCAGCTATTCCATCTGATCCTTATTTCAGATTTAAAATGTGCAGCTGATCTCAATTCATATAACTCCACTGTACTCTGAGCTCCCTCAGCTGACACCAGCAAAGAACCTAGCCCATAATATGCTTTTGGTCAGAGATTTGTAGATGGCTATTCTCTTGTCCTTAATGGGAGAGAAAGGGTTTGTTGCCTACTGAGTTTTTTTAAATACAGTCTCTGATCTTTCTAAATATCAGTGCAACAAATGAAAGCCTAACTGCATCTCCAGCTGCCAGCACTAGATGTCAGGCAGTTACCATTCTCTGTTAACTACCAGGGGCAGTTACTGTTATCTGTTTTTCCAATGAGTCTAGTCATTGTTCCAGCGAGCTCATAGGGAACAATGTAATTGTATGTGATTTTATTTAATCAAATATCACAATACATAATTAGGCTATTTGGACTTCTAACTTCCACTGTTCCAGTAAATCCTCAATTACCGCATCATCTAAAGAATATTGCACACTAAGCAAAAATCATTCTGTAGGATTCAGTATGTACTTAACTGCCAAAGAAATACAGATGTGTAATTTATTTTTGTTTACAGTAAGAACTAGCTGAACTTATGAGGTTGTCACAGTAACATAATGTTGTCCATATTGCATGGACTGTCATTTGTACAAATGTACTAAAACATACATTAAAACATAAAATAGCATACTAACACGTTTTATGTATGGTTAAGTAGTAAATAGTATATGTGTAC
This sequence comes from Alligator sinensis, assembly GCF_000455745.1. NCBI lineage: Eukaryota > Metazoa > Chordata > Crocodylia > Alligatoridae > Alligator > Alligator sinensis. The sequence continues at coordinate 1,617,107 of NW_005842125.1, read as the reverse complement.
AGGGAGCAAAGTGTACTCTATGATCCTTTTAATCATGGCTGAACATTACAATTACAAACAATATACAAAAGTTAAGATTGTAACTCTTATTGTACAGTGTTACCTAATTAAATAGAAAACTTCCCCAGGCTAGGGTTCAGTTCACCTGGCTGAACTTTTAGCACAGCATCATCTCCTTTCAAAGACATTAATCTGTCTTGGCCAAAGCAGAATCCCAGTAAGTTTGTCCATCCCTTCCAGCACCATAAAAACTTGAGCTCATTTCCAGGACAAGACTAGATAATAGCCTACACCCTGTTACATAGCATTAGGTTTTTTGACTGCATATTACTGCCTATAGGTTTTGAAGAATTAGAAGGACGAGAACTGTCCCAGATACCTTGTAACGATCCTTTGAGGACCTGCACTTGTAGCTGCATGCATGCACACTAGGATCTAGTAGGAAGTCTGCAGTCAGCTCAGATCTCAACACGCTTTAGGCATTCCAACAAGTAGACCCCTCCACCCTATTTTAGGCACCTACCTCTGACCAGGCAGCTGCCTCACTCTTCAGGAGAATCTCAGCTGCATATGTTCTCCTGAGAGTGAAGCACCTAGGCCTGATTTCTACCCCACCCCCCATCTACAAAAAACAGAAGAAAGAGCCCCAAAAACCCGAGAGTGTTATTGTAGCTGCACTCACCTCTGATGCTAGAGACCTATATTCAGGTCCCTGATAGGCTTACTTTGGAGCAGAGACTTGAATGCGTGTCCTGGCAAGTTTCTAACTAGCAAGAACTTCCAGTGGATATTCTGGGATGGGTTTCTCTCACTCTTCTGTTGGAGCTGTTCTGTGTAAGTAAATTGCTATTGCAGCAGGATATTGAACCTCCATCTTCTGTACCCCATGTATGTCCTGACTGCTAGACTATAGGGTTAGTCCCCCTATCTCTGCCCAGTAAATTTAAATAAAGACAGTGATCCACCCAAGAACACCCTCATGGTAGAGGATCTTACCTGGAATGTGGGAAACTCAGTCCCTGCTCCATATCATGTAGAGCAGATTTAAATGTAGATCATTCATCTCATAGGTGAATTAACTAACTGCAGATCACACACTACCTTTTATCCCTCAGCTGTCTTCTGTATGCATTATATTTAGCGTAGGTATGCTCAAAGCACATTTATAGGATTAAGCTCTGTTGGTGAGAGTTGCAGGGGAACACCAGGAGGACATATTCTATCCCAGGGTTGGGCAATTATTTCAGGCAGAGGGCTGCTGACCAAATTTTGGCAAGCTGTTGAGGCCTGCATGGGTAGCCCTGCCTCTTGACAGGTGCCCTGCCGCCTGGTCACCATCTTCGGACCAGAAGTCCTACCTCCTAGCCCCCATCCTTTGCCACCAGAAGTCCCTCCCCTTGCCCCCAGAAATACTGCTTTCAGCAAGGGGTTTTGCCATCTCAGAACCAGAAAAATACCAAATTATGTTCTAAAAATCAAAAAGTTACAACATTCATCAATTTGATATCAAAAAATATTTTGTCCTGATTTACATGTGTGTGTGTGTGTGTGTAGCATACACAGAGGTAGTCACACAATAGCTTAAAATGAAGCCTTACTCTTGTATAATGATGATGATGGGCAATCATTTGCAAACAAGTAAGATTGTCTTCCAAGGATCTTAATAGTGAATCTGCAGGTGGCTCCATAGCCCAATTCTAGAGCCACATGTCTTGTTGCAATGAGGACAGGTGTTTCCAGGAGGGATGGGCACTGTGTTGCTGCATTGGATGTTCTGACGTTCTTTTAACTTGTTCCTCTTTTCTTCTTCTGCATGTCAACGAGCTGTTTCTAAGTGTTGAGGTCCCTCCCAAAGAGCCTTCCTCCATTTTGGTTGGTTCTGAGCAAGGGTCTCCCAAGTGTTGATGCTGATGTTACACCTCTTCATGTTTGTCTTCAGAGTATCTTTGAAGCGCTTTCTTTGTCCTCTGCTACTTTACTGACTTTCTTTCAGCTGTGAGAAAAAGATTCTCTTTGGAAGGCATGAGTCAGGCATGTGAATAACATGACCTGTCCAGCGAAGTTGGTTTTGGATGATCCTGGCCTCAATGCTTTTGGAATTTGCTTCAGCCAAGAGGCTGATGTTTGTGCATCTATCCTCCCAGCTAATGCAAAGGATCTTGTGAAGGCACCATTGGTGATACTTTTCCAAGCTCTTGAGATGTCTTCTGTATGTGGTCCAAGTTTCCGAGCCATACAGCAGAGCTGGAATGACAATGGCTCAATAAACCAAGAGCTTTGTTTCAGCAAGGATGTCACAATTTAAGAAGACTCTTACTCAAACGTCCAAAGGCTGCACTTGCACATTTCAAGCAGTGTTGTATTTCTGCATCCATGTCTGCCTTTGATGAAAGATGGCTTCCAAGATAGGCAAAGTGATCCAGCAATTATCTGTTGATTTGAATGGAGGGGGAGTTTGTTTCTCCATTTGGAGCAGGTTGGTAAAGGACTTGCTTTTTCCTAATGTTTAGAGTTAGGCCAATACTCTTGTAGATTTCTGAGAATACATTAAGATTGGTTTGGAGGTCCATTTCAGATTGAGCAAGGACAGCATTGTCATCCGCATACTGGAGCTCCATTATGGATGTTGTTGTGGTCTTTGTTTTGGACTTGAGTCTGTGGAGGTTGAAGAGTCTTCCATCCATCCTATACACAATTTCAATTCCAGGTGGGAGCTTTCTGTCGATGAGGTGCATTATGGTGGAGATGAAGATGGAGAACAAAATTGGAGTGATGACATGACCTTGCTTTACTCCAATTTTCACCTTAAATGGGTCTGTTTGATTCCCATTGCTGAGAACCCTTGCGGACATGTTGTTGTGGAGAAGTCTCAGAACACTGATGAACTTGTTTAGGCAGCCAATTTTGGACAAGATTTTCCATAGGGCTTCACAGTTTACAGAATCAAGGGCTTTAGAGAGGTTGATGAAGGCCAGATAGAGAGGTTGATTTTGCTCACAACACTTCTCCTGGATTTGATGTGCTGTAAAGATCATGTCCGCAGTTCCTTGAGATGGTCTGAAGCTGCTTTGAGATTCTGGAAGAATTTCTTCTGCAAGTGGGAGAAGGCAGTTAGCAAGGATACAAGCAATGACTTTCCCAGCAGTGGCCAACAATGAGATGCCTTGGTAGTTTCCGCAATCAGCTCTGTCCCCCTTCTTGAAGATGGTAACAATCAAGGCATCCCTTCGGGTGGCTGGGATTTCTTCTTTGTTCCAGATATTAAGGATGAGGACAAGAAGCTAACCTGTAAATTGTTCTCCTCCTCCTTCGAAAATCCCTGCAGGTATTCCATCAACACCGGCTACCTTGTTATTCTTCATTTTCCCGATGGCACTCCCGACCTCTGCCAGGGTAGGCAGCAAACTGAGGTCTTCTCTGATTGATTTTTGTGGAAAATTGTTGATCTTATCTTCATTGACAGTTGAGGCATGATTCAGAAAGTCCTGGAAATGTTCTTTCCAGCAAGCATTGATGGATTCACTGTCTTTCAAGAGTGTTGTTCCATCCTTTGATTTTACAGGATTAAAGCCTTGAGTGTTAGGGCCATATACTTGGGGGGGGGAGGATCCACATGTGTGGATATGTGGGGTGTGGGGGGGAGGGTGGCTGAGGTGTGTGAGGGGGTGTGAGTGCATGTGTATGATGGGGTGTGCTTGTGGGACTCGCCTTATAAACACACACACACACACACACACACACACACACTGGACACTCTGTGCCTCCCTCACTATACACACACACTTTCCTTGCCTCATTGCTCTCTCTCTCTCACTCTCCCCACTCCTCATTGCTCACACACACACACACACACACACACGCGCCCTTCTGCTCCTGGCCCCAGGGTACTGTACTGGTGCAGCCGTGTGTTCCCACGGTTCAGCCATGCAGCTCGGAGCCATGTGCTGCTACAGCAGGCGTGCAGGGAAGCAGTGACAGCCGGGTCAGGAAGAGGCTTCTGGTTGCCATTGCAGGGGTGGGGCAGTGCTGGCCTTGCTCCTGAGTCCTTCCGGCTCCCCTGGATCCTACTGCCCCTGGCTCCTGTCACCTTTGACAGGCAGCCAGGAGCAGATAAATATTAATTTTCCAAACTTTTTAGATGCCCCACGGGCTGGATAGAATGGCCTGATGGGCCATATTTTGTCCACCCCTGTTCTATCCCATCTACTAGTCATTTATATGGATTTAGGTGCTTAGTGTGATTCTGTTTTGCCCTGTTCAAGTCCTGGAAACACCATTCATGTATTTTTACTTCTGTAACACCTTATCATCTAACTTTTAAGTCTGAGTCACAAAAAAGCAGCAGAGAGGAGGACCAACCCACTTTCTGAGGGACTCAAGCAAGATAGAATAGAATCACAAATAAGTGCCTAAATCCACTTATACACTTAATAAGGGAAGATTATATTCCACCTAAGTTTAGGATCCTGTATCAGGACCTCCACAGCTTTAGCTTCAACATAGCTGCAGGCATTGGCAACGTGTGGGGGGAGGGGGGCACATGCCCTACCTCAGATTTCTGTGCTAACATGGCTGCAGCTTGGCTGGAGCCAGCACCTGGCAACAGCAGGGGCAGCAGCATGGAGTTGTACCCCCCACTGCCAGAACTTACCTATGACTGTGGGGAAGAATCAGCACTTAGGCAGCTTTGGGCATGTCCGCTTCAACACTTATGAAGGTAAGCAGCAGCTGAACAGTGGCTTTGAACATGGCCTTGGTGCCTAAATTATGTATTTAGACACCTTAGTATTTTTGGGGATCTGGACCCAAATCCAATTTCATATCCAAGGCATGCAAGTACAGTCCTATTCTATCTTGCTTAGTCCCTGAAAAAATGGTAGCGCAAAAGGTGATGAATCCACCCTGCTCCTCATAGCCTTGATATCAAAGTCAAAAAAGCAAAGGCGGAGTCATGTTACAAAAATTTACATATTAATATTTTTTTTAGGGACTTCGGAAAACAGGAATAGGATTGTATGTAGGCACCTTTGAGGTAGAATAAGATTTGGACCCTATCCCTCAGTGACATTTTTGTAGTCTGTGCTCAAGCATAATTTAACTGCCATATTCTCCCTGCTGCCTTCTGCCATCTTTCTGTAGTACACCTGCAGCTTGCTCAGTCCCATTCTGACACAATCCTCAACTGGGAGGTTCATCTGTACTTAAAGAGGTTCCTGGCCTTTGACAGTGTGTTCATGAAGCAGGAGGTGAACTGGTTGAAGCAGGCTGTTAGGGTCCCTTCCTGCGTGATCAGGTGGCCAAACAGTACCACCTCTCTGGACAGGGTCTTGATCCCTGTCACCATCATTAGGAGTATGATTACTCTTCTCCATACGTTCCTGGCATACAGAGAGGTGGTCAATTGTTTCTTCCTTCCATTGGCAGGTTTGCCTGGGGCAGTTTGATGGGCTCTCTGCCCCTCTCTGTGTCTCAGTGCCTACATGGGAAGTGCCCGGTGTGCTACCTGCCAGTTTAAGTCCCTGTGCTCCTTCTACAGGTCCCTATGGAAGATTCTCTCCCACACAGCTTGACAACTGTTGCCAGGTAGTAGGTGTTGTGGAAACACACGCAGCATACTTTTGGGTCAGGTCAGCAGAAGCTTTTATTTAAAAGAAACTACAGCTGTAGGGGGAATTCCAAAGTGACATGGATTTCCCAAGCACTTGGAAGGGGTCCCCCCCCAAGAGCAAAATCAGGAGGCTTATATACTTTTTAACAGTTGCTTACAACTCACGTGATCATATAGTGAAATTAGCATGAAAAGCGGCTATAATGTTACTTTATTATTTCTTTGCTGTAATCAGGATGGGAACTAATGGGGGAGGCGAGGTTAGTTCACAAACCTCCTTCTTGCACCTGCAAATCAGAGTTGTACATACTTTTTGCTATCTTCAAGGCCGCGGTGAGCGAAGCAGTTGCAGAGGAGTTACAAAGAACAAACACTTTCTCTTATCTGTTCTACTATACAGAGCCAGCAATTCTCCACAAAGCGGTTATGTCATCTTATAACTAAAATAGTCAAAGTTTAAGGCATATATTTTTTCTGATTCCACAGTTCCCCCCCCTTTGAGACTATTTAGTCTCACTTTACCCTTAAATTTTTATTCTCATGAGCCCCTCTATTTCATCATGCAGCCTTT
>NW_005842125.1:1603142-1609506 GCF_000455745.1 Alligator sinensis | reverse complement strand
TGGCTTGGCAGGGTTCAAGATGATACGCACTGGTTCAGCACTCAGCATGTGCCCCACTTCATTTGCATGGGTGGACCACAGCTGTGGAGGTACTCGTGCCAACAGTTCCTCTTGCAAGTAGGAAGTGTCAGGTTCAGAGTACTCCTGGGTTAGCAAAGCCACAAGCTCAGTTTCCCTATGTTCTGGTACCTCAAGGTAAACACCATCTGGGCTACAATAAATCACGCATCCCAGTTTACACAACAAATCCTTACCAAGAAGGTTGACAGGTGCACAGGGGCTAAGAAGAAAGGCATGATTTTCAGACAAAGGGCCAATAGAGATGGAGACAGGTTCAGAGACGGGATGTGGGATAGGTTGTCCGCCTATACCGACAGCATTTATAGTTTCAGGAGAATAAGGTAGAAAAGGAAACTCAGCAGCCTTTAGCGTGGAGCGGGATGCTCCGGTGTCGACAAGACAGGAGACAGGTTTACCAGAAATAAGGCATTCAACAAACGGACCAGATTGGTCAGTAGCAAGCAAAGGAGCGATGATGTCACTGTCCCTCAGGCTGTCCTATTCAACACTGGGAAAATTGACAGGAAGTGGAGGTGGGGGCAGGGACTGGGGTCTGGGTCCTTGGCCGGGGCGCTTGGGGCATTCTGATTTCCAATGTCCTTCTTGCTTGCAATAATGACATTGGTTCCCATAGCCTGGGTTTTGTGGGCTCAAGGATCTATCTCTTCCCCTGAATCTACCCGGGCCTCCCCTTCCCCGTCCTCGTCCCCTTCCTCTACCTGGACCCTGCAACTGAGAAATCTGTAAGGCCATTAACTTAAACTCGGCATTGTCTTTAGACCGTTCCAATTTGTTATGAAAATGGTTAGCCGCAGCAAGGACTTCAGTCAAATCTTTAGTTTCCCAGCCAATAATTACTGTTTGAATTTTCTCAGCAATTTTAGGGTTAAGTCCCTGGATGAATGCTGCCACTATTGCTTGTTTAGCATTTCCGACTGGGTTATCCATTCCTGAGTATCGTTCAAATGCCTGTTTGAGGCGTTCCAAATAGTCACTGGGGTGTTCATTTTTGTTTTGTTTACAGGTATTTATTTTGGTCCAGTCTGCCTTTTTTGGGCAAATTGTGAGAACTGCCTGAACCAAAGCATTTCTCTTGTCAATAAAGTCTTGGCCAATCCCTGGGTTTTGATCTGGCCAAGTACAGGCAGCATACAGACGTAGCATAGTTTCCTTGGGCAAAATCGATCGCATGAGCTGATTAATGTCAGCCCATGTTGGATTATAACAATTTATAACAGTCTGCAATTCTTCCTGAAATTTTTCTGGGTCTTCCCTGATTTTGGGGAATTTTTGAGTTAAATTGTAGAGATCACCTGGAGTCCAGGGTGCATGCACGGTTACTATATTTTGTCCATCGGTGCCAATGCCTGGCATTTGTCTTAGGGGGTAAACTTGTGCAGCTCGGGATCTAAGATTGATGGGAGATCTTTCCATGCCTATTCCCATTCTTCTAAATACACCTGTGGTGGGTTGTGACCCAGGAGTAAATTGCCACACTGGTGATGATTGAGTGGCAGATATGGTGGATGAGTCCAGACTATTAAGCTCCGTGGATGGATTTACTGAAGGAGCTTCAGCTAATGAGTTACTAGCCTGGGCTGCAGCCTGATGTTGAACCGGTTGTTGCTGATGTGGGAGTCCCAGGAGAGCAGGGTTCGAACAAAGGTCAAGGATATCCTCTGCTGGCTCCGGTGGTGGGGGCGCCCCGGGCAATGCTGGATACATCGGAGCGGTGGCCGGCGTGTAATTTGGGGGAGCAGCCAATTTCTCCCGAACAGCTTGTAACTGCTGTTTTAATTTTTCTTGAGAGTCTTTTAGGCTCCTAGTTTGAGATTCTGTCCGCCTTTTGGACATTTCATCATACCAATAAAAGAACGCGTCCCACTGGTTTTGTGGTGTTTTGGATCCACGGGACTCTAAAGCCCCTCTTAAGTGCACTATTTTATCCTGATCAAATGTTCCTTCTTGTGGAAAATGCTTCACAGGATCATCCCTAGTATACCAGTTCCACTTATCCAGGTACTTGCAAGCCTCGGGAGAATAGTGTGTGTACATAAAGTACGCCGGAGTCCCCTTAGGGGGGACGGGAACTTGTTTAGACTGACTCGTTCCCATTTTCAGTCACACAGGGAGACGTAGGAGAGGCTTATTTAGGATGTCCGGGCCGCTCAGTGCCTTGCCCCGCAGTTTTTCACTGCCCAGACAAAAGGCTTCTGACCCGACACCGGCTCATAAAATGGAAATGGGAAGGGAAACACAAGAGGAATCCTTTCACTCCTGCTCTCGGCAGAAGCTACTGGGACAAGGGGTTTGGAAAAGACAAAATCACTCAGACGCCCTGTCCACTGGGTCACGAGGTTTCAGCTGGGCCCCCTTGCTTTCGACGCTACCTTTTTTAGGCAGAATCGGGGCGGCTAGACCCAGCCTTAGTCCCAGACCTGGTCAGTGGCTCATTTTTCTAAATGCACACACACACATTTATTCAATCACTGGGAAGCCCTGTCCACTGGGTCACGAGGTTCCAGTTGGGCCCCCTTGCTTTCAAAACTGCCCTGTCAGGCAGAATTGGGGCGGCTGAACCCAACCGTAGTCTCAGACCTGGTCAGTGGCTCATATTTCTAAATACACACACATGCACATTCATTCAGTCAGCCAGACCTCCTCCCCCACACCGCCTTAGTTAATTAACGACAAGCCCGATGTGCTGTAGGATGAAGGTGCTTCATACAGTTTCTCCCTAAATAAAACGTACGTTACCAGACACAAAATGGGATCCTTTACCAGACAGAAAATTTTAGCCGGCAGTAAGGTTCAGACTGACCTGTTTTAACAAGGTTCAGATCCAGTTACCACGGCCAAGTTGGGAGCCTACAGGCAGTCCTCCTCCGAAACCCCAATAGAGATTTTGAATTAGGTCTCTTACCTCTCAAGTTTGGCGCCTCGGGGTTCGGGGGGGGCAGTCTGCGGTCCTCCTTTCTCAGCCTGTGTTCTGGATCCGAGTCACGGCACCAGGAATTGTCGTGGAAACACACGCAGCATACTTTTGGGTCAGGTCAGCAGAAGCTTTTATTTAAAAGAAACTACAGCTGTAGGGGGGGATTCCAAAGTGACATGGATTTCCCAAGCACTTGGAAGGGGTCCCCCCCCAAGAGCAAAATCAGGAGGCTTATATACTTTTTAACAGTTGCTTACAACTCACGTGATCATATAGTGAAATTAGCATGAAAAGCGGCTATAATGTTACTTTATTATTTCTTTGCTGTAATCAGGATGGGAACTAATGGGGGAGGCGAGGTTAGTTCACAAACCTCCTTCTTGCACCTGCAAATCAGAGTTGTACATACTTTTTGCTATCTTCAAGGCCGCGGTGAGCGAAGCAGTTGCAGAGGAGTTACAAAGAACAAACACTTTCTCTTATCTGTTCTACTATACAGAGCCAGCAATTCTCCACAAACCGGTTATGTCATCTTATAACTAAAATAGTCAAAGTTTAAGGCATATATTTTTTCTGATTCCACATAGGTCCACAGGCAACAGTCTGTCTCTTGTCCTTGCCATCTCCTGCATCTTATGGTAGTTTATCAGGGTCACTGGAACATCACTGTGCGGTTCATATTTGCTCCGGAAGCATTCCAAGATCTTGTAGAACCATGGTGGTGCCAAGGTCCATGAGCATGAGTTGAGTGGTGTGTACACCCACCAGTATTGCAGCAGGTGCCTTCTAAAGTATCTTACAAAGCAGGCCTTTTTGGATTCTGATCTGGTTGCGAGGTTGCAGATCTGGCCTGTGTACTTGGCTCAGAGTAATAGCTGGTCTTCCGACATTCCTCAGCCCATGTCCACTTTGTCTTATACAGTGTCAGCCTTGCAACCTTCTCCCATTTGGAGCCCCAGCAGAAAATGCACATGGCTCTTTGGATTCTTTGAATGACTTGGTCTGAGGTGGGGAAGACCAGAGTGGTGTACAGGAGCACTGGTAGCAACATCATCCTCATGAGTGCCATGCACCGCCTCCATTGACAGACAGTGCGTATTCCGCAGTCCAATCTCTGCTTGATTTTGGTCTTGGTCTTTTACCACACCTTCTGTCCATTCAGCTCTGGGTCAAACTCTTCCCAAAGCATCTTCATCCCCTTGCAAGTGACAGATACCCCCAAGGCTGACAGGCCCCCGAGTTCACCTAGTACCAAGCAGCTCACATTGAGATTGGCCCCTGCTACTACTCTGTATACCTGGGTGTATTGTAAAACTCTTTCCACCAACCACTTGTCACTGCACAGGATGTTGAGGTCATCCATGTAGGCCATGAACCTCATCTCTGCTTCCCTTCCCTTGGGGCTGTTTACTCCGTTGATACTGGGATCTTGTCTGAGTTGCTGGGCTAGCAGTTCCATCATGCAGATGAACAATTTATCATGCAGATGAACAGAGAGAGTGGGCAGCCCTGCCAGACACCTGACTCCACTGCGATTGGGGTGGTCAGTATATAGCATCTTTATCCAGGCGATGACAATCAGGGTGTCCCCCATTTTTTTCAGTGTCTTGAACAGAAAGTGGTGGGACACTCAGCCATAGGCCTTGTCCAGGTCAGGGTTCAGCATGGCAATGTACTGCTCTCTCTCACAATGAAAGCACAGTGAGTCTTACAGCTGCAGCAGGGCTCTGAGGATCTGTTGCCCTGGCATCACGCACAATTGATCCTCATGGATCAAGGCACTTGTCCTAAAGTGCTCAGCCAAGACTTTGGCCATCAGTTTATAGTTGAAATTCAGAAGCATTATGGCTGTCCAGTTCTTCAACTCCTCCCTTGGCCCCTTCTTCTAAAGAAGGGTTGAGGCCCTGAGCCATTCCGGCCCCCAGGTGGTCCTCTTGCAGCTACTCTATATACATCTCCAGCAGGTATTATTACCAGGTATTAAGCCTTCAAGCTTAATACCAGGAAAAATAATACCAGGAAAAACTCCTTCACAGTCAGGGTGTCCAGGCTGTGGAATAAAATCCCTCCAGAGGTGGTGCAGTCACCTACCCTGGAGGTTTTCAAGAGGAGACTACACAGTCACCTTGCTGGGGTCACCTAACCCCAGCTGTCTTCCTGCCTAGAGCGGGAACCAATGATCTGCAAGGTCCCTTCCAGCCCCTAATAATCTGTGAATAAGAGAACACATTGCACCAAAACCAGAAGGGAAAAAGCCAGAGTGGCTGCAGCGGGCCGCAGGAGAACTGGCACGTGCACTCACACTAGGAGACTTGCCTCTGTTCCCAGGTCCGCATAGTTGTTTAGACAAAGCCAGGTTCCTTTAGGAGCTCCTCACTTCATAGCTGCCAGGGAGAGGCTGCCTGACCAGTTCAGGCTCTGGGCTTATACAGCTCTAGCCTGAGCCCTCTTCCCATCAGGTGAGTCCCTCATTAGCCCTCTTCATCACCTGCAAGCAGGCTGTTTGCTCCCTTAAAGGAGCATGCACACCCCAGTGCCCTGCTACAACTAGTTATAACATCCAAAGATAATTCACTTGCAACTCTACCAATGTCATATACAGGTTTCCCTTGCTTTATGCTGTACATGCGTTCCTGGAAAAGGGTGCATAATTCTAATTTGCATAAAGGGAACCCACTTTACAATGTAACAAATAGGAATATGTTCCAAGACCTCGACTGTACTGACCCCCAGACCCATTTCTACCACTTTTACAACACAATTTTTGTACTCACCAACAGTAGACGGTACACACAAGCACAGGGCACTATCATAATGGGGATGGCAACTACAGAAACTCGTGTCGCAGACAACAAGCGAGGAGCACAGATCCATACAGGAGACTATATTTTGGTGCACATCACTCCCACAATGCACTGCACAAAACAGCTGACTGCGGGCTTCCACCACACCGATCGCCTAAGAGTAAATTGACCTCGCATATAACAAATTTTTGGTATAAAAATGGTCATCGCATAGGAGTGAAGTTGCACATACAGAACCCGCATAAAGCGAGAGAAACCTGTACACCATCACTTGCTCACAATAGCCATCTGCTGTCTACTGTGGATGGACAGGGCAATCCCTGCATAAAAGAATGAATGAACACCAACCTGACAGTAGATGTGGAAAGACTCACAGACCCTGCCCCCCTCCTCCCCTCCCCTCTCCCCCCATGGTATCTCCAAAAATATGTTGCTTTGAATTTACCTTCTACTACCAAGGTGCAACAAAAACTCACATATTGTGTGAAGATAAACAAAAATGTACCTGGAAAACCCTATCCCACACACCCCTGTGTCCTATATAATACTCTTTTGCCAAGCATTC
>NW_005842125.1:1597939-1603111 GCF_000455745.1 Alligator sinensis | reverse complement strand
TCCTGCCAAAATGGCCAAAAGAAAATACACACCTGCCACTGGATCTTGCATACATACCACCCTCCACTGAAGCAGGAAAACACCCCCCAGTAGAGCAGTCATGACAAAATCAGTGCCTTATTATCCTCACCTTCCTCTCCAAAGATAGTTTTTGTGAACTCCAGAGTCCCAGTAATTATTTCACTTCACTGATCACTTTCTCTCACGCAGTTTGTCCTTCCAGTCCTGGGTGAAAAAACAAATAATCAACGAAAAAAAGTTTCCAGCATCCATTCCCCCTCTTTGATAATCTTGACCTCCAGTATATTTAAATCCCCTACATCTTCATACACTATGTGCATACTCTTTCCTACATTTAACTTAGCTCTAACAACCTGTCTATATTTATCAGTATGTCTCAGCACCCTTTCTAAGCACAGGTGATCTCGACAGGGGACATTAACATTGCCCATATGCCACACACTTGGCTTAGTACCCATCTCCCCCTAGTACAGACACTCCATTTATCACCCTATCAGTCCTTATCTTCTCCAACAGTGGTTCCATTACACATATAAATAAAAAATATGGGAGAAGGGCATCCTCATCGCACTCCTAACTGCACCTCTGTTTGTTCAGTCAGGCAAGCATTGACCAGTACTCAACACTTTATGTCCAAATACAGCATCTGAATCCACCCTATGGATGTGCAGGAGGAAACCCATCCTTTCTAGAGTGGCCAGAATAGATGTGTCATGCAATCATGTTTCTTTTCTAAATTCAGCTTAAGTATGGCTACATTCAGTTTCTGACATCTGAAAAGCCAAACCACATCTGTCAGCTGCACTAAGGCTTCATGGATTTGTCTTCCCAGTACACCACAGACCTGATCCGCCATCCTCCTCCTGATCATTAGGGATCCAGGTTTTCTGTTCACCACAGAAAAACATGGTGAAATGCAGATTTTCTCATTTTAAGGAGAAAAATGTGGGAAACAGCAAGTTTCCCCTTGCAGACTGGAAAAGTTCTAGCTTGCAAGGGGCTGGGGGAAGCAGGAGAAGGGCAATCAGGGAGGGGGCACCATGTGCATGTGCACACATGTACATGGCAGCCAGGCAGCATCGAGAGCACATACCCCCCAGATTTGTGTATGGTGTGGGGATGGATGCAGGTTGGCAGTTGTGAGCTCAAGGCTCCCTGCCCTGCTGCCCTCTTCCCAGGGCCTCTATGGCTCAGCAGACGGGACTTGGCGTGGCAGAGCAGAGTGGGTTGGGATGGGGAGGCTTGATGGGTGGGGAGTGAGTGGCACTGGAAGGGCTGGGGGGCTGTGGCTTGGGATTGAGGGGCAATGGCATGGGCAGAGCACTGCCATATCAGAGCTGCTCAGTGCCACAAAGTAGTGGGGAGGGGACAGCTGCAGCTGGATCCATGTCTTGGTGAGTGAAGGGGGCAGGGGGAGCTCTGATTTTCCATGATAAAAAACCCCAAAATCAAACATCAAAATGTATATGTATATGTATCTAGAATTTATTTATTATAATGATTGAGGCACTGGTAGGCTTCCAAATTGCTTTAAAATTGTAAATATATCAATAAAACATTGTGTTCAACTGATACCTAGATATATATAGTGGTTTCATTTTAATAGCAAAAAAATGTGGATTTGGGGTTTTATCAGAGAATTTACGTTCTTTCTTTCTTTCTTTCTTAACAGATCAGAGATGTTGTCATTTTTAAACAGAGAAAACCAGGATCCCTGTACATCAGGGCCATGGATGAGGCAGTGGGGGAACCACTGCTCAACAGTTATTATCAGTGCAGCCATGCCTCCAGCTGACATCATGAGCACACCTTTAGAGAGGAGCTGAGAAAGCCTTTACATTTGTGACCTATCAGTGGTACTATCTGACGCCTCAGGAAGATGAGCATGATAAACATGGTACTTGTAGTGCTGTCCATGAAAGGAGTTATATCAAAATTAACTGTGAACTCCTCAAGAGTACTGCAAAAGGACTGGATGATCCAACTTACTAAAAAAGTTGGGCTCCTGTGTACAGCCAGATTTATCCTTTTCTGTGAGCAAGCTAGGATGGCTTAATTGTTCATGGCCTACTATATTCTATATAGACATCAGCACATGCTACAAACTCAGTCCATAGTAAAAATGATGATAATAATAATAATAATCATTGTTATTTTAAGAACTTTCTTCTAAACTTGGGGAAAACTATATGTAGGTTTCCTTATAAAAGGGAAATTCATGGTACAGTTCAAATAATTTTTCTGCATAAGAAGGAAAATGATCTAAACATAATATTCCAGGCAATGTTCATGTCCTTGCACATTTTGTTAATTGCAAACATTTTGCAAATGTAAGCTCCTTTCCATTAAGCGATTTTTGAAAAGCTAACTATCTCAAGACAACTTTTTTCTAAATCAATCTAAAATGAGAAGTCCTCCAGATCCACAAAATCAAATGCCCAAGTAACCAAACCCACAATGCATGTCAGTCTCTCATTGAAATAGAACATCTCTGTCCCATTGTGGCCTTCTTTTGTGGAGTGTTTTCCCATCTGATTTGCTTGGGTAAACCACACAAAAGAGTCAGATATGACTCATACTTTCTCAGGCACACTACTACATCAACTGTTAGGGTGCTTACCTAGCATGTGGGAGACCCAGGTTCAAATCTCTTGCCCAAATCAGAGTTTGTTGGGGTTTATGCTTGTGAAAAATTTGCAACAAATAAGGTGCTAGGTACCTGCTCCCCTATGGTCTTCAGACTCCAGACTATTCAAGGCCCAGATGAGCTACCACCAATACAACAACAGCTGTTTCATCTGATGCACCAGGAATCTCCAGAGCTACAGGCAGTGATAACATGTGCTGAGGCTCTGCAGACCACAGCCTGCTCCAGATTGACTAACTCTATTCTAGCACTAACACAGATTGCCTCCTGGCTTTTTTAAGACATGCAGGGGTAGACAACACTGGCAAAAATGTTGATGGCTGGCACACACCTGCCCATCTACCTATGACAGTACAAATCATTGCACATTTTATTCCATCCAAGGGTGGTGGGGTTGGCAGGCTCCTCAACCTACCTACAGAGGTAGCTTGAGGAGCCCCACACAGGCTTGATGAACAAAGATGGGTCTTAGGCAGAGAAGCTTATGTTGCAAGATCCAGAAGACCTAGGTTTGATCCCTATTGATCCCAGAGGAATGTTTGCTCTGGTGCTAGCATAGTTGTAAAAGACTTTCCTACACTCCCACTGTGGATTTAACTGTAGTAACAAATGCAGCCTCTGTGCTCAGTAGTATAATTTACATTCATCTCCACCAACCCCAAAGGAACCTATTATCAGTTCAGAGAATACTGAATTCTCCATTACAGATAACAAAATGAAATAGATGTAGAAATAAGTAGAATAATGTCACAAGAAAGTGACATCACCTACTGTGAGGTTACAGAAATGACAATGCTTCAGAAATAATGATATATCAGTTATGTATTGTTATGACTTTAAATTATGCTTTTGTGGGGGTGGGCCTAATACCTTATGCCGCCAGAATCCCAGCTAAGGGACCCACCATGAGAGAAATGAATAGGATTTGGTATCTCACTCAGGACGACCAAACCAATTATCATTGGATGATTTTACTCCTAGAAATGACAGGGAGACATTTTCAATGTGCATGAAAATGATGAAATGAAAACAGAGATAAGTCCTTAAAAATATGTGCAAAGAGAGCATTAAAGGAAAAGAAAGGTGTTTATAAATCTACATAGTGGACCTCCTTAATGTTTTCTTACCTTTGGTGGGAAGCTAGAGGATTTGGGATCAGACTCGTATCCCCTGACCACTGCCCCCTAAATGGTATAGAAATACAGTAAATTCAGGAAAAATCCTAAAATATAAAAGAACAAGATATGATATGCAGGGGGTCAAGTGTTTTAGTGGGTAAAAGTATAAATAACACAGTTCAAGAGCTGGGAAGTATCACTGATGACTGCTGTTGTCTGTCCCTGCTCTTGAGCACCAAAAGCTTGGCTTTTGTTTGAGACTATAACCTGGCATTCTGATTGCTGTGTGAGGATGACAGAGTAGGCAGTGAGCGCCAACTGCGTAATACAGCCGTCAGGTTCTGCAGTTACAGGAGGTGGCAAAACTGGGTCTGTTTTCCATTGATCACCAAGTCATTCATCCTGCTGACTCATGCATTCACCGGGTGCCTAAAGTACATGGGAGCCTTCATGAGTGTGATGAGGTTTAGCTAATAATGTAGATCAGTGGTTCTCAACCTTTTTTGTACCCGGACCCATATGTAAAGTTCAATGACCAGTCCTGACCCAGTGCCCCTTGTGGTAAAAATATGTTATAATCTAGTCATGATGATTTTGCAATAACGTTTGTATAGCAGCTGCGTGATAAAAATGTCTCATCTCACTACACAAAGGCTTCACAGCTGAGAACTGTTTGGCTTCACTACACAATTGCTTCTGCTAAGGCATATAGGCCAATGATAGATTTACGAGTAGCACTAGACTTCTACAGACATAGCCAAGAACAGATGCAATAAATAACTCCTTACGAGAGATAAGAGAAGAGGCACAGGGAAAGATGCGGATGTAAAGAACTCAAACCCTGACCGAAGAATGACCGAGATGGGCTTAAAGACGGCCCCAGGGAGGAGATTTAAGATGTAAATGAGACATGTATGTAAACCATCATAGAACATGTACCTGCTAGACATATGTTGTAAGACGTAATACTTGGGCTACCAATAATTACGCGACACGTTAGAATCTTTTGTTTATGTTAGCTATAAAAAGGAACCCCAGACTCTGTTTGGGGTCGACACGGATCTGAGCATTAAGCTCCCTTGTCGAACTTGTTTGCAAACAATAAATCTGAAATTGGCCCCAGCCTGTGTGTGTGTGACTCTCTCCTAGAGGTGGATTGGATAAGCCTCCAGGGGCACGAAACTAGCCGTTTGTGCAACAATTTGGCACCCCAGATGGGACTTGCCCTTGGACCACCCTGGGGTAAAATAACAAGACGGGAAAGGTGTTCGTGAAGTGCGCACCAGACTGATTTTGGAGTCTGTCACAGTCACTGGGAACGTGGGTCAGGACACCCGAGAGGGTAAAGGATCTCCACTGAATGAGTCACCCAGGCTGAGCAGGGTC
>NW_005842125.1:1591013-1594466 GCF_000455745.1 Alligator sinensis | reverse complement strand
CAGCACAGATGGGAGGAGAGGCAGTGTTTCAGGGCTCGGCCCATGAGGTGCCCTTTTACTTAGAAGATTGTAAAGCAAAGTATGGCCCAGGATCAGATAAGCTAGCCGCAGAGCTCAAGGCTATTAAGAACCCTCAGGGATGGTGGATTGTACCCGGAGGGAAAGTATTAGTACCTCGATGCTTATTGGGAGAGATACTCCACCGGTTACATTATTCCACTCACATGGGAGGCACTGCGATGGGAGACTTGTTAACTCGTCAAATGGTGGCTCCAGGACTTTATTTGGAAGCCCAGAGAGTGGTCTCTCAGTGCCCGACCTGTCAGAAGGTAAACCCAAAACCTGCAAGACCACCAGCCCCTATGGGAGGAAGACCGTGAGCGCATTATCCTGGACAAGCCTGGCAGATCGACTTCGCTGAACTTCCAAAGTCCGGTCGTTACCATTATCTGCTGGTACTGGTTGATCAACTAACTGGATGGGTGAAAGCGTACCCTACAAAAACGGCTACCACATCCACAGTGACACGAGTACTACTCCATGAGATAATACCCTGATTTCTGTTGCCTGAGTCTATTGAGTCAGATCAAGGAAGTCATTTTGTGGGGAAAGTAGTACAGGAAGTGTCCAAAGCTTTAGATATCAAATGGAAACTCCATGCTCCATGGAGACCCCAGAGTTCAGGTCAGGTGGAGCGCATAAATAGAACGCTGAAGGCTATGCTAACAAAAATCTGTATTGAAACTCATTTGAAATGGCCACAGGCACTCCCACTGGCTTTAACTCGTATTCGTAACACACCACGTAGAGGGATTAAATTGTCACCTTTTGAATTAATGTTTGGTATACCTCCCAGAGTCTTGCCAGCAGGGTAGAGGGAACAGATTACTATAAATTTGGGGAAATCTGAAATTTGGGAACACGTTATCGCCTTGCAGTCTGTTTTGTCTTCCCTACACAGGTTTGCTGCACCCTTCCAGAGCCTCCCGCTTGACACACCGATCCACAACTTTAAACCGGGTGACCAGGTCCTGGTACAGAAGTGGAGAAAGAATCCCCTCACAGAAAGGTGGGAGGGACCCTACCAGGTGCTGCTGACTACACACACAGCTGTTCGCTTATCAAACAGCGATAAGTGGACCCATTGCTCGAGAGTGAAGCTTTTTCATCAGGAGGACACCAACTCCCAGGGTGTGGTCACTCCGGAAGCTGATAACACCCGGGAACAAAAAGCCAACACGTAAAAAAGTAAACCTGCTGAAAATTTAACGTTACGCTTGCAAAGATGTGAACCCTAATCTATTTGTTGGAACTCTTGTCCCTTTTAGATATATCAAACCCAAAGGTTATGTCCACCTGTTGTACTTGTTCTCAAAATGAGCTTGCAACCCTCAATAAGGCTCAGTACAACTGCAAAATCGCTTAGCTCTTGATTATTTACCTGCAAGTGAAGGAGGGGTGTATAAAAAGCTAAACTTGTCAAACTGTTGTGTCAATATCAACAATAATGGTGAATTGATAAAGGCCTTAGCGGATAAAATACAGGAGATAACACATGTCCCAGTCCAAACATAAAACGGGTGGAATTTTGATTGGTTTACATCCTGGCTCCCTAATTTTGGATGGTTAAGGGGAGCGTTCTTAATCTTTTGTCTGCTAATATTAATACTTTGTTTGCTTCCCTGTATTATACCCTGCATCATGGCTCTTGTGACACGAACAGCACAGTCAGTCGTCAACCAAGAGATGTTTGTGCATTATCAGAAGTTAGCCATAGCTGAAAATTATTAAGATTAGAGTTAGAAAGCATCTTGAGGGGGGAATTGTGGTAAAAATATGTTATAATCTAGTCATTATGATTTTGCAATAACGTTTGTATAGCAGCTGCGTGATAAAAATGTCTCATCTCACTACACAAAGGCTTCACAGCTGAGAACTGTTTGGCTTCACTACACAATTGCTTCTGCTAAGGCATATAGGCCAATGATAGATTTACGAGTAGCACTAGACTTCTACAGACATAGCCAAGAACAGATGCAATAAATAACTCCTTACGAGAGATAAGAGAAGAGGCACAGGGAAAGATGCGGATGTAAAGAACTCAAACCCTGACCGAAGAATGACCGAGATGGGCTTAAAGACGGCCCCAGGGAGGAGATTTAAGATGTAAATGAGACATGTATGTAAACCATCATAGAACATGTACCTGCTAGACATATGTTGTAAGACGTAATACTTGGGCTGCCAATAATTACGCGACACGTTAGAATCTTTTGTTTATGTTAGCTATAAAAAGGAACCCCAGACTCTGTTTGGGGTCGACACGGATTTGAGCATTAAGCTCCCTTGTCGAACTTGTTTGCAAACAATAAATCTGAAATTGGACCCAGCCTGTGTGTGTGACTCTCTCCTAGAGGTGGATTGGACAAGCCTCCAGGGGCACGAAACTAGCCGTTTGTGCAACACCCTCACTCCTGACCTGCTGCCCCCAAGTGTGTGGGACAGGAGGGGTGTGTGTGGGGCATGGGGGGCCCCCAAGCAGCTCCCCATAGGCTGGAGCTCTGCCAGCCCTCAAGGGAAAAGCAACGGTTTCTCACATTTTTCTCCTTTAAAGGAGAATCCATTTTTCAAGTTTGTTTGTGACCTATTGTTGCGACCCACTTTTGGGTCCTGACCCACAGGTTGAGAAACGCTCCTGTAGATAATGTTGTGCCAGAAGCTTCAGGAGTGCGGATGGTTGGATGCACCCCAACAAAAACAACAAACACTGGTCCTTTTCCACGTTCTCCTTGAAAACTAGGGAGCCGCTCTAGAAGAGAATGAAGATGTGGACAGAAGCCCCAGGAAGAGCAGGAGTGGCAGGGCTTGACAAAGGCACACTGATGGAAGGCAGGGTAGATTTGCACCTCACGGGTTAACTAAATCGGAGATGCATAAGCTTTCATGAGCTGTGGCTTATTTAATCAGATGCCGGTGAAGGGGCTTCTAACTAAAAAGCAGTAAGTAGAATAGGAGATTAGAATAGGAAGGGCAGTGAAAGGGAAGGAAGAAAGGACGGGGCCCTGCCGGGGTAGGCACAATCTTCTCTCCCATGGGAACAGGCCTGAAGGGTTTGGCAGAGCTCTCGGCTCTTCAGTGGCGCCGAGCTAGCCCCGTTTTCCGAAGCCGCGCCGAGCCTCATAGGAGACGAAAGCCTGTAGTTGAACAGGAACAGTTTTTCCAGGCACGGTTTGCAGCCAGCATTTTTTTCCAGAACCTGCAGCCCCCTCCCAATTCCGGAGCTACTCCCCATTTCTTTCGAGAACAAAACAGGGGCAGAAAGACTCGGGGCAGGGGGCTCCCCCCTGGAGGCGGTTCTGCGGGCAGCCTCCCGCAGGGGCTGCGTTGCGGGTCCCCCCCACCTGCCCGGCTGCGGGGCGAGGAAGGGCCGGGCGGGCTCGGCGCCCACAGACA
>NW_005842125.1:1586625-1590792 GCF_000455745.1 Alligator sinensis | reverse complement strand
GCGGGCGCGAGACCATCCCGGCCCCGGAGCTGCCCGCAGGCAGGGGCGGGAGATGTCCCGGGGGGCGAGCAGGAGCCTGCGCGCTCATCCAAGCCCCGGGCTTAGGGAGGGGTGGTGGGGAGTCTGGAGAAGGGGAAGTGCCCTTGCTGGCACTCTGGGACTGAGTCTGTCTCTCTCGCTCCCCTCACAACAGGCTGTACCCCCCATCCCCTTGCCTCTTCAGAGTGTAGGGCAGGGGCCGGACTGGCAAAGACATCCCAAGCTCACCCGCGCCTCGACGTGGGGTGTCCGTGCAGAGGGCGGGGGAGCCACGAGGGGCCCAGTCCTTGTTGCTGGGCTTGCATCCCCACAAACAGCCGGGGATGGGATGGGGTTGAGGTGCTCCAGCTCCTTCCCGACAGTGCGTCCTGGAGGCATGTGCGAAGCCACGGAGCCCCAAGCAGGGCTTGCAGCCTCCCTGCCACCTGCTGCGAGCAGCCTGGCCTCCGTGGTCCGTGCCAGCTGCCCAGAGCCCAGGCTGGTTGTGGCGTGGCGAGCAAAATGGCATGCCACAAAATGGCATGCGATATGCTCTGCTGGCACACGTGCCATTTTGTGGCGTGTGACCTCTGGGGCAGGTTCTTTGGGGCAGGGATGCTGCTGTGCTGGGCTTGAACCAGGTGTAGCAAAATGGGACCCCTTTTCTGTTGGCCCCTAGATACGCTGATGTGATCTAAGTGAAGATGATGGGAACACATCAGTCATTGGGTTCAGTCCCCTGCAACTGTAGATGACTGTAACAGATTACAACACTGCAAGAGTCCATGGGAGTCCATTAGTGGTCCCTCCCACACACCACAAGCTGACAGAAAAAAACCCACAAATATAAAAGCTCCAGTTCCTCCAAAACAACACTCTGCTATGGAGAGAGAGCAAGAGAAACCAAGGGTGTCACTGATCCCTTGGGCCCTTTCAGTGATCAGGAATTTGTTGGGTAAGGTGTGCCTGGGTGATCCTGGGAAGTGCCTTGCTTTACAGAGGAAAGCATAACAACCCCAGTGGTCCCTGCCAGTGTGACCTGGAGTAAAATTCCTTTGTGGTCCTGATTCTGGTGGCTGGATTAACCTTGAATAGCTGAACAAGCCCCCATCAGTCAGACCAATTTGGTATACATATGGGACTGTGCCACTCTTCCTGCCCCCCCCCCCCCCCCCCCCCCCCCCAAATCAGTCAGGTGCCTGAGTGTTTCCTAGTTCATTTCTTCCTTCTCAGCTATGGCCAATCTCTGATGCTCTGGAGGAAGGCAGGGGAGCAGACTTGTGCACTAAAACAGTGGGGATAAAAAAGCATGGGATTAAAAACAGTAGGATGGTATATCAGTACATGTATTACAGTGCAGCAAATATAGTGAGCATGTGAAAAACTCTGGAGGAAGAAGGATGATCCTGAAAGGGCATCATAACTGCCTAGCCTGCCCTGGCCTTCCTTATTAGCACACCCAAACCATAAAGTTCTTCACATTTTGAGCAAAAGCATCCCTTTGAAAAGAGCCCCATAAAATGGCAGGGGAACCCCAGTGCAAAACCACTCTAGTACTCAACCCAGACACCCGTGGGAAGCTGTCTCTCACTTTGAAACTACTTCCTCTCTCTTCAGCCATTCCCTCGACTCCGTCTGCGCCATCAGCAAAGTCAGGAGGCCCCATGACCCCAACAACTTGCTGCACAGTGAGAAAGTGTCCTTTCCGCCCTCTCTTAGGGACAATTACAAAATGAACACCCAAAGCTCTGTATCACATGTCCCAGTTGCTCACTCTGAAATCACCGTATCTTAGCCTACTGTCCCTTCAAAGTTCTGCAATGGTCATTTCAGAGGCCCATGATGTGGGTGGGATTAGAAGGAAATGAATTCTGTCCCACGGTGGGCATGTAAGAGCTCTGTTTCCATATGAGGGGAGCATGTCCAAATAGTCCTTTTATCAGGGTAAATATGTAAGTATTTGTTGTGACCACTTGAATATGCATGTTGGATACAGTCAGAGAAATCCTGAATTTATAATACTACAGAGAATGTGTGGAAATCTTCCTGGATTTACATAGTAATCCAGTAATATCTCATTAAAAAAATAATTGGACTCTGTAAGGTTTTCTGATGTAGGGCTCTCAGTTTAGATTCTTTCTTCCATTCTCTGCACATTCCAAAAGTCATTAAGGGAATCTGTTGAGAAAGCAAGACTGCAGCTAGAGATGAGAACCCTTTGGGTGGGTGGGTGTGCGATGGGGGGGAGGAGAGAGTTTTTTTTCTTTTTCGCTTCAGTAGCTGGGTCTTTGTTACTAGATGGCTAGTTGGTCCCTTCAACTGCAGGCTAGGTGAGGTGACTGTATTGCTGTCTTTTGAAAGTCTGAAATAATAATAAAACTAAAGTTCTAAATCAGGGGTTGGCAGAGTGCCAAAAACACCCACAACCTCAACTTGGAAGATGTTGGCATGCCAGGGGTGGGCGGCAGGAAAGCCGCGAGGGGCCTGATCCATGTTGTAGCAGTGCAACCCCGGCCCCTTCCCTTCCATCCACCCCAAGGTGCATGTGCCAAGCTAAGTGCCTTCGCATGCCACTCTGGCACCCATGCTGGGGGTTGCCTACCCTTGTTTTAAAAAATAACATTTTAGCTTGTATTTCTGCTTCCCTTTCCCCCAAACAGTTTGCTGCTGGAATGAGGGGGTGGGTGGCAGCGAAGGAGGGAGAGGTGCTCCAAGGATGAGGGTGCTAGCCCAACCCTGTCAAGATTGGAATTCAGTGCCTACTGTGCCATAAGCTCTATGTCTTTAGGACACAGTTCTCTGCCTGTCAGTGGAGATAATTACATTTCTCTTCCTCTCGGTGGTGTTGTGAGGACAAATACCTACTATGTTGGTGGGGGTCGTATCAGTCCCCAGGAGAGAGTTCTAGATTAGAAAAGGACTCAAGTAGTAAAGGTGGTGGCACCTTTCTGAGTGCATGTATTAAAAGGAAAGTATTGGATCCTTGAGCTACCGATACTTTTTCTCTGGGTAATAAATGGAGAAATACCGGCTAATATTTTGTTGTTTACGAGAGTAGATTTTTTCCTGCAAATAATTAAACCGACTTTAAAAAATAGATATTGCTGTCTCAGCTCAGCGTGAGATTTCTAATTCAAAGGAGAAGGAGGGCTGCCTGGCTGGTCTGTGTCAATAAAGACAGATTTTTGCCTTGCAAGGGACCTCTGAAACTTGAGACCCTCATTTCCTGAGCCATTCAGCCATTTTGCATCTGGTCTCCTGGTTCCTAGCATGGTATAAGCAAGCAGCAGTAGGATGTTGAAGGTTCAGCCATACTCACCTGCTTTTTGTTTGTGTTATGATGGTTTAAGATATGAGGCACTCTTGAAGAGCTTAGTAGTTTTTGTAGGGGAGGATAGTTGTTTAGTAACTTAGACTGGGACAGCATTTCTGTTTACTCTAAGAGTAGTCGAAGCTGGGAGCAAACTGTTGTGACTGTTCAGGAATTTCTTTCGAAAGGTATCATTTTTCATGAGTAAAAATAGAGATCAGCTTAGTAAAGAAATGTATCCAGCCTCAAAATTAGGTTGCTGGTTCTATGTAATGTACACCAGACTTATTTGAGTGCTCAGTTATTCACAATGGGAAATTTATTTTAATGACATAGCATTAAATCTTAGAGAAATCTTAGTCCATTTTTCAGGACTACTTGCTGCCTAAAAAAGAGTCTCTTTTGAATACTTGTTGAGTAAAAATGTCCAAACCTTCTACTAATTTTTTTATTTAATTGTAACTACTTAATTCATTTTTTTTGAAGTGGCAAGTTAACTAGGATTGATCAAATTTACTTTTTGAAAAGGAAGCATAATTTTACTGATATCAACAAGGTGGATTGATCAGACCTTTAGTTTTGCTTGAGATATCCAGTAGAAGATTTTTTAAACTAAACTAGTAAAAATATTTATCTGGAAAGCATTCTGCAGAACTCTTCTCTTAAAATATGCTGCTTTATTTCTTAGAATTTTTTTATTGCTCCTCTTAAAGACTTGTACAGGCAAGAGTGGGAAATGCTAGAAAGCTAAGGGGAAAAAGTAAGTTGAATGCTTAACATTCTTCATCAGTGTTAAATAATATGTCACACTGTATTTTCAGGAGGCAATTTGTGTTACC
>NW_005842125.1:1576586-1586615 GCF_000455745.1 Alligator sinensis | reverse complement strand
AGGAAAAACCTCCATAGTAATTGCCTCCCAGATAAAGCAATTTGTAATCATTGGTACCCTTGCAAAGAGAGGTAGCTATTTATGTTACCTTGAAGTCAAGCAGAAGCCAGAGTAGAAGTGTGCCTTATAGACTACCAGAATCAAAACATGCATAAGCTTTCATGAGCTACAGTTCACTTCATCAGATTCTGTATACAGTAATGTGCTCGGCTTCTGACGAAGTGAGCTGTGGTTCACAAAAGCGTATACATCTCTGATTCTGTTAGTCTTTAAAGTGTATCTCTACCCTGCCTTTTGCCATTAATATCCTATGCACGGTAGTAGTCCCACTTCATCAATAAGGACACCAAGGCACAGAGGCTAATGGACTTTGCCCACAGTCAAACAACCTGGTCCAGGGCAGAGAAAAGAAGAAACTTTGGATTTCAACCCTTGCTCCTGTGTACAAGTCCATCCTTTTGCTTGAGTACTCGCTTTGTTCTGCCAGACTTGGGATGACCCTTGAGACTCCACAGCTCACATACTGGAAGTCCTTGGACAGCTCTCAGCTGTGAGTGGAAGGCTGCAGTCCAGGCTTGAACCCAGGTTAGAGAAGCACAGAGGCTCGAGTGTATGCTAGGTTTGCATGGTTGGGTGACTTTCCCACCCAGTTTTGTTTTGCTGTTGCTGAGTTCACAGTAACTTCAGCTCTGGCATTCTCCCAAGCTTAGCTTTTCCTAGAGGGTTTCTATCCCAAACTTTTCTGCTTGGGGACCTTCAAATCCTCTTACATTCTAAAACAGGAGCCATTAGGAGGTTGCCTGACCTGACAGCAGCAATGATTTTGTCTCTCAAGATGGGGCGCACACCTCAATTTAGCAAGTCAACCAAAATGCCTTGCATTGAACATGCCTGTTCTGTTTCACCACAGCCCACTGAACCAAGCAGAGCACTCTTTTTGCATCACTCCCTTATGCAAAATTGCAAACGGTCCAATTAGGTTTAGGTGTATGAATAGGAGGGGCTATGAGTTTAAATGCCATGAAGCATTTTCTCTACTCTATAAGATGCTTTTATTAACACAACACAGCCACATGTTAATCATCTGTTTTTGGTGCCAACATCTCAGCTGAGTGCTCCCATGCTCCAGCTCAAATGAGTGCTGGGAGGAGGGCCAGCTGGACTCCTCAAGCACAGTGATTCGTGCAGAGAGCACATCTTTGTGTGTCTGTCTCATTCTCTTTGTAACTTGGCTTCTCTGTTTATGTGGAATGCTTTTTATAGGGTTATTTCATACCACAGTAAAGGAGGCATGTGGGGAAACATCCTTGGCAGCACGCAGCCTAGAGTTTGTAGGTCTAGGGGTTGTGTGGGGAAGGGCCCCCAGAGATCCACAAAGGGAGGAGCCACCCTGTGTGGAAGCCAGTCTCTTCAAGCAGCTATGCCCTCCACTCCCTCCAGAGCTTGTAATATGGGTGTGCAGTAGGAGCCGTGCTGCCACAGATGGAGGGAGTCCTGTAGTTGATGACCTGTATCTGTGAGAGGGTCTCTGCAGGAGATACCCTCAAGTCAGGTGGAAATCTGCCTTCTGATATTGAAAGAGGTTATAAAGTGTGGGTGTTGTTTTACAGATAAGGATGAAGGAAGATCAGAAATAAGGAAGTCACACCTGGTTCCATCCAGAAAAGCAGCTTCAGTGGACTCAGCCATTGCATCCCGATTTCCCCGGTCCCTTCTAATCAAGATGAACCATCCCACCCAGAGCAGTACACAAATGCAATCTGAGGAGCCAAGGACTGGCCAGGCAAATGGAAGACTTGTAAACCACTCTCTGCAGTCAGTTAAATTTAATCCCACAGTACGACACATAGTAATTAATGAGGATACTGATGTCACTTTTAATTGCTCAATTAATGTACCTCGATTATTAATCAATCAAGATTCTTTTGTTATTGCCTTGTGGAAAGATGGGAAGGAACTGCATGTACCTGACCGCATAGCCAGCCGATATTACGAGGTTTTTGATGGGGAAGAAATAACATTGATCTCTACCTTCAGGTAATTTATAAAGATATCTGGAGTGGTGCTAACTGATTGCTGTTTCCATTTCAGAAATGTCTAGTGGCTGGTGGCTTAGATCAGTGATTCCCAACCTTTTTCTATCCATGGGCCACTGCCACCCCTCCAGTGTTTGTGTAGACCAGTGTTTCTCAACCTTTTAAGTAGCAAGTACCCCCTAACTTCCGAAAACTGTAGTAAGTACCCCAATGCTCAATTTTCCAGGGGATTTTATATTTACCAACTAATGTGTGCCATATGTTGGAAGAAGGGTTGTGCATATAAGGCTGTGATATAACACATGTCTGATTTGGTGTGGGTAGGGTTACCACCTTTTACACCTGGGGTGCACAACCCAAGTATATACCTGGGCTAGAGGTGATGTTGGCCAAAGCTAGGAGGGCTGAACCCAGTGCTGTGCAAAGTGTGGCACGCCAAATT
Source organism: Alligator sinensis (assembly GCF_000455745.1). Lineage (NCBI taxonomy): Eukaryota > Metazoa > Chordata > Crocodylia > Alligatoridae > Alligator > Alligator sinensis. The sequence goes on along the minus strand of NW_005842125.1, from coordinate 1,584,137 downwards.
ATTACTTGGGAATTTAACGGGCTGTGCAATGCGTGGCGTGCCAAATCTTTTGCCATAGTTTTGAGAGGAGGAAGGGGCAAGAGAGAGAGGAAAAGAGGGTGAGAGAGAGGAGGGGGTGGAAAAGAGGGCAAGAGAGAGAGAGACAGATAAGGAGGCAGCTGCTGCCAGCCATGGAGCCCAGGCTATTCCCAGCAGGTGGCTGGGAGGCTGCAAGCCCTGCTGCAAGCAGCCCGAGTTCTGTGGCAGGCATCAGCTACCCAGAGCCTGGGCTGGCTGCAGCCAGGAGGCTGCAAAGAGCTGCTCTGGGCTCCGGCATCGTGCACCTTGGAGCAGATGGTGTGGGGAGCCCTGAGGCAGCTTTTCTGCGGACAATTTTCCGCCCAACATCTCTGGTAGAGGGGAAGGGGCATGGGGGAGGAAAGGGGCGTGGGGGGTGCAGATTGAGACCCCCCCATGGTGAAGGAGGGAGTTGGACAGGGGCTGGAGCTGGGGTGGAGGTGTTACCCAGTCAGGGTGGTGAATGGGACCCCGGGGCCAGGGCAGGGAATGGGCAGTTTGTCGTGGGGTCATGGGGGGGAAGTGGCTCCCTGCTGCTGCATGCACCACTCGGGGGTGGGGGAGGGGGGCATGTGCCTCCCCCCCAGATTTGTGTACGAGGCAGATGCAGGCTGCCCACTGTGTTGCTCAGGGCTCTTTGCCTTACTGCCTTTGCCCTGGGAACTTGGCAGTAGCTGCATGTCCCCTGTCCATCCAGCAGGAGTGGGGGCAGCGAGTTGTGTCTCCCACCTCTGGGCGAGCAGGGGACATGGCAGGGAGCTCACCTCTGGGCGAGCAGGGGACATGAGCAGGGAGCTCACCTCTTCCCTCACCCCACATAAGTGTCCCCATTTTTAAAAATGGTGGTGGCAGCACTTGAACTAAAGCTCATTGGACCAGCTTTAGATCAAGCACCCCCGCTGCCATTTTAAAGTGCCAGGATGCTGATCCTCTGAATGAGCCACCTGCAGCTGTCGGGCTCCCTGCCCTGGCACCAGGGTCCCATTCACTGCCCTGGCTGGGCAGTGCCCCCTGCCCCAGTCACTCCCTAACCATGGGGGCCTTTCCTCCCTTATGCCTCTTCACCTCCACAGACTTACCTGCAGGGCACTGCTCTCCATGCTGCCTGGCTGCATTCCTGAATATCAGTTATCAGATTGGTATCAGTCAAGAAAATCTCTATCGGTGCACCTCTATATTAGCTGCTCCGCCAGCCAACACAGCAGAGCCTCCAGCCCTGCCGATGACCTCGATGGGTCAGAATGATGCCAGATGATGAAGTTTCTGTTTGCTTGTTTTTTAAACCAGGGTACTTGCATACACAGAACTGCATGTCCAGGGCATCCAGTTTGCTCTGTCAAGCACCCAAGATTTAAGAAATGCCTGAGTATTGGTTATCATCCATCTTAATTTGTCTCCTTTCTGCATATGCATCACCAGGCAGTCCCTGTGTCCTGCATTGTGCAAGGTAGATAGTGTGCCAGGGCCAAATCAAGTTTATGCCTTTGTCTGCAGGAATACTGCCTCCTTTATTGCAGAAGCCAAAAGGCGTCCAGCAAGGAAGGTGGGGCACTGCAGAAACAGAACAGATGGTCTCATGGTTAATGCACTTGAATGTTTCCCTGGAGACTTGATTTCTGTCCCTGCCTCTGCCACTGAGCTCTCTTGTGATGCTGGGAAAATCACTTACACCATACTTTTCACACCTGGCCCCTAAATGCAATTCCCATTTTCTGGGTTCCCAGTTTAACAAATCTAGACTCTGATTTTGCAGAAATTCTGAGCACTCCCTGTAACTACTGAATCAGTGGGAGCTAGGCTTTGAACTTATGAGTCCTTTGTAAGGTTTAATTATGAAAAATCAGGTCTAACTGCCTCAAACAGGGCACTGAAAATTAGTGAACACTTTTGACTTTAATCTCTGTTTCTGCTCCCCACCTGTTAAACAGGTAATAATGTCTGATCACGTCATATAGGTTTGTGAGAACAAACTAACATGTTTGAAGCACTTCAAAACTGTTGTGAGGAGCAAAAAACTTATGAAGAAATTACTCATTCTGTCTTTGAATAGCAAGCCAATTAATAAGGCTGGCAGCCAAACACTGACTGAACAACAGAGAAATCAAATGATGAAGACGAGATTGTAGAGTGAGCACTACTCAGTCTACACTGATGCAGCAGCAGCCTGTGTGGAGAAACTCCCTTGTGACTTGAGTCTGCACACTTACCTTTAGTCCTGGTGTTTCTGAACCTTGGAGTGCTTGACTTCAATTGTAAACATCATTTTTGCATTAACATTATTTAGACCAGTTTTGGAAGGATTATGGTATTTCTTTTCATGTGTACCAAGGAACAGAAGCTGTTTGGGGTCAGTCTAGAGGCAAATGACCAGACACCTGTAACTCTTTCCTTTCCCCCTGCAGCATAATCCGTGCACAGCGCTCCGATAATGGATCCTACAGCTGTAAGCTGAAAATCCACAATGATGAGATCGTGTCAGACCCAATATTTGTTCAGCTGGAAGGTATGCCTAGCTTGGAAAATGCCAATGGCAGAGGGCTGCAGGAGCACTGAGACCAGGGGAGTTCACACCAGAGTGCAGAATAGAACTGGGCCACTGGGACTGCACCTGGAGAGGTCCAGGAGCAGAGAGGGGTGGGAGGCAATGCTGAATTCAGGCCAGCAGGGACTGTGACACTTCTGCTGAGAGCAGGCATCACAGTAGACACAGGACTGAGGGAACTTCCAGCCTGTTACCAGCACTGCTGCCAAATCCAGGCATGACCAATTATTAAGGCAGTTGCTGTAGTGAGCCCCCATCACAGTTGTTTCTGGAGCCCACTGTTTCTTGTGTCTGTCTGCACAGGGCTCCCACACTTCATCCAGCAGCCCCGGAGCCTGAATGTTACTAGGAACAGGCCTTTCAATCTCACCTGCCATGCGGTGGGGCCTCCAGAGCCTGTACAGATTCACTGGTTTTGGAACAGCAGCAAAGTGAATGAAAAACCTGACATTTCTCCCTCCATCCTAACTGTGCCAGGTGAGTATAATGGTGCCACTGAAGGAAATGGGGTGGGAAGGGATGCACTGCCTGCTCATCACTTGAACAAGAGAATGCTGGACTCTGATTGTAAAGCACCTGGCTTTGTTTATTGTACTTGGTGGCAGGCAGTTAGGTGGCAGTACTCATCTCCTGTTTGCTAATCTAACGGAGGAACAGCTAAACTGCTAATGTGACCATCAGGTTCTAATATCACCTTGTGTGTGAAAGGTCAGGAAGCCTCTTCCCTGGGCAAGTCCTAGCTTGGGCACATGTCCTAGATAAGTCACAGCTCTTGGAAAAGCATTGAATTATATGCCAACCCATGCACTGCATCTCTGAAGGGCTGGTGTGCACAGGTAAGGGAATGTGTTCAGACCTCCAGCCATTGAGTGTGTCCATCTGAGCAGTAAAGACAGGCAGTACAAAAGCTGATTTTGTGCAGAGGTCCTTTGCAATAGCAGGGGGACCTGCCAGACATGCAGGTACTTGCCATCCACTGCAGCACTCCATGCATTTCACTGTAGCATTCCCTTCATTCAGCACAGATTTTGCTTTAAGTGTTTAATTGAATACTGTATCTGTGTAGGAATATGAAGAGGGTGGGCATTGGCTTAATAGATAAAGTGGTCTAACTGGGACATGGTTTCTTTCCTCAGTGTCACACTGCAATGTACGCCCTGGAGCTGGTTGTTGTAGAAGTTGCTCTTGGACGTTATTTGGCCAGTGGCCTACAAAGACTGCAAGCTTCTTTTGGTTTATTTATAGGCTTAGACATATCCCACAGAATTTGTTAGGAATTTCTCCTGTAAGTTAGGAAAATAAAACCACTTCATTTCAGCTAACCTGCCTACCAGAATGAGCTGGACCATTAATAAGTTATAAGAACAAGGTTAGTAAGAGGATGAAAAACTAATAGACAACCCTTTTAGTAAAGCAGGTTTCTTTCCCACGTAAATTCACCACTGCTCTCAGATGACCTCCTCGAAGGTATCGCCAATTTACTTGATTGTCCTCAGTGAGCATTCTGTGGGTCTGCTGTGAAAGGGTGTAGAGTCTGAATTTTGAATGGGAAGGTTTTTCATTGTCAAGCATAGGTCTACACCACAGTCACAGAGAACTCAGTCTTGCTCTGAGAGGAATAGGCCCCACCCACTCCTCTCGGTGTACATCAACACCAGGAATATGGGGCAGGGAGCTGAGGACACTCTGAGGAATGCCCCAAGCTGCTATTCTTAAGTACTTCAGAAACCCAGGTCTTGAGCGCAGCACTGGACAGCAGTGCTTTCTGCCTCCCTGGTGTAGACAGACCCTGAGAGCCCAGAGAAACTGATGGAAATGGACCCTGCAACAGATTGTTTGCTTTGTATCTGGGTCTCTCCAGACACATATAACTTAAAGTATACCTCTTGGCCCACCCCAGCCCCCTGACTGGAGGCCCATGGGCTTCTGTCAGTGTTCAGGGTCCCATGGCTGTCCTGTCCTGTCCTGCCCTTCCCAACATGGCTGCTACTGCACAGGGGGAAGGAATTGGTGGCCACCCAGACTTTAATGGAGAATGGGAAGCTGTGAAGAGGCACTGGGTTTCTGGGTGAACCCCGTGCTTTTGATATCAGCAGGGGGTGGGATTCCAGGTCCCTGCACAGAGGCACTGCTTCTCTCTTCATTATGGCATTCCCTTCTTTAGCCATGGCTTCCTTTCCTCTACGGCATGCTCTCCTGCTACTGATGCCATCTAGGGGCCCATGGGGGACGCTGAGGCTGAGGGCTAGCATGTCCTGCATTTTTCCCTTTGCTTTCCTCTGCCAGTGAAGCCACTCACTTTAGCATGCCCCTGTGGAGTTGTTCCTTCACTATAACCTCTTGCATGGCTGCACAGTCTGTTATGCTCGATGTGAATACATGGAGAGTCTCTGAAGTGTGTCCTAAATCAGAACAGCTGACTTGGTCTTATTGTTTCTGTGGTGAAAGGCCCCAGATCATGTCCCGAAGACAGAGGTGACATTATTGCCATGTCCCAGAGACAAGCTTTTGTGTAGTAGCCAGTCACAGGGCTCAGTCCTGTCATCCTTTTGTGTCCATTGTCCTAAGGTAAGGTTGATAACGATAGTAGAACTGCAGGTTACAAGTGACCTGGGGGAACCTGAGATGAACACGCTTCCTCCATGGACACCACAGTGGGAGATTAAGTACCTTGCTCAAGGCCAGTGGCAGGGCAGGGCAGCACTGGGTCTCTCAGGTGCCAAATGAACACCCTGAGCCATCCTCCCTTCCTCTCCCAGTCAGGTCAGGAGTAGGTCCAGCTTCCATGGGGAAGTGCTGTGCCAACCCTGAGTCCTACCTTAGGCATCCAAGTCTAGATTTATTTTCTCAAGTGTGGCAAAAACAGGGAGCTACAGGGTTAGTGCCATCAAACTAGGATGTATGGCAAGCTTGGGGTATGCCCCCTACACAGGGCACAACCCAGTCATACTTTGGATGAGCCAGGTGAATCTTTTGTCCCCTGAAGCAAAGTTACTGGAGTTCTGGCTTCTGGCCCGTTCTTCAGAGGGACTAAAATTTCTTCTGAAAGGGAAGTCTGTGTCAAACTCTCTTCCTTCCTCAGCAGCCTATAAATAAATCTTTCCATCCCTTGGCCAGGCTGACCGGTGCCCAGCAGTTCCCAGCAGCACCAGGGTTGCATCCACAGCAAGCTGCAAGCCCAAAGACTTTGCAGAAGGCTAGAAGTGACACTGGTGTAGGGAGCCCAAAACAGCAGAGTTGTTGGTGCTGGTTCTGGCCCTGCCACTGCTCCAAGTCAGTCTGACCATCAGCCCATGCAGCAGTTTCCTTCATCTCCAGTAATGTGGGAGGGTGACTTCCTGCGTGGCAGCCATGTGTTCTACCCAGGGCAGGGAACACTATATTTCCTGTCCTCCAGGCTGTCTGGGGAATTGGGCGCTCCTTGGTTTACATTCCCTGGGAGCTGGCTGAGGTCCTGGTACACTGAGCAAAGCACTGGAACAGGAGGGGTAGAGATCAGAGAAGGTCCTGTGGTGAAATTCTCCCATGTGCTAGAGCAGTCTGTGTCTCTCTGGTATAGGCTGGCTTAGTTGGCCACAGGGGATTGCCCTGGCATAGAGGAAGTTGCCCCTTCATTCCAGTGATCTCTGACCACTTGCAGCTCCTGTTGCCATTGAAGCCTGTTCAGGTTAGAGCAGCTATGGGACTGGCTGACTGGTGTGGGTGTATGTATGCACAGATGACTTAGTGCAACCCCCTCGCACATCCCCGTTCCACTCACCTCCTAGGCTGGCACCAAGGATCAGGGCTCTTGTCTTTCTGTGGTGTAGTTCTACCTGCAGACTCATCTCCCTGGGTGCTTGTGTCTGTGTTAGTGCAAGCAGCATGTCAGAGCAATGTGATTATAAGGTCTCCTATGAATGTGAGTGTAAGGGAGGTCACATCTGGTTACTGTCAGCTGCTGCTTCTAGCCTCAGAAGACAGAACAAATATAGATGTGGAAGAACCTTGAATACCCAAGGAGACAGGAAGGATTAGCAAAGATCAGGGAGGGGACAGAGCCCCTGGAAACCCAGGATGGATAGAGAAGTCCCTTCATTCCCATTATCACCATCCACAAGAGAAAAAGGAGGGGGGAATACTTGATTCACTCTTTAGAACAAAGTTCCCAGATAATTACCAGAGATGTTATGACTGGCATGTTGTGGATTCCAAAGATAGATTTAAAAGGCAGTGAAAGTTGGAACATGTGACTCATTCGTCCTGCATTTTCTGTGTCCCTGTTTGGCAAACTTTAGGTCAGATCCATGCAGTGACCTTAGAAAGGTCAAAGCAACTGCAAATGTGAGTCAGGACTGTGTGGGGTGCAGGCATTTTCAGTGTGAGGCATTCACCTCAATGAACTGTCAAAAGTAGGGGCTTGAAAGTCAGTCAGTCCTTGCTTAGAGATCCACTGCCTGACAGGAAGATAGGTTTGGAAAAAAATATGGTGTTCTCTTTTTTTGAGTAAGGGGGAGTGAGTAAAATGGGAAACTTTTGAATACAAGAAGACAATAGTGTGTGTGTGTGTGTGTGTGTGTGAGAGAGAGAGAGAGAGAGAGAGAGACCCTGATCTCTGTGGAAGAGCTGTAGAGCATTGCAACAAGCCTTTAATACTGTAATTACAGAAAAACAGCTCAGTTGACTTGCCACTGAATAAGGCTTATTAATCCACTGTATCCGAGTCCAGTGGTTTTCAAACTGTGTTCTGTTGAACCTGTGGTTTCATGATAGTTCATCAGGGGTTCTGCAAAGAGATTGGAGATAATGGCAGAGCAGGCTGGGTGACAGCGTACCACCATTGTGGGGTTGGGTCATTGGCTTCGTGCTAGTCTTTAGGATAGGAGTAGGGGTTCTGCAGCAGAAGAAGTGATATGAAAAGGTTCTGTGACTTTAGGAAGTTCTAGTCATCCTGCACAGGAACAAATTCTGCT
>NW_005842125.1:1572246-1576555 GCF_000455745.1 Alligator sinensis | reverse complement strand
CTGCTGAAGTTTGTGATAAAACTTCCACAGACTTGAGGGTGGTATTGACTCACAGCAAGCAGATTTATTTTGGTTTTGCACTAGACACTGGTAAGAGACTGTTTAATCTCCCTCACCTGGATGTCTGTGACCAGATTACTGATCAACAGCCCTGCTATATCTGGGGTAGGACTCACTGGAATGCAGTGCTATGGACCCAGCCACCCCAGATCAGAGGTTGGAGGTGCAGGCATGAAAACTTTCTCCCCCAGGTCTTATTTTGAGCAATGAAGGGTACAGCCTCCCATCCCTGCAGCCAGGCTCCCACCCTCCCACTCTGCAGGCACCAGGGCAAGTAAAAGTAAAATCTGAGCCCCTGAAATCCCCTGTGGTTCCCAGTACTGGATGAAGACACAGCTGCTTAACAGCCCTGACTGAGGCATAGAATTGTCCAGTGGCGAAAAATTTTCTGTGTAGACAGCTGTGTGCAGCAGCAAAATTGCTGCTGGGCTCCCCCACTCCCATGACTGAGGAGGTCAGTAGTAGCTTTAGAGCTCTTTGTATCCTTTCTATTTGACATGTGGCACCTAAGTGTGGGAGACACCAACTAATCTTCTGGAGAGCCCAAATCTCAGGTCCTTGCCTTCCTTCCAAGCCAAGGAGCCAGTGTCCCAAAGAGTATTGTGAAGGATCAGGCAGAGGAGGAGTGTGACACACAGGGCAGGACCTTTTGAACTCCATGTCAACAACAGCTGATAAAGCATCCTCCAGTGCAGTGTGAGAGACTACTTCCCCTTTCTTCTGGATTCTGGAAGTAAAGCCTGGTTTTGTGGCTTCTGTCCCTAACGGAAGACTGGTGTCTACGATGAGGCCATTGAAAGGTGGCTGCTGTGCACCAGTCTAGGATAGGATTCTGGATGGCTGTGTGTGTGTCTGATTCACTGCAGATCTTGGCACCAGATTGCAGAACATAGAATCATAGAAAACTAGTGTTGGAAGGGCCCTCAGGAGGTCATCTAGTTCAACCCCCTTCTCAAACCAGGACCATCCCCAACTAAATCAAGCTGAGCCTTAAAAACCTCCAAAGATGGAGATTCCACTACCTCTCTGGGTAACCTGTTCCAGTGCTTCATCACCCTCCTAGTGAGAGAGTTTTTCCTAATATCCATCCTAAACCTCTCTTGCTGCAACTTGAGCCCATTGCTCCTTGTTCTGCCATCTGCCACCACTGAGAACAGTCTAGCTCTATCCTCTTTGGAACCATCCTTCATGTACTTAAAGGGTGCTGTCAAATCCCCCCTCACTCTTCCTTTTTGCAGACTAAATACATCCAGTTCCTTCAGTCTCTCCTCAGAAGTCATGTGTCTCAGCCACCCAACCATTTTCGTTGCCCTCTGCTGAACTCTCCAACTTGTCCACATCCTTTCTGTAGTAGGGGACCAAAACTGGACATGGTACTCTGATGTGGCCTCACCAGTGGAATAATTACTTCCCTCAATCTGCTGGCAATACTCCTACTAATTCAGCCCAGTATGCTGTTAGACTTCTTGGCAACAAAGGCACACTGCTGACTCATATCCATCTTATTCTAACATAAAATGGCTGTGTCCACACGTGCAGGGATGTAAGTTTGCAGCAGCACAAATAGTGGCACAATTTTGTGTTGCTACTTTGTGCCACAGTGCATGCCCCTGCCCATGCACTTGCAGCAGGACACATTGTCCCACTGCTCCATATGCTGTAGGGGAGGCTGGCTGGGGCACAGAGTGCCTCAGCACAGGGCTAGCTGGCAGGCAGGCAACCGCTGCCCTGAGGCATGCTGTGCCCCAGCAATCCGGGGAGCAGCACATGGAGATGGGGGAGCAGGCAGCCCTCGGCTGCCTGCTTTTCCATTTCCATGTGTTGCGGAGCCCCTGCACTGGGGCGCAGCATACCTTGAGATGGGAGAGCAGGCAGCCCTGAGTTGCTGCTCCCCTGTCTCCACATGCCTCAGTGCGGGTGTCTATTGTGGAGCCCTGGGGCTGCCTGCTCCCCTGTCTCAAGACACACTACACCCCAGCTAGCTGCATTGTTCAATTACAGAGTTCCTCAGAAAGAGAGCAGGGGAGTTGAGGGTACTATCAGTGCCTGGACCCCAGCAGTGAATGGTAGGGGATTTGTTACGTATAGTCTCCTCAGGGCATCCTTTCTGCAAAGCCCTTTCTTCTGAGCTCAGCTAGCCTCTACATCAAGGGTCAGCAATGTTTTGGGGCAGAATGCCAAAAACACCCACAACTTTGACTTGTAAGATGTTGGCATGCCAGGGCATGCAGTTAGGGAGGTATAAGGGGCCTGATCGTTGTTGTGGCAATGCAACCCCAGCACCTTTCTGACTGTCTGCTGTCAGACATGTATGCCAAGCAAAATGCCGTAGTGTGCTATGCTCTAGCACCCATGCTGGGGGTTGCTTACCCCTGCTCTACACAAACATCCCAACTCCCAGGCCCAGATACCTGTTCTCAGTTGGGCTCCACCTGAAGAGAGTCCTTCCTGGTTTCCCAGCTGTACAGGGGCAGACACCCTGTTTCACACGACATACAGGTTTCTCTGCTGGCTAAACTCAGCTCTCATTTACATGCACGTCACTGCCTTGACCATGTTCTGGGAGTAGAACTAGGCCTTTCAAATTGACCTGTACTGATTGTGCTGTGTGTTTTCAGCACTTTAAAGTAATCTCACTAGATCAAAACAAACCAAAACTGCAGGAGGGGCCTGTAAACAGTGGAGAGCTGAAGAACCAAAGAGGCACAGGCCCCATTCCTTCAAACACCCGCATGTGAGCCCAGTTAAGCATGTGCATTACTTGGCAGGACTGGAGCCATGTGGTTTAGGGAGTGAACGTGCCTTGGAAAACAGCCAGGAACACTACAAGAAAGCCTGAGTATTGCATAAAACAAAGCCAGCTTTAGAGAAGGTGGGCCAGATTCTCCTCTTGATTTCCTCATGTGACTGAGATCTGTGGAGATGCAGGAACAGGACAGTATGTCACGTATTGTTAAGTTTTAATTACAGAATTTTAGGACCTAGTTGAATGAAACAGTTGCCAGTAGAAATACTGACCATCACATGATCATGGTCTAAAGCTACTGGGAAAAGCAATGGCATGTTCTATAGGCAGTGTTTCTGTCCTGTTAGCACCCACCTTCCCCCAACCATTTTGGTCCCAAAGTGAACGGCCTAAACACAACTAGTGGTCCTCAGCCTCTGACCTGTTTGTACTGTGGATGATTATTTGCCCTGGGCATGAAGATTAAATGGAAAGCATGTCTTGTTTGCTGCTTGAAGAATTCTGTATAGGTCTGAGTTTCTGTACTGTGCTTTGCAATCCATGCTTGGGCACTGGGTTTGATTGACAGGGAGATAAGTAGAAAACTGATTGCTTCCAATCTGACTAAAATAGTCTTATAGGATTTAACATTCCTTGGGGGCAGCAAAAGGGCATTCAGGGGAGAGTGTCACTTGGAAGAAATGGATGCCTTTAAGTCGGCAGCACCGGATGAGCTCCATCCGAGGGTGCTGAAGGCACTGGCCAACATCATTGCAGAGCCACTGGCGGGAATATTTGAATGCTCGTGGTGCACGGGCCAAGTCCCGGAGGACTGGAAAAGGGCCAGTGTGGTCCCCATTTTCAAGAAGGGGAGGAAGGAGGACCCGGGCAACTATAGACCAGTCAATCTCACCCCCATCCTTGGCAAAATCTTTGAAAAAATTATCAAGGCTCTTTTGCGAGAGCCCGGCAGGACAAATTATGCTGAGGGGAAACCAGCACGGGTTCGTAGCAGGCAGATCATGCCTGACTAATTTAGTCTCCTTTTATGACCAGGTTACGAAAAACGCCTGGACACAGGAGTAGGGGTGGATGTCGTATACTTAGACTTCAGGAAGGCCTTCGATACGGTATCCCACCCCATACTGGTGAACAAGTTAAGAGGCTGTGACTTGGATGACTACACAGTCCAGTGGGTGGTGAATTGGCTAGAGGGTCGCACCCAGAGAGTGGTGGTGTATGGGTCGGTTTCTACCTGGAAGGGTGTGGGCAGTGGGGTCCCGCAGGGCTCGGTCCTTGGACCGATACTCTTTAATGTCTTCATGAGCGACTTGGACGAGGGAGTGAAATGTACTCTGTCCAAGTTTGCAGATGACACAAAGCTACGGGGAGAGTGGACACGCCGGAGGGCGGGGAACAGCTGCAAGCAGACCTGGACAGGTTGGACAAGTGGGCAGAAAACAACAGAATGCAGTTCAACAAGGAGAAATGCAAAGTGCTGAACCTAGGGAGGAAAAATGTCCA
>NW_005842125.1:1547112-1571704 GCF_000455745.1 Alligator sinensis | reverse complement strand
CTTTCCTGCCTAGGCAGGGGGTCGGACTCAATGATCTATTGAGGTCCCTTCCGACCCTAACATCTATGAATCTATGAGGTAATTGACAAAAGCAGAGGAGCCAGTGTGCCTCAGCAAGGCCATTGACTCCATGTCATTTCATACCAACTGAGCATCTCAGCCATAGTGTGTGTGTTTATGGCTCAGGAATGACAAAACTAACAGACCCTGGTGGAGGTGGACTTAATGGTAGGGCTGTGCGAAGCTTCGGTAGCCGATTTGATTTGGAGGAGATTCGGTCCAATTCAGCAGCCAAACTTCTGAATCCAGATCGAAGTGGGAGACCCCTTAAAAGGTCCAAATTGAATCGGAAGCCTCTGAATTGATTTAGAGAGATTCGGAAGGCTTGCAGCAAACAAACAGAAGAGGGAAGGAGATGGGGTGACCGTAGGCATGAACAGGGGCTTGAATGGGAGTGGGCATGAATGGGAGCGGTTGATCAGGTTGTATTCAGTCTTAAGAACTGGTCTCCGGCATTAACTCAAACCGGAGACTTTGTTGCACTGACAATCATGGGTGACTGGTGCCACCGTAGTTTTTTGGGGGGGGGGCACATCCCCTCCCCCCCCGCCATCGTGACCAGTCAGCGACCAGGGGGGTCCCCCCATGGCCAATCTTGTCGACTGGGGTGGGGTTCCCCCAGTGGCTGATCATGCTGACTGGGAAGCGGCCACGGCACTCCTGGAAGTTTCTGAGGTGCTTCATCCGGTGCTCCCACTCCCCGACTGGTGCTCACAGCGGGGGCACCGGCACTCCCACTTGCCACCCCTGCCTGTCACCTAAATGGGGGGGTCCAGCCTTTCAGGGGTGCACCAGTGCTCTCAGGGAGTGTACATGCATCCCTGTACACCCCCTAGGTATCACCACTACTGACAATAGAGTTAAAGGAGCTCCCAGCGCTGGTATTGATTTCTTCCTTTTCGCTGTCTGCAGGTGTTAATCACTGCTTGTTATCTTGTTATCGCAGCCCACTATGCCTATTACTGTCATTTGTTCATTCACCCCATTCCCATTCGTTTAGAGATCAGCCCGACACAGAGGAGTGGCAGTTTGATTCCTCACTTACAACAATGGTTTCTAATATTGTTACAGGATACAACTTACTTCTGAAGTAAAATACATTCAGTAAAATTTTAGAAGTATAAAATATGAAATATAAAAGGTAAAATGCCATGGCACAGTGAGACAGATAATGGGAGAAATATAAGAATACAATAATACATTATACTTATACAAATGCCTGTTAAGTGTAATTTCATAAAGATACAATTTCATACCCTATAAAATACCTATATAATTTTATATCCTTATGCTTATGTCTTATAAAATACTTATTAGAATGTAATTTAATTACCTATGTTTTATGATGGAGGGAGAGAAGAAGAGGGGGAGAGGAGGAAGGAAGAAAAGGTGGAAGGAGAAAAGATGAAAAGAGAAATGCACCAAAGTGGGGAGGGTGCAGGCAAAGGGCGTCTTGTTACAGCTTCATGCCCACACGAGCAGCTACCATCCCTGCTGTTTTCATCCCACTTTGCCTTAACACACACACGTGATACAAGTTTTAACAGTTTGGGGAGCACTTTCATAGAAACCCCTGCACCTATCTCCGTGAAACTTGGCAGGCTTCGTGCCCTCAGAAGGGGCTACCTTCCCTGCTGTTTTCATCTGAATCTGCAAAAAAATGACAAGAGTTATGGCTATGTAAATCATTCCCCATTCTAGTCTATGGCCGAATCTCTGACTTGGTGCTCAATCTCCAAATCTGAATCGGCCAGATTGAATCAGGACAGTGATTCAAATCACTGAATTAAATCACTGTCCCTCCAAATCGGCTGAATCCAAATCCAAATTGAATACTTGTTGCTTCGTATAGGCCTAGAAGACATATCCCAGACAGCTTTAAATGAGCTAACTTGGGGTCCTCTGGGTAGTGCAGCCAGAGCAGCACAGAGTGCAGTGTGAGCTGCAGAACTCCCCGCAATGCCACCCACCCCTGGAAGCCAATTAGTACTTAGGTGGTTCATCTGCCCTGAGCTCCAGTCTGCTTCAGCTGTATTGCCATGACCCCCGGCCCAGCTAAGTGTAATGCTGGCTGTGGCATGTGTCTTAGTTGTGTGAAGACATTTCCCCAAAAGTCACACCCAGAGAGGAACATCACACTCACCTGCCATGCTGGAATGGGAGTCACACCCAGAGGACCAGCAGAGGGGCAGCCCCCTGCTTCAGAGGACAAAGCGTGCTCTTTGTGTAGGAGAAGTACAAGAGAGTGGTGTTCATAAAGTATCTCTTTGGGCTCTTATAGAAGTCCCTGAACTTCCTGTTTGTTGCAGATGTAGGAGGGTGCAGAAGCATGGAAAAGCTTCAGCTGAGTGTGACATGAGCCCCACATAGCCTAGGGTCCCCAGGCTACTGTAACTGGAGGCAATAGCAGTCAGGTTGGGGTTTTCAACCTCTCGGGTGACTTCACCTTGAGAATTTAGTCCAGCAGTGGCTTTCCAGGGTGCCCCCTTTCAGATGGTAGGTCCTGAACTTTGTATGAGGCATCCCCATGGCCATCCTATGTATTACAAGTCTGGACCCTGGCAAAGACTAAAGAGGCTAGGCCTATTCAGTTTAGAAAAGAGATACTTGAAGGGGGGGCATGAGAAAAGTTTAAAAACTACTAAGTGGTGAAGAAAAAGTAAATAGGGATTTCTTTACTCTGTTTCTCTCAATATAAGAAGTAGGGATCAGAAAATGAAACTAGTAGGTAGTAAGTTTAAAACTAATAAAAGGAAGTTCTTTTTCATGCAATATAAAATTAAAGTGTGGAACTCATTGCCACTAGATGTGGAAATTAACAGTTCAAAAAGGGATTGGACACATTCTTGGAGGAACGAGGCATCAATAGCTATTGAGCATGGGAGTTAGAGAGACAGTCTCTGAATTAGAACTTCCTAGACCTTAAATTCTGGAAGCTGCAAGTGAGACACAAACAGTGGGGAAAAAGCCCTATTGATACCTGGTTTCATTCTTCCTTTCAGCATCCACTCTCAGCCACTGTGTGACACAGGATACTGGGTAAGGTGGACCTATGGTCTAACCCAGTCAGTGGCAATTCTTATGTTCTTAGTAATTCTGCCAGTTCACAGAGTTGCTTGGCTTGAGCAACCTTCAAGGAATAACCCAAATCGTCTTGGATCCTCCCTTGAATTTCCTCTCCTGGAAATGTGCCCTGGTATCGGAGATGGAGCACTGTCCACATCCAGGTTTACTTTTAATCGGAGAACTGAGACAGGCTGTAAGACCTGCAGGACTGGATCTACCCCTTGCTTCTCATTCTCTTATGCTTTCTGGTTCTCTTTTAGAGGCTTTCAGTGCCATAAGTGGAATCAGGATGTTGACCTTTCAGTCTAGGTCCCAATGCCCTGCTGAAGCAGAAATGCAGCCTGAGGCAAAATGGATGTGGTTAGTGCAAAGAGAACTTGGTTGTGTTTCTGGGAAAAGAAAGAAGCATTAAAATCAGGAGAAGCTTTGATTTTTCTATTGAATTACCCTCCTGGTGCCTGGAGGAGTGCTCCTGGGCATGCACGGGCCATTGGAATGACACCTGGAAATCTGTTCCTTTGTGTGATCTGAGACTCTGAGTCAAGAGCAGGATGAAACTGAAAGTAAAATAGGGTAGAAAAATCATGTTTTTGTTACCATACTGTGATTCTCCACTCATGGTGTCCATATTATCTGATTGCAGGGCTTAATGAACCAGCAATCTTCAGCTGTGAAGCTCACAACAGAAAAGGACTGAGTACATCAATTGAAGGGCAGATTAACATAAAAGGTAAGGAGTGAAGAGGCAGCCCATCTCACTGCTGATACTACCATCTCTGAAGAATGCCTGGCTTCTTCCCTACTGCCATGTGCGGCTACGGAGACTGTGGAATGAGAATATTTTCCTGGACGCTGTGCTCCAAATACCCATGTCAGTCCTTCTCACCTAGGATATATCTGTGTTAGGGCCAGAGATGACACCAGTCACCCCCAGACATTTCTTTGGGCTGTTTTCCTCAGGGAGAGAAGGTGCTTCCATCCCCTCCTCGAGAGGAGAGAAGCCAAACCACAAGTGTTCCAAGAACTGGAGGATGCCCTTTCAATGGAAGGGTCCAGGGAAGTGGGTAGTGTCACAGTGCATCACACTGTGGCCTGAGATCCTCACCTCCACAGTAGAGCATGTCACCTTAATTTACCTCCCTGACCATTGTGACAAGAGCAAAGAAAACAAATGCCTGACATTTTTACCTGCTCAAAGAGGGTCTTCTAGTGGCAGCATGAAGGGTCACCCATTCAGCATTGTCTGCCAGAAGGAACCCCAAGTGAGCTGGCAAAGGAAAAAAAACATGTCGCAGAGAGCCAAGAGCATGGGGCCTACTGTGACAGTACCCGTGCCCTGCCCCCTCAGTGCCAGTGGTGCACACCAGGGCTGACACTCGGACAGGAAGTGCCTAGAAGTTCATTTGAAAAGAGAACTGTCAACTGAAAGTCTGTTTCGGAAGGGCTGTATCACTCTCTTCCTTCCTTTGTACGCCTTGCCTCACCTCAGAGTTTCCATAGGAAATTATGGAAATTCTTGAAATGCTTTTGCAGGAGTCACCTTGGGCAGTCACAGGGAAGTTTTCTCTGAAATGTAACATTCACTTCCCATCGAGGCTGAACTCTATTTTCAGTTCACAAACATAGGGCACTCACAAATTGCCCCAGAAATAGTCCTCTTCCACTCAGCAGCTTCTCTACCCTGCTGTCAGCATTTCAAACTAGCACTGCTCCAACACAGAGGGCTGGAAACACTGCTCTTGACGGTGTAAGAACATACATGCACTTCTCTAGGGCTTCTGCAGCAGGCCAACAGAGCTCTGGGACAGAAGCTATCATGTGCTTAAAGCCAGGCCAGGCTGGCTTGCAACATTTTTCCAGGGAAACTAATTGGATGACCTCTTTTTAAAATGGTTTAGCCTGCGAGTTGGGGCACCTCACAATACCAATGCATGTGTATTCACCCTGGCCTCATAGCAGCAGCACATTCAAGCAGAGGGGGCAGTGAGTCTAGGGACAACCCCAAACCCAGATGGCCACAGCACTGTGGTGGCAGGGAGCTGGGTCCAGGAGGGATGGGATGGAGCAGTGTCAGGACTGGATGCCCTGTGCAAAGGGAGACAGATTATTCTGGCTCATGAGAGAAGTTCAGAGCATGGTAAGAGCTACTCCCAGCTCTCTCCAGTGTCAGTACCAGGGGTACAGCCCAAGATAATAGGAAATCAAGGCCCTTCTTTGTTAAATTACTGTCTTGGCAAGTGTATTGCCTTTTACCCTGTCCTTTTCCCCCAGAGGGGAACATTTCCTGGCTGTTGGACCCAGCACAGGACTGCTGGTGAGAAGAGTTGCCAATGGGCCCAAGAGATGGCACCTGTTCAAGTGACAGCCCCCCTGTCACTTCCTGCAGCTTTCTCTGTGCCTTCAAACCCACCATTTGGCATCTCCGCTGCCATGCTCTATTATAACACCTTCCATATCTCTTCAGCCAGCCTATCTGCCCCCTCCCTGAGTCAAGCAATTCATCCCCTACCTCTGAGTGGTGTGTCCATGAGGATAAATATATTTCAGACTGTCAGACACTAAATCCAACCAAGTTTCTGTGTTGCTTGTGCAGTTCTGACCTGGCATGTGCAGTAGATCAGCGATACCCAGCCAGAAGAGCTGCTTTTCAAGGGTCTGGAGGGAATACAGCTTTCCGAACACATTTAATTGTGTGACATCATGAGGATGTACAGTTTCTAAATTGCCTGGATGCCCATGAGCTTGCATAAAGCACCTCTGCTGCAGAGAATGAGCATTTGCAGGACATCCACCGTGCCTGGAGCTGCCAGGGGAGACCTTGGGGTGATGTGGTTCTCCACCTCTCTGCATGACTTGGATATTGCTACTTGAATCTGCCTTCTGGACTCTGCTGGTTGTGAGTGTCTCCCTTGTACCACAAAGCAGCCAGCTGGCACCATGAAGAAGGCTGAGCCTATTCCTGTGTAGTGAGGCAAGAGTCTCCTGCAGGCCTCCTCTTTACTGAATTAGTGGTATTCCCTGCCCACACAAATGCCTAAATCCCTTTTTTTGAACTGCAGCCTGATGCCTGCCTGCTACCTGAGATAAGCATTGTGTTCATCAAGGATAGCATTTAGGTACACCAGATCTGAACCCGCCTGACTTTTTCCTGTAGGAATACCATCTCCACCCATGAATGTGCATGCCCTGAACAGATCAGCCCATGACATTTTGATTGCCTGGATCCCAGGCTTTGATGGCTACTCTCCTTTCAACAGCTGCAGTGTTCAGGTAAGCACTTATACCCTGTCTTCATTCTTTATATGGTGCATTGCAGGAGGCCTCAGAGAGAGGCTGCACACAGGAAATCAATCCTTTTTGGGCCTGCCTGTCTGCTTCTGGGCATCTGGGGAGAGCCCTTGGGCAAGGCTGGCTTGATTGCAGGGAGCATATGTTTAACAAATCAGAACATGGGGTCCTCTTCCACCTGGGGCAAGGACTGTGATTGGCTCAGGCATGGGATATGTGTTTTGTCTGTGTGGGGCACCTGGCAAGCCAGGTATCTCTCCTCTTGATGGGGAGGTGGCTTGAGGTGACACAAGGGTCCTAGCCCTGATGATTTTATGGAGTTGATGCCAGAAGGTCCCTGGTGATCAGATATTTGATGCTTAGTGGTGTGCAGTACACAATCTCATCAAGTATGTCATAGCGATTGTGAGGTTGTGGTGATCAGGACAGGCCAGTGTTGCCCCAGGGGAGGCTCATGGATTGGGGACAGTAAAAGAAGGAAAGGTGATGCTTCATTAGAGATCCCTAGAAGGCCCCATTTCACCCCCAAACCAGGTTGGGTTTGTTGTTGTTGTGTTTTTTGTTGTTGGGTTTTTTTGGGGGGGTGCGGGGGAGAGGTTAGCACATGCTTTAATGACAATTTGCTAAAGCCATTGTGAAATCCATGCAAACTATTTTATATAGCTCATGGTCCCTGTATTTGTAATCTGTGTAGCTTCTAGTCAGCCTTATGTTGTAATGGCATGGGACAGAGCAGGGATGTGATAGGAATGCACTCCTGTGTTCACGACAGGGGTGGGTTGCACTTTTACTGAACTGGAAGACTCATCCTTGTATCGAGGGACTACCAACGATGTGAGCAGGTTGCATCCAGAGGTGTTCACCAGCAGTGTGCCTGGCCTGCATAGCAGGCATATTACTGAGCCCTCTGTCCAAAATATCTGAGGGAACAAGGAAAGGGGACAGACCCCAGACAGGCATCATTTAGGCTCCAGCTCTGTGTGCAGCATGGAGCAGGGTCTGTGAGGGATTGACAGCCTGTTTCCTGTAGCTGGGGCAGTAGCTGGGTATATGAGCAAAAGGATGGGCCTGGGGCCAGCAGATGCCTCTTCTTCCAGTAAAGCGTAGTTGAAGATCTGGAATCTACAGGTATTGTTCACCAGGAAATACCCAGTAATTATGCTGCAGTTGATTGTTTCACACTTGAGCCATCTGTGTGTCATCCATGTCATTCAGGCTGTAGCTGCTCAGTGTCTTGAAAAGCTGCTCATTGTAGAGAAAGTCCACGTGCTAACATACATCTAGATGATGACTAACTGAACAGGAGTGGCATATGAGCATGAATCTTGACACCACAAGACTCCTAGAAGCTAAGTGGCCATGGCAATTTTCCAGGGAGGGGAGAGCAGGTTGGAGGGGTGTAGCAAGCTGTCCTGCTGAGATCGGTGGGAAATACTTTTAGCTTGAAAGGGACCTTTGCCCAAGTCTCATCAAGGGGGAATGCACCCTTTCAGCTGGAGCCTGATGTTAGGGAGGCTGTCAGTGAGCCGGAGACGTACAGGGGGGTTGTGGTAGGAACTGCCAAAAAGGCAGGTGTGGTGACATTGCATGTCCCAGTGGAGCGAAGACCAGGGCTGAGAGAGCCCCATGCTGCCTGGCAGTGTGAGTTGGAGAAACCCTGCTCCCACTTCAACCCAGTGCAATGAGGAAAACAGGCTGAAAACTGCAGTAAATCCCTTATTTTCAAGCGCTGGTGGAAGCCTCCAGCAACTGTGCCTGAGTCACAATATGATAATACAGCTGTGCAGTGGGAGAGCAGTGCACCAGGACAGCAGCCAACAGAAAGGGCAGTCAGTGCCTCATCTGTGGCTCTGAGGAGCTTGGTTTGTGAAGCATGAGACCCCTGCTACATGGTGTCACTGTCTCCAGTGAGGCATCAGAGCTGGTGTGTAGCAATTCTCCACATCTGAGCACTCAGAGAAAAGCTGTCTTGCATTTGTGCATTGTGTCACAGTGGGAGGCATGAAAAGTTTAGAAAGGGCAAGACATTAAAAGGGTTATATGAGGTCAGATGCAGGGTGGTGGCAGCTCCCACATCAGCGCTCACGTAATTACCACTTAATTTAGTTAAGAGATGCCAGTGTTTTGGCATCTTGCCAGTGGGCAAAGATCAGCAGCTGCTCTCTCTGAGCTGATGCAAACCCAGGGAGTTCACGTTAAAAGCAGGAGGTACCTGTGGAGGAATCCTATGCTGGGGCACTAACTCCAGTGTCCAAGATAGTAATCATGTTATCTGGGAATCCTGGGTGCTGAAGAATATGGCTCCCTGGGCTGCTGTCTTTAGCTTGCTTGAGAAATGGAGCTCTGCTCTGTGCTCTAGCCCACTGGGGCCAGTTCACTGGAAGAGTATGAGAAGATTATAGTTTTGTGATAACAGTCTTCAAATACCTGAAGGCTGATTTCAGAGAGGATGGAGATGAGCTTTTTTCTGTGACCATAGGGAACAGGACTAGGACCAATGGCTTCAAGTTTCAGCAGGGGGAATTTAGGTTAGAGATTAGGAGGAACTTTCTGGCCATGAGGGTGATCAGGCATTGGAACAGGCTACCTAGATAAATCGTGGAATCTCCATCCTTGGAAGTTTTTAAGGGTAGTTGAGACAGACACTTGCCAGGGATGGTTTAGTCAGGGTTGATCCTGTCTTGACCAGGTGCCTGGACTGTATAGTCTTGTGAGGTCCCACCCAGTCCTACTGTTCTATGATCCTATGATTCCTAAGACGATGTGAGTTAATGGTCATACTGCTCTATGACTGGCCTCAGCTTGTGTTAATGTTTAATCAGTGCATTGTGAACACCCCACTGTAGGCTCACATTTCACCTGGAGCAGCTGAACGCAGGTTGTGAAGCAGTGAGTCCTGCCCCAGCCCTGTAGCCACAGCAGCTTTGCTAGCAGCTGTAGCACTGCAGATCTGTCACATGGGGGTGGGTAGATACTTTGCATAACAGTGTTCAGCTGCATTTGGGGTCCTGGTGAGCCAACACACAGGCCCAGGGTACTGAACAGTATACATACCTGTCTCCATCTCTATCCTTGGGAAAGGACAGTGAGGACATGTCTGCAGGGCAGGTACCTTTCTGCCAGGCCTCAAGCACAGCTCCCTCCTCATCGCTCCTTATTCCATAGTTGTGAGGAAAAGGGGCAGTAGCACCTGTATGCTTGTGCCACAGCCATTCTGTTACTATGCCAGCACTCAGTCTGACCTTTTGGGTAGGCACAGGGCAGAAAGAACAGGAAGTGAGTGTCAGGCTGTGGAGGATCCTGAGACACAAGTGCCTGAATCCTATTTCACTTTACACAACTAAGTGGCAGTTTTCCAGCTGCATAAGTGGCATTTTTGGCCCTTGAACACAGTGTGTGATTCTGTTCTCTATGCACTGCAAACATTTAAGTGTCCACACAGCTTCTGAGCATGCTCAGTAGGCCATGTACTGTCAGGACAGGCACTCGGTTACATTTTTTTTTTATCAACTATCCCCTGATAGGAGGATGATGTCTGCTGGGGGGATGGGGGAATTACTGGTGAGTTTTAAGGTGTCTGAGGAGTCTAATCTGTGCTCTGCAAGTTGTTCCACAGACATGACAAGTGGTGCCTTAGTGGGGGCACCACTGTTGGACAGGATATTGTGCATTTTTCTTCCTCCTCTGTCATTTCTTGGCTTCCTGAGCAAGACAGTTCTCTTCGAATTGGGCTTGATGTATGGTGCAGCACCACTGAGACCTGTTACCAGCCAGCACTTCCCAATTTGTAGGGTTGATGCCACCCTTCTTAAGGTATGCTTTCAGGGTGTCCTTGTAGCTCTTCTTCTGTCTTCCATGGGTCCTCTTATGATGATTGAGTTGAGAGAAGAGGACTTGCTTTGGGAGATGAGTGTCAGCCATCTGCACACAGTGGCCAGCCAAGCAGAGTTGATGCTTCATGTTCTTTGCCTCAATGCTGGTTTTGTTAGCTGCAGAGAACATGCTGGCATTGGTGTAGTGGTCTTCCCATCTAATATGAAGAATTTTCTTGAAGCAACGCTGATGGAACCATTTCAGGCACTTAAGATGTCTTCAATATGTCAGCCACATCTCACACCCATAGAGAAGCATGGGGATAACTGCTGGAGCAGGCTGATGGAGTACCTTCGTCTTTCCAATGTTAAGGGAGAGTCCCAGGCTGTGATAGACACCTGAGAAAAGGTGGACTGTAGATTGGTCTCAGTGTGCGCAAGGATAATACAGTTGTCAGTGTACTGAAAGTCAGTGATGCCAGTCTTGGTAACTTTCATTTTGCTGTGAAGGCGCTGCAGGTTGGAAAGCTGACCGTCCATTCGATACTCAAGCCCAATTCCAGGAGAAAGGTGGTCATGGATGAGAATCAAAATCACAGCAAGATAGATGGAAAAAAGGGTTGGGGCGATGACACAGCCCTACTTGACACCAGTACAGATAGTAAATGGGTCTGTCTCTGATCCACTGCAAAGGACTGTGGCGGTCATCCTGTCATGGAGTCCACTGAACTTCAGTGGAAAACCAAACCTAGCCATCACCTTCTGCAAGGCTTCACAATTGATGGTGTCAAAGGTCTTGGGTAGGTCAATGAATGCCATAAACAGCTCCTGGTGTTGTGCTCTACACTTCTTCTGGATCTGTCGTAGAACAAAAATCATGTCAGTGGTACCCCAAGATGGTCTAAAGCCATGCTGGGATTCTGAAAGGACATCTTTGGCAAGGGAGAGGAGGTAATTCAGAAGGATGCGAGTAAGAATCTTCCCAGCAAGAGGGGAGGACAGTGCCTTGGTAGTTCCCACACGCTGACTTTTCCCCTTTCTTAAAGATGGTCACAATGGGCTTCTGTATGTGTGCAGGGAGCCTGCTCCAACACACTGGAAATCCAGCATGTTGGAGTACACTCAATTAATCAAGTCAGCTGGAGCACTGAAATTAACATGCTCCAGCAGACTCTAGTACCTTGTGTATCAGCATCCCCACACTGAAAAATGGCAGTGGAGCACTTTGAATTACAGCTCGTCAAATGAGCTTTAGTTCAAAGTGCCCCACACAATGATTGGGCACTTTTAATTAGCACAGCTCAGTAATTAAAGCGCCTCCCCATGCTTCCTGGAGCACATGTAAAAATGCCCAATGTTGGCATTTTTTAAGTCAAGTGGAACTTCCTCATTAACCCATATTTTGATGAGAAGTTGGTGAAATTTTTGTGCTAGTGCCGTTCCACCAGCTTTGAAGACATCTGCAAGGATGCCATCTGGGCCTGGTTCCTTACTGTTCTTGGTCTGAGTGATGGCATGCCAGACTTCCTTGAAGGATGGGGGATCAGCAAGAGGTTCTATTATTGGGTATTGAGGGATGGACTGAATGGTGGCAGCTGAGACTCAGATTCATGGTTGAGTAGAGTCTTGAAATGCTCCTTCCAGCATTGCTTGATGGTTACATTGTCCAAGAGGAGGTTGGAGCCATCCTGGGATCGCCAAGGGGTTGGGCCATTGGAACATGGTCCGTGGATAGCTTTTATTGCTTGAAAGAAGCTTCTCATGTCATGTTGATCAGCAAAACTCTGGATCTCCATGGCCTTCATTTGCCACCACTGGTTCTTAATGTCCTTCTAATGTGACTTCTTCATCAAGCGTGGGGGCATATACACTGACCACTGTAGCATACTGGTTGTTATTGAGCTTGAGGTAGAGAGTCATAAGGTGTTCATTAATGCTGACAGGGAGTTCTGAAAGCTGGCTGACAATCTTGTTCTTGAGGCATGGCCAACCCTGTGAATGTGCCTCTTTTCAAATGACTTCCCTTTGCAGAAAAATGTTAAGCCACTTCCTTCTTCTTTCAGCTGGCCTTCATCTGCCCAGTAGGTCTCGTTTAGGGCAGCAATATCAATGTCATATTTTGCAAGTTCTTTAGCCACTATGGTAGTTCTTCTTTCAGGATGCTTACTATCTGGGGAGTCCATGAGAGTGCAGACATTCCATGTGGCAGACTTCAGTATACACATGTATACTTGGCATAGATAAGTCACAGATTTCCACATGGCAAAAAACCCACAACTGGTGGGTATGGTAAGGAGGGATCACTTGTGTTTGAATCCTGATAGCTGAGTAACTATAGTACTTTCCCAGGAAGCAGGATAGATAGCTTGTATGACCTCTCATCCCTCTCCCAAAGGGTTTTTGAACCTGCATTTCTCTGGCTTTCCAGCACAGCACTCTAATGGAGGTCAGGCATTTCTCAGTTCCCTCTCTAGCCCTCCTTTTGAAGCTGGCCCCCTGGGCACCAAGAGAGGGAGCTGTGTGGAGCAAGGGGTTTGGTGGTCTAATGGGATGGCTGCTACCTTGGAAGGAAGGAGGACGCTGCATTCTAGTCTGGGCCTTTGTTCCTAATGGGAAAGAAACTTCCTCATTGCACTGTTATGCATGGATTTTATTCAGAGACTATTAAAAGCAAGGATAAGTGATCGGACAGAGGTCTGGATAGTGGTCTGGTGGCTAGACATTCTGTGCTGGGAAGTCAGAAAGATAAAGGTCCTACCCAGGACTTAATGTACATAAGTAACTGCATACCTGTGTAGTCTACTGCACACATCCACACTGAAGTTGTAAAGAATCACAAACTGTGTGTAAGGGTAAAAAACATTACTTACGTGGCTTGGATAAGTGTCGTTTAGGTACAAAAAGGACTATAGAATTCTTCCTCAAATGTCTGCTTGATACATTCACAGATTAGCACTGTAGCAAATCTTCCATTAAAGTAACATATTGCTACTATTGTAATTGGAAAAAGAAAGCTTTTAATGCTCTGTAACATGCCCTCGACACATCTGGCTCATGAAGAGAATTCAAGGTAGCAGGTACAACTTTTTCACTGTTGCTTTCAAGATGCATTTCTTCTTTTTTTGTGCATGATCAAACACCCCAAAGTGAACTAGTTTTCAAAGCCAATGGAACTCCCTCCTGGATTCCCAGTTTCTATTGTGGGATTTAACAGTGGAGGCATTTCATACCTCTCCAGCCTTGAGGACGATGGAAAGAAGTACAGTAAATGGAGGTTTGTTCCTGATGACTGATTGGCCGAGTATAGACAATCATTTATTTTGATCCTGTCTTTGAAGTTCAAGAGAGTTCCAAATCCAAGTCTATGTTTTACTGTTTTTTTAATAAGCTATCTTATAATTGATTAATTTAACTAGCAGTGGGGAAAGAAATGGTAGGAGGCAAGTGGCAGAGGAATCGGGCAGCCTTGCCCCCCCCCGCACCTTGTCCCCTAAAACTTGCTCTTCCCACCACCCCCCCCCAATTGCCAGGCAGCTCTCCCACTGCAGTGCTTGTGCTCCCTGAAGCCTGCCCCCCTGATCCTGCATTCTCCTGTGCCTGCCCACTCCCTCACCATGCTTACTTCTTGGCCTGGAAGGGCCTGGAGCACCCATGTTCTCCAAGCCCTGGGCTAAATTGTGGCCAGATGCAGAGCTGCAACTCAGGGTAAGGAGCAGTGGTGGCAGGGACACAAGGCAGGACAGCACAGAGCAGAGGCAGCCAGGGTGGTGTCAGGGTGGAGATGATGCAGGGCAGAAGTGTTGGAGGGGGTGCAGAAGCTGTGGCAGGGGGGCAGAGCAATGGTTGCAACTTACTCCTACCCTTGTGCTCAAATCCAAGATGAGGTAGTTTTTTCCCCATGTTGAATGAGGGGGAAATGTGGGGGGGATGACTCATCTTGGAAATCAAGCAATTACAGTAACTTTTCTGTTGCCTTTTATTAGGAATGTTAAAATTTATAAATCCTATATTTTTTAAACTTCTTAGTTAGGGAACATTTATCTTAGGAAATAGGTTTTCAAGTTGCACATTTTAACAAAAAGTGTTGTTTGGTTAGAACTTACATTGTGCAGAATGTTATTTTTAAAAAGCCAATGCTATGCCACAGAGAGAACCTTTGGTTCTAGGTGGCATTGTTGGGAATGCCTAGTACTTAGATATTCAGAACTGGTTAAGTCAAATGTTCAGCCTTCCATTGCCTGCTCATGAGTCACAGCTTTTTTAACACCTGCTGATGAATGTGAGTTTTGAACAGGATATACCATGAAATGAGTGAGTGAGACACACTGCCTCTTTCCATTTCCTCTCAGTTATCTCCCCTTTACCTATATTTAAATGATACTTTCTCTGATACCATCTTGGAGACACTGTGTGTTAAGTATAATGAAAGTGAAAGGGGGTATGGAAAGCATCCTGTGGAGAAAGATAATAAGTCTCATATAAGTGTTATAACAATATCTAATAGCATATCCAGTGGTACTTTCCTACTGAAGCTCAGGCAATGGGCTGGAAGGTCAAAGGATTTCCTATGACTTGCTTATCATGACCTGCATTTAGAAAATAGCTTTTTAAATCAGAAAACAAGACGTGATTCCTGGCAGAAACACTGCTGTGACTAAGCCATTTTCCTCCTGCCCCCTGAAATATTCATGATGGCTTAGCTGAGCACTGTCTTGTCAACAGTGTAGCTAATTCTTTAACAGGCCAGTGATTAAATAGGATGCTCTCATTGTGACATCCCTCAAAAGTGGAGTTACCTGTTCTTTTTCTGAAGGATCCAGGTACAACCATCTTCTTGGGAAGGAAACATTTAGAGTTGAGATAACACAGATGCATGTAGAATTCACAATGAAGACCAGTCTCAGCTGTGTCTTGAGCATCCATTTGTATGTTCTTTTGGTCACTGATCAAACATTCTAGATCTACTTTGGATATTCTCATTGAATATCCAAAGTATGGATATTCTCATTGAGTGTTTTATTGATATGAGCTTCCTTTTCATTTTGTAAGCCAAATTGAACACTGACATATGCTACCATATGCAGCCATCTTCCATTTACTTTTATCAAAGTTATGGGCATTGGTTCAAATACAGCATTTGACTCCATTTTTATTTAGTATAAGCTCACTGGTATTCTGTATGTAGTAATGTAAATTATATCAGTCAAATTCCCTTTACTTGCAGTTCACCTTGAAAGTGCACGAGAGATCATAGATTGGTAGCAATGAGCTAGAGAGATTCCCTGTGAGCAGGATGTTGGTAGGCTGGCTCATGCCATCACTTTAAGGATAGGCATGTGAGCAAAATCTTTGGGTGACAGGGCCTGTTGACACTGCAGGGTGCCAGTGAGTAGAACACTTGTAAGTTCAAGAGAAGAATCCTGATCCTTCTGGGTTTCTGTCTGACCCCACTGTGTGTGCTTTGTGTTATGGCTGATCTCATCAGGACTTCTCCCCCAGTTAATTGAACAGTCTGAAAGATGCCTTTCATCTTATTTTTTTGGTAAGGAACTCAGTGCAGGGAACATGATCTTTTACACAGATCTGCCTAGTATGTTCTGTAATTTGTGCAGAAGTCAGCAGTATGCTTCTTTTTTCACATCCATAAAATATTGGGATCATTAATAGCAAACAACTTTCTCTGACTCATGGTGAACTTGGGAGCCTCTTACTGACATTTGAGAGTGGGTGTTCAGTGCCAACTGTGATCATCTTAAAGTTGCTGCTTTATTATGTTTTATGTGTCTTCCTTTGTTAACATGGGTGCATACAAAATATGTATTATTTTTGCTGTTCATCTGTGAGCCTCCAAGATGAACATGCAAGGTTAGAGTCTGAGGCCTGGCTGTCATTAGTGTCTTCCTCCCCAAATCTCTCTTCCATGTGGGCTGAGGCAGCATCAAGAAAAGAACAGCTGCCTCCATGCTTATTGTTCTGAGAAAGGGGAGAAAGAGAGTCAGACTTCTGAATCCTGTTTACAGGCTTAAAATTCCCACCATGCTTCTGATACAGAAGGTTGTTGCTGACTAATCCCTGTTTATGAACTGATTTTCTATGTAGGTCAAGGAAGCTGTTCCACAAAGTGATGGCTCACTGATGATCTACAACATCTCTGCACCGCCTCATCTGTATCACATCCAGCAGCTGTTGCCCATGGTGGATTATAGTGTTCGTGTTTCCTGTATGAATGAGGTTGGCTGGTCTGCATTTAGCCCCTGGATTCCAGCCAGCACAACTGAAGGAGGTAGGAAAAGAGCAGCTGATATGTAGAGAAGGAAATCTGTGCAATGTAGGGTGCTCTCCAGCTCTCCATAAGTAGGGCGCTACTGAATTCATGGCAGAAATGGGCTGCACTGTGGCTCCTTTAATTTTGCGGGTTCCCCCATATGCCCTCCCCATTAGCAGGAAAGCGAAAACCACAGTTTAAAACATAGCGCCATTTTTGCCTTCCCACCAGTTGGCAGCAAGCAGCAGGGCCACTAGGACCCCTTGGCCAATCAGCAATGGGGTGGCAAAAATGGCACCATGTTTTAAATCATGGTTTTCGCGTCCCTGCAATCAGGAGTGAGCCACAAGCAGGGCTCTTCCACAAATCAGCATTGCGGGGAGGGGGGCATGCGGGAGAACCTGCAAAATTAAAGGAGCTGCAGCGCAGCCCACTTCTGCCATGAATCCACTAGGGTCCTATCCATAAGGCATTACATTGGTTTATGGGGCACTGACAGCTTGCCCAGCAGCACAAGAGGCAGCTCTAGTTTGTAGTTTGCATTGGGAATGTGTGGGCTGAACCAATTCCCCTTCCTGCAGCACTGAGATTTGAAGTGGAGGTCTATGTGGTCCCAGTGGGAGCAGGAGCAGGGCCAGGGCTGGATCCAGTGGGAACATGCAGTGATGTAGCTGCACCCTGCTTTGATTCCTGCTTCACCAAAGTTTAAAACCCACTGTCTGGGAGGGGCATCAGCATTTCTATTCAGGCAGCAGTGAGGGAGTCACTTGACTTAGTGGCTCATTATAATCAACCTGATTCCTGTTAATCTCTCTTCACTCCACAGGTGTTAATGACCCTCTCTCTTTATTAATGGTCTCAGTGTTCCATTAATCAAGTCTTCCTTTCTTCTGCAATTTTGCTGTATATTAACCAGTCCTGGTAATATGTCTTATTTCACTGCCCTGCGGCACAGTTAGATTGTTTGGTTAATTGAGTATTGCTGTAGTTTTTGGCTAATTTCAATGTTAGAAACAGCAGGGAACCTCTTTCTCCACTCCAGGAGGAGTGACTCCTATGCTGCTGTGGGCAGCTAGGGCCCAGTCCTATCCTTCCTGTTCAGAGGGGCAGGGAGGAGAACAGGATTCCTACTCAGCTACATTTCAGTTGAGCAGCTTGAGAAAGGTATTTGAGCACTGTTCACCAGTTCCCCCTGGGAAGTGATTTACTCCATTGGGGAGTCAGTGTGAACTCTCCTCTGTAATCCAGGTGTATTTTATGCTCCTGTTGATCTGATGTGGGTATCAGTAATCCCACAATGGGTGTGGTAAATTCAGTCCTTGGTCAGACAGACTCTACTGTTATTTTAAGGCCCACTTCTGCTCCATGGATGTCAGTTGTTTGGCTGTCAGATTCAATCTTTTAAAGAGACAGCATATGCTCAGCTCAGCACATGCTGCACAGAGCAAAAAATATGGGAGTTCCTTCCATGCTGTGCATTGTGGTGCTTAGGGTGGTAAAAGGCTAGTAGGTGTAGTGTCTGGCCAGCCCACTGACCTCTCGGTGCAGTTCCAAACCCTGATGCATCTAAGGTGCAGTCTTGTAAGAGTGAAGGGAGAGGGCAGGATCTGGCCCTTGTTGAACAAAGTTCTGGCACCCTTAGTAGGGAGAAGGGCTTGGAAAGGAAGCTAACTCCAGAAGGAGCACTACCCTGTTGTGAGCTCCTGGAGAAGTACTGCTGCCCTTCAGTAGAACATGCTGTAGGATCAGGCCCCCATACGAGACATGCAGATCCCTGACACTGAGCGTCCCAGGTCTGGTTCTTTGACCTGGGAGCCTGTCACACCCTTGCAACTGGTGATGGACCTGCTTGCCTGGTGTTCTCCCCTTTAACTCTGGGATCTCTCTGTTTCTTATAGCCCCATCTGTTCCACCTCTGAATGTAACAGTGTCATTCAATGAGTCCAGCTCCTCCCTGGAAATCAGATGGGTCAGGCCACCCATTGGGCCAGTGCATGGTGAGCTGCAGGGCTACAAGATTTTGCATCAGTGGCAGAACTCCAAGTTAACTGTAAGTATGAAAAACATAGCAGTAGCAATTGAACATATAGTTAAAGTATAATGTAGTGCTGACAGGAGTCCCAGCTCTGATTAAGCAGCCAGGGTGCTGTGACTGCTACCCTTCTTGCTGGCTTGCTGTTCCCAGTGCTCCCATCATGAAGTGGTCTCTTTCCTATGTATTTGTACAGTGTCTAGCTCAGCAGAGCCTGGTTCTTGGCTCTACCTTCGTAAGTAACAGCAGTTGCAATAATAGTTTGGGTTATTCTTGTCTTAAAAGAGAACTGCAAACCTGGGAAACTTGTTTGACCACAACTATTTCTATCTCATCTCTAGCATAGCATTAAGGCACTAGGTGTCATGTGTTTGCCTATGTTGGAAGGCTTGGGCAAGAGCTTTGAAGGAGGAGTTTGGATTTAGTAGGCTTTTTGCACCCATTTTGGGAATGAAAATGATGATGAGGCATGTGGCAAGGGAGTCGGATCAAAGTCAAATCTTCCTGGTATGGATGAACTCCAGGCTAGTTCCATAGGCTTGCCCCTGATTTAGGCTGAAGGGGGTTCTTCAGCTGCTAGAGCAGGGGTCCACAACTTATGGCCTGCATAGCCTTTGGACCTGGCCTGTAAAACTGTGGCTTCAGCAGCATTTGGCAGCAGGGGGCTCTGCCCATGCTGTACCACAGCTGGGCACCAAGGGCTTCAGTAGAGAGGGATCTGTCTCTGAGCTATGCTGCAGTTGAGTGCCCAAGACTTCAGCAGAGGGAGCTCTCCTTGCACCATGCCACAGCTGAGTGACAAAGAGAAGCGGTGGAGATGGTTATGTCCCATAAGTTTTAGACCTGAGGTGGGTCATTCTAGCCTCTGTTGGAAAATACTGCTGAGCCTTGTCTTTGTGTATGCCAAGAGTGCTGTTTGGCATCATAACTCAGCAGCTTAAGTTCAGGGAGTGGTTTGAAGGGAAACTTTTGCATCTTGAATTTAAAATACAGAAGTTTGCTGCGTGTCATTTTTGCTTTTACTGTGCTACCAAAACATTGGTTATTGAGGAGGACAGTGGGCACTTGAGACTGAAGGTGTTGCACTGTTGGAAGTGCCCTGCATGTGACATGTGGACAGACCAAATCACTATAGTTGAGACAAAAGGAAGTGGGTTAATTTTGTCCAGACAGATGTTTTTGTCCAGATGTTGCCTGCTTGTTTGCGTGGTTTGCTGTGCTCTTTTCTTGTCACCTTTATCAGCCCAAAGTTTAAATTATATAAAGGCACTGGATGCAGTCAGTCTTGAAATTCTTTGTGGAAGAAGTGATTCATGCTCTTTCTGTAAGACACTGCATTTTCTGTTCCCCTTTTATGCCTCCCAGAAGCCTATATGGATCAAGTATGATAAAGTCAGGAAAACAATATTATGATCTTGTGACTTGCATGAAAAAGAAATGCTGACACTTTAACTGCCTCACGAGCAGCAAGTTAAGGATGGAGAGGCCTTCATTTCCCAGGAACATAACATCTGAATGTACAAAATAAGACTGTTACACAACAGAAAGGTTCCTTTTCAGTCTCCAGCTCCCAGAGCAACCCTTCAGCAGGGCTCTTTAATGTTCCCAAGTGACCTGTGCTTATTGTGGAAAAGCTGCTAATCTTCCATAGGGTCTAGCAAACCCTATCCAGGAAGAGGAGGTGTTGTTAGGAACTCAAGAGTGGAGCCTCAGTGAACAGGACAAGACCCTTTGCAGAATAGGCCAATGCCTATTTTTATTAATGAATCATGCATCAATTTATGCCAGAGGCAGGCAATTATTTTTGGTGGAGGGCCGCTTATTGAGTTTTAGCAAGCCATTGAGGGCTGCATGACAGGCAGCCAGGGGCAAATAAATATTCATTTTCTAAATTTTTTAGGGGCCCCATGGGCCAGATAGAATGGCCTAGCGGGCTGCATCCAGCCTGCAGGCCACATTTTGGCCACCCCTGATTTATGCCATCCATTAAGACTAGGGACAGGCATTGCACATAAACTGGTTTAAGTGCTCAGAAACTGGTTTAAACCTGTAACAGAACAGATATTCAGTGCACATAAACCAGTTTGAAAATGGCTGAAACCAGTTTGATATAAACCTGGTTGAATGTAGTATCAGACTTAGCTGATTTGGCTCAAACTGGTTTATACAATGTCTATCCCAGACCCTTTGCTGGTTTAAGCTAAACTAGACACCCCCAGCATCCCAGCATGCTCTCTGGGTTGGGCAGGGCTCTCTGCTCAACAGAGCTCGCCCCTCCCCTCTTGCTCCCTGGCTGCAGCTCTGGCAAAGACTTTCAGGCACAGCAGGGTCTGCTGGCTTCCCTGTACCTCCTTCCCCCCTCTCACCACTCGCTGCTAAAGTAGAGATCCCTTCCTCCTCTCTCCCATAGCACAGACTATAGTCAGCATGTAGTATGCTAGCTAATCCTGTGTAAGGCAGATAGGACAGTGTCCACTTAAGGTTTTTTGGAGCCAATCAACAGCTCAGATGGTAATGTCCCTGCATTCTTTCCTTTGGAAAAGCTGTTTAAGAAGAGCTTGTAATGAGCAATGCTTTGTTTTCTGACGGGGTGTTAAATGCTGATAACAGAGCTGATAAATGCTCTGTTATCAAGGGGTGGGACCCCTCCCTAATCACAGCATCCTGTCCAGGCCTGGCCACACCCCGCTCAACTCAGCCCTGAGGAAGGGAAGGGAAGGGAAGGGAGGGCTGGTCTAGCACCCCCTGGCTTCTAGCCTGAGCCACTGCAGGCACGTGCCTGCATTTCTGTACAGAGAAGGGAATGTCTATCCACCTCCAAATCAGTTCAAGCCTTGTAGGTTAGATCAGTGCTTTTCAACTGGTGTGCCATGGCACATTGGTGCGCCTTGAAGAGCTCCCTGGTGTGCCACGAGAATTTTGGGAAAATGAGAAGAAAGTTCTCCAGCAGCCTAGCACTAACGAATAAGCCATGTCAATGAGACATTTACAGAAGACTCAGTCATGTGTTGGCTGTTGGGGAGAGAGAGGACCAGCCAAGCAGAAGGAAATTCATCTACTGCGCATGTGATAGTGGTAGGGCACACACAGTTTGTGAACCTCTAAACAGCTGTGCCACAGAATTGTGCCATGGCAGTGACCTACAATGAGCTCATAAGTAAGGAAACGGGGAATGACTTAATAGGCGTGCCATGGAAAATTTTTATTAATGTAAGTGTGCCTTGGGCTGGAAAAGGTTGGGAAATACTGGATTAGACTAGCATGCAAAGATTGAATCAATTCAAGCTCAGGCTTTTTGAATGTCTATTCCTAGCCAGAGAGTGATGGTCTGAGCCCAGCATTCCTTTGGGAAGCCTCATGCTGGCCTCACAAAGCTCATTACAGCCAACATCTCAGCCTTCACAGACTAGTGTGTGCATCCTAGAGGCTGTTGCAAAAAATAATCTTATTTTCAGGGTTAGCAGAACTGGGTCATTGCTTGATTTGCCCCTTAGCTCCTACCCAAAGCAGCCAGTTCGCTGGATAACCAGATTGTATTGTTGTGGGGTGCATATGGCCTGGAAGGTGCAGCCTGTCCTCTAGCAAGGGCAGAGCTATGGAAGACCTCCTTTGCTGTCACATCTGGAAAACCACACTTAGAAGGGCTTGCTAATGATTCCCTTCTTGCATTGAAGGGGATGTTTACCTCTGTAACTGGACCTCTTTGAAGGAAATGCTCAAGATTAAGTTTTGAGACAAGTTGTATTGGGCATGGATATATATACATCCTTAATGCACATAAGGAAATGTGCTGGTGTGAGAAGTCCCATTGCCTCCAGCAGTAGTGTTTATGCCATATGGGTCCTTTGTGGTGACATGTATTTAAAATGTTCACACAAGATAATTCTTGGATGAGGGGGGTAAGGGATGATACCATCCAGGAAGTTGTTGTTTAGTAGCTCTGTATTCTAAACTCAAACTAGAATTCACCACTAGAGCCAGCAGCAGTGGAGGCTGTAATGCAAACAGGATTGGGGCCATGTTAACCTTGTGTTATCTATCCCTACAAATGTGGCTATAGAGGAAAGAGAGGCTGAATTTAAAGAGCGGTACTCTTTCTGCTAAAATTAATTCTTTCATGCTAAGAAAAAACCCTGTTTTTTCCATTTCCTGTTACTTCTGATTATCAAAAATGAAAAATTCCAAATGCTTCCTTATGTGCTGGGCTTTTTGCTGTGGGACCAGAATCTTAAAGAGACCCTGCCAGTGTAGTCGAACCCAAGCATTCACAAATTGATTCATATCCCCAAAATAGCATGAGGTTGGCCTAAAACTATAAATAATTTCTTAATATCATATTGTTCTGATGTTGTTAGTCCTGCATATAAACTGACTCCATAGTATCATTTTCAATTTTGCAAAAAAGTAGCTTTTTTTCTGACTATATGTCAGTTACTGCAAATAAAAGCCTTGAACTCCTATTACCCTTATGAAGTTCAATTGTATTAATTGAACAAATAACCAAGGAAAAGATCTAAAACATTAATTGTATTTCTTTCTTTTTTCATGTCCTTATGACAAGGTATTTAGCAGAATTTGCAGATTCGTTGAAATCTGACAGGGCTGTGCCATGAATTTTTCTGTTATGGCCTTGAACTTGTGACCTGTCAACATTGTGACTTAGTGCCTACACCACCTCAGCCTTCATTAATTGTGCTACAGATACTAAAATAGAAAATAACGTTTTGGATTTGCTATTTTTATTGTATACACAATACTTCTTGGGCAAATTTAAGACTGCAAGGTGCTGAATTATAAGTTAAACTCACATATAAGTTAAGTACAATATTTAGGGTTCTTTTGGAGAAAAGAAAAGATAGAATTACTGGTATTATCAGAACAATACAGTATTGTGAGATTTTTGTATAAATTACATTTTGGCTTATGGTTTTGAACTATTAGGGTCACATGCAGCTCTTATTTGCAAGATTTTCCCTGCAACCATAAGAATTAGAAACCTTCTTTTTTAAACATTAAATTCTGACATAATCACAGGACTCCTGAAGCTGGAGCTTTGAGAAATGCATCAAATCTCACAAAAGAAAAGATTTGGCCACACTACATTGCAAAAATGATTAATGGTATTGTTCTTACTGTTGAGTGATAATTAGAGCTTAGCTGTATCAGAAAAGAAAGAGGGGTTGGGGGTGTGGGCAGATGTTACCATTATACTGATAACCCTGTTTCATTCGCAGTAAAAATTTCAGCATTTTAGCTCACTTTTACCACTAGAGGAGCACTCAGGCATAACAGTTAAATCATAACAGCTGATGTGCACTCCTCAAACTGCAGCTCCCCCTCCCCTTTTAAAGCACTTGAAAGTCTGTCCACAGCCTGACAGATACAACAAACAGTGTTTTTGTGATCTTTGCAAAATAATCAGTTAGAGCAGGCTGTTG
The DNA here is from genome assembly GCF_000455745.1 of Alligator sinensis. Lineage (NCBI taxonomy): Eukaryota > Metazoa > Chordata > Crocodylia > Alligatoridae > Alligator > Alligator sinensis. Next base: position 1,547,743 of record NW_005842125.1, on the reverse strand, counting down.
TTTCCTTTGTTCTCTATGAAGTTGTGCTTTAGTTCTTTAGTATCAAGAGAGTTGGAGGGACAGATGGATTTAAACAGTACAGCATCCACTTGAAGCTTGTCAACTTCTGTGTTTATGGTCTTCAAAAGCTGGAATGTTTTCCCATGGTTGCCTTCTGCCCTAAATACTAATGCTGCACCATGGGAAGCATACTGAAGAACAAAGACACAGCAGTCTGAAGTGATGCAGGCGGGTAACTCCTCTTCTGGGAGATGTAGTAGCTGCGTTCAGTGTAGAGGACATTTGTATAGCCCCATGGGTATGCAGCGTACGTGGTGACAACCCCAGAATAACAGTGATTGTAAAGTGTGTCCTGTGCTGGGCCAAATATGACACTGCAGAGTTCCATGAAAACACTGCCCCTGAAGCCTGCTGTCTTGTGTCTGCTCTCCCATCCCTCTGCTTTGGCTCCAGCTCTGCACTGTCTCATCTGGTTATGGACCGTGACTACCAGTTTAGATGGCTAAGCAGAGGAATCCAGGCCCCTAATTTCACTCTGAACCCAGTGTGAAAACATATAAAGATCAAACAGAACTTTCCCACAGTATGAGCTACTGCTATTGGTTTCTTTCCTTGTTGGGGGTGGGGGGGC
>NW_005842125.1:1510193-1547081 GCF_000455745.1 Alligator sinensis | reverse complement strand
GGGCGGGAATGCAGGCTCCATCAGCCATTTCATGGTGTCACTAGGGGTGCACTGTTAGAGATTTTGGGGTCTGATACCAATAACTGATTTTTAAGGAGGCATATTAGCCAATACCAATCCAATTTCCGATACCAGCCCGGCAGCTTGGAGAGCTGTGTGCAGCTGGCAACTCTGGTGTGGTGGAAGCGGGGGAGTGGGGCAGATCAAGGCCCCTGCAGTGAGGGAGGAGTGGGGCTAGGGCAAGCACTGCCCAGCCAAGGTGAGGCAGGAACAGGACAGAGCCATAGCTCGTCCGGGGGGTGGGGGTGGCTCCCACCATTGTGTATTGCTCATCTGGGAGCCACTGCTCCAGTGCCGGCCACTCGTCTGGTGGCTCCCACCGTTTGTTCAGGAGGGCATGGTGGGGGGAGGGCATGTGTCCCTGGATCTGCGCAGGGAAGGGTGGGCTGGAGCCTGGACTGCGTGGGGCTCTTTCCAGCCTTCCCTATTCCACGCAGATCTGGGGGCATACGCCCCACCCATGCCTTCCTGGAGCACCGGCAGGAGCTGCCAGACAAACAGGCAAGTGCTGAACCAGAAGCTCCCAGACAAGCAGCGCACAGCAGGGGGAGCCACCCACTCCCCCTGCCCCGTGCCCCCCTGATAAGTTACAGCCCCATCTCACACCTGCCTTGCCCTGGCTGGGTAGTGCTTGCCCCAGTCCCACTCTTCCCTCACCATGGAGGCCTTGACCTGCCCCCTCCACACCTATTCCCTCCCCCATCCCCTTCACCAGAATTACTAGCTTCACAGAGTTGCTGGGCTGTGCTCCTTGCTGCCTACATGCTGCACTGCAGCTGTGTGCACACACAGGCATTTATTGGTCAAATTATCGGCCACATCAGGCCAATTTACGATATGATCAATTTTCTTTATATTGGTGATGATCTAATATCGGACCCATGTATTGGTGCACCTCTAAGGCTAGAGACAGACATTCAAAAAGCCTGAGACTGAATTGATTCAATTTTTGCAGGTTAGTCTAACCTGGCTAGGCTGAACTGGTTTGAAACTGGACAGACATTCTTTCTGGACTGAGGAAATTCAGGTGCATGCCTGCAGTGGCTCAGGCTAGAGCAAGGGGGGGGGCTAGAGCAGCCCTCCCCTCCCTTCTGCGGGGAGCTGAGCTGAGTGGGGTGTGGCCAGGCCCTGGCAGAACCCTGTCATTAGGGATGTCTGCCTGTATGGTCCCAGGCCTTTCCCCGCTGGCTTCTCAAGGGGCGGGAGTGTTGCGAGCCCCCAGCCCTGGGTTAGCACTGTGAGGCAAGGGTTGGGGAGGGTGCAGTGCATGCATCTGCTGATGATACAGAGCTCTTCAATCTCCTTCCCTGCTTTGTCATACTGTCTACAGCAAACTGACAGGCGAGCAAGCCAGCCTAGTGGGGGAGGGGCTGATAACAGTCCTTATCACCTGATTAGCAAAACAATGGCCTCTCTCCATATTACTTCAGACTTCTTAAACAGTTTACCAGATGACCTGTTGATTAACTCCTGCCTATTCCAGTGAAATTGGAGACAGACACACACACACAGACACCTCTCAGCATTAGCTAGCATACCACATGCTGGCTATGGTCCATGCTGTGGCAGAGAGTGGTACACGGGGTGGCGGGGGGAGGGAAGAAGGGAAGGCAATGGGAAAAGAACTCTAAATATATATTTTTCTGAATCTCAAATTTCAATTTCATGATTAATGAAGACCCCAAAATACTGGTGTTTGCAAGCTTAAAGTTGACAATATGATCTGCTGTCTGAAGAGCAGACATCAGCATGTTTCTGGTACTTGTGTGCAGTTGGTTAAGCAAAGTGATTGTAAGGGTTTAATAAGTTGTTATCTGGTCCCAGTGAGGGACAAGACTCTATTGTGTTGGTCCCTGAACGTACATCTATGAAAAGACATTATGTATGCTGCGTGGCATTGCTTGATCTGCCAGTCACAGGCAGCTGGTCACAGGAAGCAGCATTGACTCACATAGCACCTTGAAAGGAGTGGAAGGACCTGCTTTATTCTGAGGTGAACTAGAAATGCACTATGGCACCATAGCATCCGGTGGCAAAAACCATGATGCCACTGCTTCATCGTTATAGTGACATGCTCCCTCGTTATAGTACATTACTACGGCGACGTAGCAGCCAAAAATAACCATGCGCAACCGGCATGGTGCAGTATGGCCTGTCATTGTGCCATCTTTTAGCACTTCTTTTAATGCTACTTTAGTACTTAATCAAATATGCTGACACATGGACTTGGAGACCTGTTGTGGGAGTGGTTGGCTACCCACAGGCTAGCAAGGTCACTTCAGCAGAAGCAGGAGTAGCTCGCTAGTGTACACATTTTACTGTGACATGGCAGTTTGGGGTGGCATTTTTAGCAATTAAATCCACTGGGGCAGATCCTTGAGCCAGGCCATCTCCTGACCCTGAGGCAGTGGCTCTAAATTATGCCAGCAGTAATTTGCTCCCTAGGGATCACTTAGTCAACCATGGATAACTGTGATTTAAGGTTGCACCTCTCTCTTCACCAGCACCTTTCTGGAGTGCAGGGGCAAAAGGAGGGCTTCATAGTATTAGTTAAGCCAGCTTTATGCCATATGGCACCTCCTCTGTCCAAAGGGACTCCCCAGCTTTTCCATTAAAGTCACCTGATGGGACAGGTGATCTAATCCAGTCCCTTTTCATTTGACACTAGAGTCAACACTCCTCTGGCATAATACTATGCACCATCTGTTTACTGTTTATACAAGCTAAGTCCTCAGATGATACAGTAGAGTCACACAGAAACTTGAAGTTTTTAAATGACTTTGGCAGTTGGTTAATAAACAGCAATGTGAAAACAGTATTGGAGGTATTTGTTTGCCCGAGGGCATCAGGAAAACAAAGCAGGAAGGAATTGAGAACATAGGAAAAGAGAAGCAGTGAGTTATTTCCTTCACTTGCCGAACATAGTTTCATAGTTGTTGGGGGCTGGAAGGGATCTTGTAGATCATCATTCTTTAGCAGTGCTCTCCAGAACACAGTTGTTTTACTGGCACCTACGTAAACGTGGCTAATATATGGCCATGTTTTATTTCCATTTTTATAGTTCTTTTGGTAAATTGGATTTGGCTGTGAAAGATTTCCTTCTATTTTTACCCCAACTTTCCTCTGTTATTGCTTTCTCTTGGCTGCATTGTGTTAGGAAATGGCAGGCAACTGAGCTAAAGTTGTTCTCTGCACACTAGTCTGCCAGATGTGTTATAAGAACAGTTGTTTTGGAGTAGTAAGTTACTGTAAAGTAATGCCAGTTGCTTTTTCAGCTGGTATGCTGACTCAAGAAATTCAGGAAATAACAGTGAATTTGTGGGAAAGGGAATTGCTTGTATTTCTGTCCAGAGAAATAATCTGTCATAACATTACACAAATCCAACATCATGATGGTGACAGGAAAGAAATTTGCCCTAAAAACTGAAGGATCGGGAGTTCGACACAAAAAAACACATCACTATTAAACTACCTGTTACAACATGTGTCTTATTCCTTTAATTATAGAACACAAGGTCATTCTGACTTAATATCCAGAGAGCCACTCTGCTCGGGGAAGTGAGTGGGCGTCACACTGTCTGCTGGTCCAAACAATGCTCCCTGACTTCAGCAGGGTTTGCTGACATACCCCATTGGATATTTTGGCCTTGAATTTGGCAGCAACGATAAGACCTAAAGCTAAAATAAACATGAGAAGAGGATCTACAAGAGAGATCCATCTGTGTTGTACAGTGCATTCAAATGGCAAGACAGCCCGATAGCTCTGCACTAGGGAAAGAGAAACCTCTCAGAGTAAGAGAGCAGCACACACAAAACCAGTCCTAACAGACAGTTACATGTACAACATGTAAGCACCGGGCAGTATTCTCTGGTCTCTTCTCTGGCTAGTGTTTGTCAGGGTAGATTTGCATTTTATAGCCTAGCTAAATCAGAAATGTATAACATAAGCTTTCATTAGCCCAACCTCACTTCATCAGCTGGAGAAACACTTTAAAGAGGCTTAAACCAAAGAAGACCTGCTCTGACTAGCTCCTCATTTAGAGCTCAGCTGGGCACCAAATAGAGAAGGCTACCCCCTCCTTTTGTAGTTTCACCATCAGAGGAGTAATGGCATCAACGGGGAGATGTCCTGCCAAGAGGGCGTGCCCTCCCAGCATATCTCCAAAGAGGCATGTGGCTGTTCCACTCCCACCTTTAGCAAAATGTGTTTTTCACAGGCTGGGCTCCACAGGTGACTAACCTCCTCACTGGTTCCCTGCAGCTAAACTTCTCACCCACCCAGGGCCCAGGTGAAGGACACGGGATGTGACAAACCCAACACAGAGGTTCCTGCAGGGAACTTAAAATTTGTCAGGGTTCCCACCTCCCCAGGTCTTGTCTAGTCTAGGAGAAAGAACCTTCCCTCTGCCCAGGAGAATCTAGGGCAAACAGCATCCGGCCAGTGACACTTGCCATAGCAGAACCAGTCCTGTTCATGCAGGGTAGGCTGCTCTTAACCATTAGGGTGGCCCATGTTAAAAGTGTATACTAGTCCTTTCAGTTATGCTAACTAGCACACCTGTAAATCCTCATCTCTGTAAGGCCTCAGTGGTTCTTCTTGTGCTCTCAGCACCATCAGTCCTTGTTTTCACTGTAAATTCTTTCCAGCCAAAGGGATCAAGAGGGAGTATGGTTTGAAGGTATGCCAGGGCATGTGTTACTCCAGGCTGCAGTCTGTAGTGACTTCAGCAGGCTCAGTAGCTCCAGCAGAGGTGGAGGAGATAGGACAAGAAATAACAACATGCAGAGTTCATAAACTGCCCTCACTGCCCCAACCTGCAAATTATTAGCATTCTGCTGCCCAGCCACTTCAGATTTATTTTCCAGGTCCAGCCAGCAGCTTGTTTCCCTGCTGACATGGTCAACCTGTTGCCCTGTTGGGGAGGCCATGAACTGGTGCCTCCTGAGATGGGTGGGGGCCACCATTTGTAGTTGGCGGCAAGTAGAGACTGCCTGCAAACGCTGGTGGTGGCGGCGACGGGGGGACAGGTGGTGAGCGGCACCCGCCTGCAGAAGCTGGTGGTGGCTTCAGCAGCGGCCAATCTTAGGGGAGGCACGTGCTCCACCCCTGTCCTCCCTCAGTGCATCACCTATGAGGGAGGCTATGTATCAATCGTTTTGAAACCTGATTTGGGCAGTGAAACAGTTAAGAGGAAATGCTGTTCAGCTATTTTATTATTTGCATCCAGTTCTTGAAGAACTGTTATTCTCTATAAATAGCTTTTTGTGGTATTACACATGGTCATGATTCCTGCAGGCTGTAAGGGCAAGTAACCATAGTACTTAATAAAGGGAAAATGTCAAGATAAAAATGTCCTAGATTTTCAGTCCTCATTCACTGTTTGACATTGCCAGGAAAAATAAACTTTTCCCTTCTGTTTGCTCCCACAGCATCAGTATTTGACTTGTTCTCTCCCTTGTCTGTGCTCAGCAGAATCTTTCTTCTGAAGTCAAGCAGAATGCCAGCTCTGCCATCATCCCTGTGGTTGCTACCAATTCCACATGTTCTGTGCGAGTTGCTGCCTTCACAAAGGGAGGAGTTGGGCCCTTCAGTGACCCTGTGGAAGTCTTCATTCCGGGGAACGGTGAGAAAAAAACAAGCATGTTTGTGGAATTAAAAGACTGCATCATCGTGTATATCTATAACGGGGTTGAATTACAGTTGCCCTGGCAGCTTCCATTGTGGTATTTCCTAACTTTGTTGTGCTTAACTTCGGAGTTTTAACAACCTTCTTTTAATGAAGATATTGTTTGCAGACTCACCCCACCTCCTTTCTCATAGACCCCCCGGCCCTAGCATTTAGCCCACCTACCTGGGAGGGGAAGAACATGGCAGTTACTTGCTGGTTGCTGCTATCAACCTGTTCCTCCTTCTTGGATGTGATCATATTTACCTGTTGGGTGTCGCCTGGGATATTTGGATTGCAAGCTTCTAAAGGCAGGGCCTGTCTATTATTACATGTACAGCACTAAGCACTGACACTCAAGGCAATTTTACATATTCAAGCACCACAGTACCAGGCACTTTGAAAAGAGCTCAGTGATCAATGGTTGCAATTGTATAAGTGGCAAAATGCGAGTCAGTGCTGAGAAAATGGCAGTGGTGCACTTTTGAACTAAAACACCTTGGAGGTGCTTTAGTTCAAAAGTGCACCATTGCTATTTTCTGCATGCTGATGTGCATTTTGCCACTTATACAGCTGCATGTGGCACGGTGGAGTTTGCCTCAGCTTGTCTGCTAATCAAATCTGCTCTGAAGCGGTGGATCTCTGGTGCACTGCAGGGAAAAAAAAGTATGTGTATAAATGCCCAAAGGTGCTGCCCTGTTATAAGGAGTAAGCAGTTTCACAAGGAGAACCAGTTCCCCTAAACACCCTCAGGCCTTGATAGTTGTTTAAGTAAACCAGCATATCAAGTAATTCCACTGACATGCAGTATTTTCTTTGGGCTTATATATTCCTTTTATATCTTTTATTTTTTATTTTGAAGGTATTGTTTAGTTTCAGTTGTTAACAGCCCCATTCTACACTCCAAGCAATACAGACTGATTCCCTTATATGGTCTCTATTTTGGGATGTTTTATCAGGTTTAATAACCTTGGCACCTTCTTCGACGCCAGCATCTGGAAATACAGAGCCCTTTGTCATAGTCCTTGGCGTTTTCTGTGGGCTTGCTTCTGTTGGGCTGATCCTATATCTCTCTGTGATTATCAAGAAAAGGTTGACAGAAACAAAATTTGGGTAAGTCAGAGTAAACCTAACGTGGGTGTTCAGAACTGTATAAATGCCACAATGAGCAGCTTGGGCTGAACTATGCTGTGGCATTCAGACAGCAGCTCATGTTGGGGCAGGATGAGAGGGCCGCCAGTGTGAAAGATATCCTCACCTGTCACCTTTGCTACAGTTGCCACATGCTAACCTACAACATGCACAGTCCCACCTGTGCAGAGCATTTCCCAGCCTCTCTGCTGTAAGGTATTTAATGCATGCTCTGTTTGGGACCTTCCTCTGATCTCTTGGCCTCCAGTGCTTTCTCACCCATCACACCTCACTGCATATGATTTCGTTTTGTGGTCTCCAGTGCCATGGTATCTGATCCTTGTAAACACTGACCAGTTCATCTCTGTAACATTCCAGTAAGGTCAAGTGGTTGCATTTTACAGATGGAAACCAGGCACAGAGAGGTTTAGGGACTGATAGTTGCAGGTAGATACCAGGAGCTTTTGGCAGACTCACTTTTGAAATCCTGCTAGGTGCCACCTGCATCTTTAGGCACATAAATACTCCCAAAATTTGCCCAGACAGATCAGGGCATCCTTCACACACATGTGCACTACCTGCCTTCCTGAACCAAGGAGCCTGTTGGAGTCCATAGTAACTCATGCACATGTGTTTGCAGGCTTCAGGCACAAGTGATCTGCCCACTCAGACAATGAGTCTGGGGCAAAACCTATTACTGACCTAGTGTTCCCAGGCTCCCAGGGCCAGTCCCTTAAGCACAACCCCCCACCATTACTTGCTGTTTAACTCATGTACCAAATAAGATTTTTCTACTATTTACCCAGATTAACTGAAAAAGATGGACCACAAACAAATAAAGGCCAAATGCTCTCAGTCAGTTACCCAGCTGTAATGCCATGGAAGGCAGGGAATTCCTTTCAGACTGCTATAGTCTTTACACAGCCAAAATTCCCATTGAAGGACCTGGGACTCTTTCCTGCATGCAACCTGAAGGGCCAGGGTATATTTTTACTGTGACACTGCAAGTTTCATTTCTTTCCTCTGAGCATTGCATTTCGCTTTTCATTCTGTATTCTTCCTTACACCGGAGCAGTCTAGAAGGAATCAGCATTGAAGAACTGAGTAGGATGTAGTCTTTCAGCTTTCTTTTCTGGGAGGCAGTAGCAAGAGAGAGTAAATGCAACATATTCAAGTTAGTAGCTGAAGAGTGAAACCCCCTGGGTCATTTTCTATTGAGCCCTTTGTGACAATGCTTTAATTATTGCACAGAATAGCTATCTTCAAAGAGCAATTGTCAAGCAGGGTTCATTTTCCTGGCTATTTTTAGTGCATCACCAGTATTGGAAATATGATCAAACTAGCCTTATGTATAACATGTCCATGAAGAAAGGTTTTGCAATTGCCCACTTTTTAAAAAGATCAGGGAAATCGTTTTGTTCAACTCTAAAAACCATCTGAACTTTAGCACAGTAGCAGGCAAGTACCGAATGGAGTGGAACAGTGTTTTTTTGCTGTGTTGCAAATAGTCATACTCTGAGAGAGGACTTTAACCCTTGTGGAGGCAGAGGGGTTGATCTGAGCCAGAGCACTGTGATGTAGCAAAGTCCACACAGTTCTGAGCCTTGAGTGAGGACATGCTGTGCAGGCTCTCCTGTACAACACTACTAGAAAACTTGAGTGTTTCTGTCAGGGCATTGTTCTAATCCTTTGCCGCCTCAAAACCAAGACACTGCCAGTACTGCTGCACATTTTGGTGTTTTTCCAATGGTGGGGACAAAGGTCCATTATGGACAATATTAAGTCAACAACACTCATTCTCCCTTGTGACTTTCTAAGAAGGATTTCAAAATAGGTCAACCCCTGCGATTTAGTGGGAAAACAATTTGATTCTTTACAGTTTAAATGCTAAATAGCCCATTATGTGCATGTAATAGCATATCTTCAGGAGGTTGGCCCACCAGGAATCCTGATGTAGAGCTTTGCTAAGTTATTTGTAAGGCTTTATGACTTCCCGCAAATGTAGCTGTGGCCCAAAAGACTACTTCCAGTCCTAAGTCCTTATTCCCATGCCTTTGAATTTCTGGAGTAGTATGAGAAGCTTTCCTTAAAATGGTCACATTCCATACCATGACACTTTTCAAAGTCAAAATAAAGCGGTTTGTCATTTGGGAGCATAGCATTGCCAAAAAGAGCTTATCAAGCTGCATAAATGAGTCCTAGGTGCTGGATTTCCAAGGGAGTTGTACTGGATCCCAGTCTGGCAACTGATGATGTCTCTGGGTCCCTTCCTCCATCTGGCTGGCTTTCCTGAAAATGACCATTCCCTTGTATGACTTGATTAGCACTTGTTGATCTGCACTTCTTTATTTTCCCTAATGCTGCCTTGCTGCAAAAGAACCTGAAAGTTTCAGTGTCTCAGCAGCATCACACCGGGCAGATTGCTCAGCACTGTCCAGCATCCTGCATGGAGGTCTGGTTTCACTAACCATTTTGCTGTAATTTCTTTTTGTTTGTAAAATATTCCTGTGTTAATGTTGAGAATTAGCATTGCAACTCTTCTCATGAGAGAAAGGAGCTCTCAGTTTCTCTGTGAGACATAGTTGCACAAACTATAGGGGAAAACTGAAGGAAGTAATTGAGCATAGCACCATATGACTATCAATAGAGCCTTTGCTTTATGATTAGGATATGAGGAACAAGTGTAGATGAGGTGGTTTTTCCCTCCAATAATTTCCCTCTGTGACATCCTTTCTTATAGATCAGTTTAGTTTATCAAGCAGCTGTTTTGACAAGACATTGTAAACAAGGACATGGTGTAAGGCAGCAGGAGGGAAATAAAATACATTTGGGAAAATGATTGTTTTCTTTTCACTATTAGTTGTTTCAGTAGTGTGAATGTCAGAGCCTCTTGCAGCTGCAGCCCCACTCTTTTTGATTAGATAAAATTGTTACCTGTTACGGTTCTCTCCTGCTAGGAATGCTTTCAGCCCCAGTGATTCAGACCTGGCAGTAAACTTCACAGCGAAGAAATCCTACTGTCGGAGAGCTGTTGAACTTACATGTAAGCTATACTGACTGTCATTTAAACAGCAGAGGAATAAGTGAAGATTTGGTGTGGTGTCTGACCAGGGAACATTAGTGAAGGAGAGAAACCTCTGCATGCATTTATGCAAGCCAGTTAATAACTATGGGCAGACTCTGGTCCCTTCTGGGGCCTTCTCTTGCTGGCCTGTCAGACAGAGTGTCAGGAAGCTGACTGAGTTGCCTGCCTGAGTGTCCTCATCAAGCTTCTCAGGGCTCCCTTCCTCCAGCATGCTCCACAGAGCGCATGGGTTGCACAGTACTCAATGCAAGACGGATATGACAACACTTACTGTCAGATATCACAAGCTTGAATGGAAGCTGATGAAGATGTGTGGTCCCTGGGAACCAGGCCACAGTTAACTTGCACAGCACCTGCCACTGGGGACATGATGCAGGGACTAGTACATTAAGGAAGCAGCTTCCTTCTTACCTGTCTACTGAGTGCCAGGTAGAGAGGGCTTCTGTTTCAAGCACCAATGCTGGACTTAGCCCTGAACAGGTTGATGATGTGGAATAGTCTGTGGGAGTCTGAGAGCAAATAGAACATGTACTGTTCATCCCAATTCACCCACCGGCCTGTCTTACAGTGGGCAGCCTGGGCGTCAGCGAGGAACTGCAGCAGAAGCTCCAGGACGTTGTGATTGATAGAAATTCCCTCACCCTGGGGAAGATTCTGGGAGAAGGTAAGAGGCAGAGAACAGGCCCAAAGGGCCTGGACAGACTGGGAGGGTTTAGGCATGGAATTGAATCTACCTGATGGGAGCTGTAGCAGTGGCCTGTGGCCAGCTACATCATCTAGAACTCATCACACTGGGGAGTGACAGAGAGTGCCTGGGGACCAGCCCACAGCCTGAGGGTGAAGGACTTGGGTTTATTCCTAGTTTTGCTGCTGACTTATTTGTGCACCCATGGGCTGGTCAGTTTGCTGCCATGTTCTTCATTCCCCCCTCCTACACCTTGTCTGTTGATGCTGTATGCTTTGCAAGGCAAGGGCTGTCCCTGTGCATCCACACAGCATACAGTGGAGTAGAGCCTGGATTTCTATTTAAGCATCTGGGGCCATTGTAGTAGCAATGAAAGCTGCAAGGACCCATCTGTAGGGCAAAGCCATGTCCCTATCAGGCCTTTGAAGAAGAAGGAGGAAACTGGGTGCCTGCCTCAGGTCCCCATTGCATTGGGAGTGGCCTGCAAGTCCACAGCATGCTCCTTGGCACGGGGCACAGCCCTGTCTATTTTCCATCCCTTTTGGGATAGTGTTGGTCCCAGGAGAGTTGAGTGGAATAGTTTAGTACTGGAGGGGTGTAGCTGTGCTTGTCCCTCATGAGGCAGTACAAGCAGTGTGGATGGCTGCATCTGCTCCAGCTAAGCCTCCTGGGCAAGGCCTTATGATTGATATGCCTTGGGAGAGGTTCTGCCTTTTCATGTGCCCTGGCCTTCCTTCCCTTGGGCTGTTGACTTGGCTTGTATGTCCTCCGTCCCATGATAGAATGGGTGGCAAGCTGGCCTTGAGACACAGCAGTGCATCATCTCTCTGCTTGTGCATGAGCAATGGCACTGTAGTGAGTCAGGCACCAGCCAGATCAGCCCTGTGTGTTCCACCTGCTGCTTGCTCAAACAGCAGCATCTCACAGATCCCATGTCCCTGCTGCAGGTGTGCAGCCTTTGGCTTCTTCTGCTGAGGGTGCTAGGCTGTATGTGGAGGAAAACACGGATTCTTTCTTCTTGTCCCTGGTGCAGGAGAGTTTGGGTCAGTGATGGAGGGGCATCTGAGCTTGCCCGATGGGAGGACTCAGAAAGTAGCCGTAAAGACCATGAAGTGTAAGTACCAGGGACTGCTGCGAAATGCATTGTTAGTTGCTTCCCCAACATGAGTGCTAGCATGCCTCCAACCCCTGTTTAATGCTGGTTTGCCTTATACCATGCACTAGGCTTCTAGACAGTGGAACTCATTACCCATTCTCCTGACAGACACTGTTGTGTTTTAGAGATTAATGAAGGAAGAAATGGGGGGGCATCAATGCAGCTGTGTTCATTCCTCTAGAACACACTTTGCAAGGGCTAGTACTGGAAGAAGTAATTGAAATAAATTGAAATATAGAGGACATGTGCAGAGCAATGTCCATAATTGTGATCAGTATGTATCTAGGGAACAGCGTCTTATACTCCAGCATGCTTCTGGGAAGCTACCACAACACACAGCCCAAGACAGTGGAAACAGGACATTCTACCTACTTAATGAAGCAAAGGGACCAGGTCCTCCATCTGCAAGGTCCTCCTTCTGCAAGGAATTGGCTTGAGGACTGGACTGTGATGAAGCTCTTCCATCTTACTGAATGAAAGGATGGTTCCCTCTTCACCTCATTCTGTTCAGAATGCTTGAATGTTATTTGTGTTATTGCAGTAGGCCACATTTCCCTCTCTTATTCTCAGCATTCTCAGACATCCATCAGTGTCCTTGGGGCCCTGGAGGCATTGTTTCCCAGCAGAATTTCAGGTAGTTGTTTCAAAGCCTGTGGAACAATGGAAAGGGCCTGTCTTTGGAAAGTGCCTATCTTTGGCCAAAGTAAAAGTGGGCCACCTGATAAAGAGTTTCTTATGGGCTTTGTGGACAAGAATCATTATTGTGCGTGCCTCAAGAAGGTACTTCTCTCTGCCCATTCTTCCTCCCCACCTCCAATCCTGTGGTTCACAAGGCCCTGACAGATTAAGTGTCTTCCCCAAACAGCTCCCCAAGTCAAATTTTGGCGTGTTGCCAGACAGGTATTAACCGAGCTCTGGGAAGGGGGAGGGGGGGATGGTGGGTTCCATGGGGCTGGTGGTGAACCACTGGACTGGGACCATATCTGCATTGCACAGCTGCTGGGACAGGATTAGAAAGACAAACAGAGTGTAGAAGGAAAGTGTTGCTGCAGTATGCAACAGTAGAGTCAGTACAGAAACGGAGCTCCCACATGGCAGCCCAGGCAGGCATTTCCTCTGGTGGGTTCAGGCCAGGTTCCCTCCTGATAGAAATAAGTGGAGACAGAGCCCTGCCACTTCTAATGGGTGCAACCTCACACACAATGCATGCTCAGGATCCTGACAGTTTTCATTCCTTTCCCCCCCACGCCCAGCCAGCTGTGCAAGTGCTGAACACAGTACCCTGCTTACTTGTGAGCTCCTAAATTTTTCCTCTTCCTGTAACCCTTTGGTCCTCTGTCCCCTTCAAACCAGCCTTCCCAGCAGGCATTCCAAACAATTCCCTGCTTTTCTTAGGGCCCTGTTGCCCTGTCTGATGTCTCTCTAGGAGAAGAACTGGGTCCTGGTACCCTCTCCCACACTGTAGTTGGTCTTAGCTCCTCTTCAAGAAAGCTGACAGCCTGGGCCCCTGTTACACCAGCTAGGAATGGGCTGGGCAGGGGATGCCTTTCTATCATGCTACAGCTTCCTCCCTGCAGATGCTGAAACTGATAAAAACCCCATTGCCATAGAGTGGTCCCAAGGGTGAGCATTCAAGTGTGTTGGTTAATGAGGACTCCTTTGTTTGGTGTGTTTTCAGTGGATAGCTTTTCCCAACGAGAGATTGAAGAGTTCCTCAGTGAAGCAGCCTGCATGAAGGACTTTGACCACCCAAACGTCATCAGACTCCTAGGTAAGCAGAAGGGTAGTTGGCTATGGGCAGGAGAAGACTTTTGGGTCACTGAATGATTCTGTCATTATCAAAGCCAGAGGGTTCTGCTCTGCTCTAAGTCCCACCTGGACCATCTCAGCTCTGATACTTTCTCTTCAGAGTGTACAAATCTTTTGGCCTTTTATAGACAAAGATGATGTATCGTCCCTGAAGGCTCAGATCAAGCATAATGGTTTCTTAACCTGGCAGGGAAAATACCAGATTATAATCTGTGTCCATGACGGCAGTTTTCCTGAATCACATTGCAGAAGAACGGCTCTTCTGGTGTAGTTCAGTACCCACTGAGGTGCAGCAGCTTTAAGCCCAGTTTATGGAAATGGGAGTCTCCTCTCTTGCTTGCTCCAAGGGCCTTATGGCTGAGGGCAAGCAAAACTCAGGGGCATCTGAACCCCAAGCCTCTGGTCTTGGGCCTTAAAGTAGGATGCCTACCAAAGGTTTTGGAAACATCTGAAGCCCCAGGTGTGGGTGGAAGATGTTTGCCGGTACTAGGGCCACTTATGGTTCTGGACTCTTGGATTTGGAATTAGTTTTGGCTAATTTGGCCTCGGATACAAATTAAAAAAAAAACAACTCAGCTCTGATACTTTGCTATCCAAACATCCACAGGGTTCTCCACAGAAATGCTGGTGCCTGTCAGCTTTGTCAGGCCAAGCATGACAGTGAAATCCAACTGGAAAGTGAACACCTGCTGGAGAGGGTGCAGCGCACCAAAGCCCAGATCCAGTGCCCTCTGCCCATGGGGCATAGCACATTACATGGAGTCTGCAATGAAGGAACAGATCTCCATGAGTACTGTTTGCCCAACACCTTACACTTGGTGACTGCTCTGGGAGGCAGCTACCCTGCAGCTGAGGCAGAATGTAGTTCGAGAGAGCAGGGGACACTGTCACTACATGCAGACTTGAGCATTGTTCTTTCTGTAGTGAAAAGTCCTTCATAATAAAGGTTTGTGATTAGATAAGCCTCACAAATAGGTTATAGGAGTGGAGCTAAGATGGGCTAGTCAAGAATTGCCATCCTCCACCTATATCAGGGGAAGGGTGGAAAAACAGGAGAGGGTGCTGAGGATCCAGCTGTGCCAGCTTTAGGAGACCTTCCCATCTCCCTTGCAAGGGCAGTCCCCAGCTTTCTGCATTAGTCAGACCCAGTCAGGCAGCACTTGGATGTGACCAATGTGACTGTATAGTCATGGGGTCCTCCTTGAGCACAGCTTTTGGATGTACAGGGTTGCATCCACAGTCCCAGGCTCCCTATTACCCATCTCCTCCACATGCAGCAGAGCCACATGGATTTTGGGCTTCATGTTGCTGTGGAAGGTAAATACAAGATTTGCCCTGCTGATAGTTTCATCTATATGCATAAGAGGGGTTCAGCTAGCAGATCTCTGGCATTAGCCACAAGGGCTGCAGCTCATGCATGCACAGATCTGTTAAGGGCCTCCAAAGCATTTTACTATTAACCCACACCTGCCAGAGGTGTGACACTGACTCTTGTTCTTTTTCCAGGTGTCTGTATAGAGCTGAGCTCTCACCAGGTCCCCAAGCCCATGGTTATTCTCCCATTCATGCAATATGGGGACCTGCACAGCTTCCTGCTTCGCTCAAGGCTTGAAACAGGTCCTCAGGTAACTGACTGTGATTAACAAACTGAGCAACGGGGAAGAACCAAAATGCTAAGCACACAGGGCTACATGGGGACAATGGGACAACAGATTGTATTCTGCACTAAACCAGCTACTCAGAGCAAGATACTTTACTCTTCCTCTGAGAATGCTAAGAGAACCCTGGCTTTATTTTCCTAAAGAATAAAAAGACGCTTATTGTAATAGCGCTTCCTGCCTCTGTAAGACACCTGGGATGAAATTCTGGTTCCATGGAAATCACTGGGAGTTTTGCCACTGAGTTCACATCTGGGGGCCTACACACAAAGATGACAAAATAATTTTATTATCTGCTTACACAGCTGAGAATCAAAAGTCTGCAGGGGCCACATGACGTGGTAGGCATCGTGTTTGAACCTCAGAGGTTTGAGGAAAGTTGATAGGAAAAGTGAAATCTAACTGCATACTTACATGGGCAGAACCAAGAGGGAGGGCTGGGGGTGTGACCACACCTCCCGTTGGCTGAGTGGAGCATGAGCAATGAACTCTCTGAGCTTATCGGTGTGACTCCAGAACCCTAGGGGTGAATGCTCCTGCTGCTCCCTGCCCACCTCTTTTCCCCTGCTGCTAAATTTGCCAATGGGCAAGGGGTTGAGGGGCAAGTGGCTGCAGTGTTAACCCCAGGGTTCTAGAGCCTCACTCAATGCATGCACTGCACAGCCAAAGGGAGGTACAGCCACATGCCCCTGGACCCACCCTTGCACGCTTATGGACAAGAGGAGGAGGCATGAAGGAAGAAACAACCTGCTATTGCAGTGCTAGGCCTTCCATCAAGCACGAAGGCCTTGACTCTGCAGCAGTTTTGCCGTTGGCCTAAATGAGTGCATAAAGCCCTAAGAGCAGTAGAACATGGCCAGCCAATTTCCCTCCAACTCTGTTAATATAGACTTCAGGCAGTGCTCAGAGACCCATTGCCTCCAAGGTCACATTGTAGTACTAGGATTGGTTGCTGTTTTCACTCATTAGGCCAGACTGGAATAACCTATAATGAGGTTAGACTGGATTCGGAAATGTTATAGCATGGCAGATAGTTCTTTTCAGTATTTCTAAGACAGTGGGTTTGGCTCAGATACTTTTCCTACATGTCTGACTAAACAAATACTGTCCTTAGCTGCCTAAAGCTCCTCTGTGGAGCATGGAATCATAGGGCTGGAAGGGACCCTGAAGGATCATCCGGTCCAGCCCCCTGTATGAGCAAGAAAGACATCTGGGGTCAGACAACCCCAGCCAGGTGACCATCCAGTCTTCTCTTGAAGACCTCTAGGGTAGATGATTGCACCACCTCTGGGGGGAGCTTGTTCCATAGTTTGGACACCCAAGTTGTAAAGAACTTTTCCCTAATGTTCAGCCCGAAACTATCTTCCAGGAGTTTGTGGCTGTTGTTTCTAGTTTTCCGCCAGGGTGCCCTGGTGAACAGTTGTTCACAGAGCCCCTGATGTACACTTCTGATGTAGCGGTAAGCTGCAATCAGGTCCCCTCTCAGCCTTTTCTTTAGGCTGAAAAGCCTGAGCTCCCTCAGCCTTTCCTCATATGGCTTGACATGCAATGGCCATATCTGGACCCTCTCGAGGGTGACCCTTCTCTGGACCCTCTCAAGCTTTAGCATGTCCTTGTTGAAGTGTGGCGCCTAGAACTGGATGCAGTACTCCAGCTGTGGCCGCACCAATGTTGAGTAAAGCAGGAGAATCACTTATTTAGATTTACTGGAGATACATCAATTGATGCATGCCAGATTTTCATTGTCCCTAGCAACTACTGCATCACATTGGTGGCTCATATTCATGCTGGGGTCTATTGTTACCCCTAGATCCCTTTCATTTGTAGTGCTGGTCACGTTAGCAATGCCCAGCCTGTAGGCGTGCTGGGGGTTCTTCCTTCCCAGATGCAGCACTTTGTGTTTCTCTACGTTGAACCTCATCTGGTTCCGTTCTGCCCAACATGCCAGCCTGTCTAGATCTGCTTGTATTTAGCAGTGTTAAGTGCCACACAGTGTAGCAGAGTTGTTTGTGTTGTTCCTGTTACATTGTTTCATTTGACTCCTTGTTGTCAGTACCAGTGAGGTATTTCAGCCTTCCTTCTCTGGATAGGTTTGCATGTTCTGTAAACCAAGGGAAAGCTAATTGGTGTTGTACCATGAACTTCTGCAGTAATCAGAGAGCCTTGTCCATTGTCCACTGTGTGGACATGGAAAATGGGCTTCCCTTTCTCCCTCTAGAAATGGGGAGTGTATCATTCCTATTCAGGGCCAAATCCTGTGTACCACTGAGTACTTTTTCCAACATTTTAAATTGCCTTCCTCTTACTGATTTAAATGGGAGATGAGGGTGTAATGCCTGGACCCTGTAATGTTGCCTCCCTTACATACTGCTTACATGTGTTAATCCCCTTCTTCTCTTCCCAGTATGTACCACTGCAGACTTTGCTGAAATTTATGGTTGATATTGCACTAGGAATGGAGTACCTGAGTAGCAAGCATTTTCTTCACAGAGATTTAGCTGCTCGAAACTGCATGTAAGTTTGGTTTTCTCTGTCTCACTATGGGTAGCTAGACCCTAGCCTGAAAAATCTCTGTTGGAGTGAAAATAAACCTTCCTCAGCATACTACTACCCCGCAGGTGAGGCATTTTCATGCCCCTTCTCTGAAAGTCCATTCCAAGTTGTCCCCCTGGGCAGCCACAAAAGAAGAATATGTGAGGCCAGGAGGAAGAGACTAAGCCAGAGGGTATGCGGCTCAATGAGATAGCTGCTGTCCTAGAAGAGCATGTCCTGGATTTTAGCCTTGAGCCTTGTTCCTAGTGACATAGAGTCCTTGCCCTAGCCCTGTCCTCCAGCCATCTTTTCCAATAATTAGTAAATTCAAGGGGAAGTGGCTCAGTTTCAGAAGTGCTGGAGAGGATATTGTCTAGCCTGTGACATGGTAGATGGAGCACTGTTGGGAAGTCAGAAATACATGTTCAAAGCTCCTCCTGGATTAGGTCCAGGGTTTGAAATCCAGGGGGGGCTCATGGGGGCTGAGCCCCTCTGTAAGAGACCAGAGTGCCTTCATAAGCCCCACCATAAGAGACAAGAGCCCCCAGCCTACCCTGTGCCTTCCTAAGTAGCTCAGGTGGTGGCGGCAGCTCCTTCCAGCTGCCACCACCATAGACCCCCTCTTCCCCCCGCTGCAGTCCAAATGTAATTTGAGCCCTGGTGAGGTCTAGAATCTGGGGTTTCCAGCTTCCCACAAGATTGCCATAACCACTCCACAGAGGAGCTTTGGACTCAACCACTGTTGGGGCTAAAATTGAGGAGTGCCCTCCCCCTCCATTATTTTGTTTCTGGGACTTGTATCCAGATGCACATGTACACAGTTATCTACATGTGCAGGATAAGTCATCTGGGAATAGAATGGGTACCTACATGCAAAAATGTCTCTTAGATAATGAAAAGGAAATAGACTTCCACCCAAACTGCAATAGAAATGGGGGGAAAAGAGAACGTAAAATATCACTTCTACCTCTCTCATTTGAAATGCCCATTCACCCTAGTCAAAACAGTTGGGAGGTGCTTGAAGGGCCCTGGTTCCAGTAGCCAGTATGTGTACAGGTAACATTATACCTGGGAATAAATAAACATTGCCTGTATAAGCATTTATGTTATTATTTTCTTTCTAATGCTGACAGGTTACGGAACGACATGACTGTGTGCGTAGCAGATTTTGGTTTATCGAAGAAGATTTATAGTGGAGATTATTACCGTCAGGGGCGTATTGCAAAAATGCCTGTAAAATGGATTGCAATAGAGAGCCTTGCAGATCGGGTGTACACAACCAAGAGTGACGTGGTATGTAAACAGGGCACTGACCTCCACCACCCCACCATTAGAAATCCAGTCTTCAGTAATGCAGCCAATGGTGCTGGTCAATAAGGATATTTTAATATTCTGCATTTTTAGAACCTATGTTATTAACAGTGCGTGAGGGTTTGTGTGTGTGTGGGTGCGTTTCTGTTCATTTTTTGTAAATATGAAAGCCAAATAAGAGAAAAAATTATGACAGTTCCTAACAGTCATCACAAGCAATATTTTTGAGTAGTGCATTGCTCTTCCCCTGCCTATATAATGTCCTGGAAAAAAGATTTATTCAGTGGGCTCTGAGCTATTATCTGACGTTCCATGTTGTTTCCAACGAAGACCATGCTACTGTGGATATAGCTAACAACATTGTACAAGATCCTGATGGACTTTAGGAAATGACCTTTCCTAATGAAACGATTCATTCATTCCTTCTGGAAATGTCAGCTTAACATGCTTTTTTTCTTTGCTCTTTTCAGTGGGCGTTTGGTGTCACAATGTGGGAGATAGCAACCCGTGGAATGACTCCCTACCCAGGAGTGCAGAACCATGAAATCTATGACTACCTTTTTCATGGTCACAGGTTGAAACAGCCAGAAGGTTGCTTAGATGAGATGTGAGTGCTTGTGTGCATCCCTTGGGTTTTTAAGCATGGCATGTGGACAACTGCATTGCACACTAACATGCTTGTCCTTGTCAGTCATGGCTGTTTAAATAATTCATGTAGTGTTTGTGTTTGACCTTATTTGCTGCATAGTTCTTGCTGCATATTATTCATCACACTGTTCTCATATTTATGTGGTTCTTGGTAACTAAGTGTTTTTTTGTGAACACAGCAGCTAACCCCTATCATGCATTTGCAGCTGAGCCCTGAGTTTGGCTGAAGTTTGGGGGAAGAAAATGCTGGCTGATGGCTGATTGATACAAATTATATGAATTAGTTTTTTCTTTTGAGAATTGTGAAAAGAATGTCTGGGGCTAGATTCTCAGCTGCCGAAAATCCACTGGTGTCAGTGGAGCTTTGCTGATTTACACCAGTGGAGGGCCAGCCCTATTCTTTAGGGGTTCCCAGGTCTACCAGAAACTAAAGACATTGTTTCTATTTGAATTTTATAAATGGCAAGCAAGTAGCCATTGAAGCAGCTTGAAACTACTTTGGAGTAGTTTTACAGAAGTGCAGTTAATTCAGATGTACTTTTAGAATACAGGTGGTCTTAAAAAATTGTCATATCAGTAGCATGACTCTAACAATCCCTTTAATTTACCGGTAAAACCAAAATCAGGGGAAAAATGGTTCTGTTTTATCTGGAGGTGCACCAATACATTGGTCTGATATCGGATCAGTACCGATATAAAGAAAACTGGCTGTATGAGAAATCGACCCGATGCAGCCGATAATTTGGCCAATAAATGTTTGTGCGTGTGTGCAGCCACAGTACAGCATGTAGGCAGCAAGGAACAGAGCACAGCAGCATGGAGAGCTGCCTCCAGCTGGTAAGTCCTTTGTGGTGGAAGGAGAGGGGAGGGGCAAGAGGTGGAGGCAGATCAATGACCCCGCGGTGAGGGAGGGGCAGATGCTGCCCAGCTGGGGTGGGGTGGGGTGGGGTGCAGGATGGAGTTGTGGCTCGTCGGATGGGTGGCTTCCGTTGCTGTGCGCACCCTGGGAGGGCATTTGGGGAGGGGAGGGGGTCATGTGCCCCCAGATCTGCGTGAGGTGGGGTGGGCGGGCTGCAGCCAAGCTCTTCTTGGTGGGGGCTGGGCTTGAGGCGGGAGATATGGAGGGAGCTGCAGCCACCCCAAATTTCACCATAGCCCTGCTCCCAGCACCGCCACCTGCCTGGTGCAGCCCTGGGTCTTCCCAGTGCATGGGTGGAGGCAGGGCATTGAGCAGGGAAGAGCTGGGGTGCACGAGGCAGGTGGTGGTGGCAGTGCTGGGAGTGGGGCTATGGCAAAATTTGGGGTGGCTGCAGCCCCTTCTGTAGCCCCCGCCCCGAGCCCAGCCCCTGCTAAGAAGAGCCCAGTGCAGCCTCAGCTTCAGCCTGCAGCTGCAGCTGCAGCCCACTTGCCCCACCCCACACAGATCCAAGGGCACATGCTCCCCCTCCCCCTGTGCCCTCCCAGGGTGTATGCAGCAGCGGGAGCTGCCCCCTTCCCCCAACAAGCCATGGCTTCATCCCACATCCTGCCCCTCCCTGGCTGGGCAGTGCCTGCCCCTGTCCCTGCCCTCTTCCTCACCATGGGGAGCATTGATCTGCCCCCACACACTCCTTCCCTCCCCTCTCCCCTTCCACCATGACAGACTTATCAGTTGCACGAAGCTGTATCAGAAATTGGATTGGTATTAGTCAATATGCCTTCTTAAAAATCGGCTATCGGTATCAGCCCCTAAGACCTCTATCGGTGAACCCCTAGTTTTATCCAAAACAACAATCAGTTGCATTTTTAGATTGTTAAACCCCTTTTTATTTCTTCAATATTAAAAGGAATTTAGTGTGAAGCAAAGTTTTCTTGGTGATATCTTTTATTGAACTAACTATATATTTGGGAGAGATTTTAAACAAGCTTTTGGGCACCAAGTACCTCTCTTCAGGTGCTCTAAAATGTGTGTAACATCTCCCAACTATGCTGTTGTTCCAATAAAAAATATCACCAAAAAACCCATGCTTCTCTTATATTTTCTGGTCCATTGTGGCTACGAAACCACTCACCCTCTACTAAAAATTTAAAACATTTTCAGATTAAATGATCATTTTAAAAGAAAAAGTCAAATAATTAAGACTTTTTGTGAAGTATTTTTAAATTTTTTGGCTGGAACTAATTTTTTAAACAATCCAAATTAAAAAACAGTTATAGTGGTCCTTAAACTGTTTTCTTTACTTAAACCTGGGGTGCGCAACTCCTATCCCACAGGCTAGTCTCAATCTCACCACACAGGACTGGGCAGGGATGGTGCTGGGTCCAAGGGCCCAATCTCAGTGTGGGGGCGCTAGGAGGGGGTGGTGCCAGGTTTCTGCCAATCCTGGCATATGGGGAGCCGGAGTGGGCAGCACCAGTTCCGAGGGCCCAATCCCAGTGTGTGGGGTAGGGAGGGGGTGGTGCCTAGCTCCAGGGCCTGATCCATCCTGCGGACTGGCCCTGCACCACTCATTTGGCCTTTAGGGCCAAAAGGCTGAGGATCACTGCCTAAACAATATTGCTGTCTTTGCTGAAAAGCACTCCAGACCTGTGCAACTGCCACCTGCAGCACCTCCCTAGAATTGGAAAAGGAGCTGCACCTGCTTCTGCAGATCAAGATATCTCCAGAATATACATAAGCATGGGGTGACTGGCTGGTTTTTAATATGAAAAATCCTTTTAGTTTCAATGGAGGTACAGATAAGAAAGGGCTAAGCTAGTCTCATCGTCTTATGTGCTTAACTCGTCCTGATAGAGGTTGACCCAAGGAGTCAAACACATTGTTTTGGTTCCAAAGGAGCTGTTGGGTTGAGATAATAAGAGAAGCCTATGTATTTTCACTGACACTGGTCAGAACAATGTTATTAGTAGTCCGTTGGCTCTAGGCAGCTTGGTAGGACCAAAGAGTAGGCTTCTGTCCCCTAGATGTTATGGGCTTCATTGTATTTGTGTGCAAGCTTGGGATTCTATAGGTGTCCAGCATCAAACCTTCACCATTATGCTGCACAACATGCTGTTTAAAGGAAATACAAATAGACCAGTCAGCTTGCAATAATTTTTTCAGTAGGACATATAAAGCACATGCAGATCTCTTTTCAGAAGAGAGCCCAGGTTACTAATTAGCTGGTAAGAGCCACTCAGCTGTTTCATTGATGTGGCACACTACTTTGTAGGATCTTCCAGATCTGCTGTGTTTTCACCTTTGCTTTGAACACTCTTCTACCAGCATCCTCCTTAGATCAATGCAAAGTCTTTTTCCTAAGTTTCAGTGAAGTATTGGTGAGGATTCATTGCCTTTTAACAGAGAAGATCCACAAAAATGATCTCAGGAATAGAAAAATTACTTACAGACTCAAACGGTCTGCAGTATGAAACAGAAGACTGAGAAGTGACCTAATTAGTTATCTGGGGTTTCTTCAGTGAGCAAAAGGACCAGGTTCTCAGGATCTCACTGACAGTGTAGAATGCAGAAGGCACTCATTTTTAATAGAGGGTGATTAACCACTGGTTCTAACTACCAAGAGGAGTGCTGTATTTTCCATCTCTTGGTGTCTTCAAATCAAGACTGGGTGCCTTTCCAGAAGATGTGGTTCAGTCAAACAAAGGATATTAGGCTCAGCACAGGGGTAGCTGCAGGTTTTATAAGTCACATGAGATGTGCTGGCCTTCTTCTACAGGTAGGTCCCCATCAGATCTGATCAGCAGCAGCCTGATTTCCTAGGCTCTGGAGCAGAGTCCTGCTCAGTGGGTGTGGACTAGTGTGAGTAAGAGGATTGCCACCTTTTCTCTTTAGTCAGAATTTGAACCTGTGCTACAGAGAGAGAAGGATTCTGCTATCCACAGATGGTCCCCCAATTTTGATTGCTGGTTTTTACAAGATAAGAGAACCACTACTGCTTTCCTGGGGGTGCTATAAAATACCTCAGAAAGCAACCTGCTCCAAACATAAAAATATTCCCTTATGTATGTGTGAGGTTTTGACAGTGAATTTGCCCAGGCACTGATTGCAAAGCAAAGCTGCAGCGGGCTGATGACCTGACCCTGCAAGCTCCTTCGTGGTAGTTCTGTTATTCCCCTGAGTAGGCCCATCGGAGCTGGTGGGATTAGTGTATGCAAAAACTTGCAGGATCAGGCCCTAATCTGATTTTGCTATCTCAACAGAGAGCCTTGTCATTAGGATGGCTGGCCATCAGAGCCCCAGTGGAGGCACAGGGGCAGTACAGAGACATCCCCAGCCTCCCACTGATCTCCCAGGACCTGCTAGGGTCTCTGCTCTTCCAGCACAGCTGGCTCTTCACTGCATCAGGGACACAAGGCCAGGTTTGAAAGCGGTTGAGGTGCTAACCCACTGTCTCCTCTGCCCCAGGTTTGTTGAGAGTTCCTGGGCCACCACACAGGACTTAGTGCAGGGAAGTGCAAGGAGTGGGAAGGGTGTTCAGGAGCAGCAATTCAGCCCTTTCACCTGAGTGAAGAGAGACATGATCACAGGATATAAGTACAGCTGTGTAGACAAGATTGACTCTTTGATCTGTCAAACAAAGGGAGAGCCAAGCACAATGGCTGGAAGTTGAAGTCAGGAGAGTTCAAATGGGGAATGAAGTTCAGTTTTTTAACATTAAAGCTAATTAACCATAGGCCTGGGCTAGCTGGGATTCTCTCCAGATTGCCTATGGCTTCCAAAAGATGTGCTTTGGCTCCACCAGACTTATGGGTAGGGTGCAGGGTTCTTCGAGTGCTGGTGTCTGGCTCCTGGTGGTGCACTGTGAGAGGTCAACAGAGGTAATTATAGTGGACCCTCCTACCCATAATATCTATAAATCTGTGAGGAAAGAGATGTTGTTACATTACAGAGAGCAATAGGAGTTCTATGTTTCTGGACAGATCACAGAGGGTTTGTATTAAAAGTTGGCTAAGCCGCCTTTGTCTGCAAGGGTTTGTTGTTTGTAATTACAGCTGAAAATATTTAAAAAACCCCCAGTGGTAAGGAGCAGGAAATCATTTAAACAAACAAGCCACTGGAAGTTACATTACAACCCTGCTAAAAAGGGACCTACTCAAAGATAGTCGCCAAGAGCTCTAAGCAAAGATTCCGTTGGCAAAAGTTTCTGCCTCTTGCCTTCACTAAACTTTTCGGGTAATTTTTTTTCTACCTGCTCTGTGAAAAGAGTGGCACACCTGTGAGTTGAGCAGGACATATTTCTTGAGCACGTTCTCCCCAGTGCTCTGTGTGCAGCTCATTTGGATTTAACATGGGAACAGGTCATAGAGCTCCCTTTCCACTCCCCCCACACCCACCCCTCCATCAGCGCAGCTGTAACAATTGTTTGGCAAAGGAACTGCATGGAAAGCCTGACTTTCTCAGTGGGAGTCCTGCCCAATTACCATTGTCATGACTCTTATTCCAGCTCTGAAGTTGTGGGTTTACTATTTTAAATGCTTTTCCCCAAAGCAAATAGTCAGAAGTTGGTTCACCCTCTTGGCTGGCAAATTATATTGCATATCCAGTGATTCAATGTTTTTAAGCTGATAGTGGGACAGATTCAGGGGAGGGGTGCAGTGGTGTAGCTGCACTGCCTTTTAGATTGGATCACACTAAGGGAATCTTTGGGGGCTTTTCAAAGTCCCCAAGACATGTAAGAATCCCTCTCCTTCCCCCCTGTGCTCAGAGGCAGGTCCTGTCTCCTCCCTTTCCCCAGGACCATGGGGAAAGCAGTAGCAGTAGGCAGGCTGGGGAGAGGGGAAGGGGATGTGCCTCTGGGCATGGAGGAAAGGAGCAATCACCTAATTTGGAGACTAAAAAAGTCCCCTGAGGCTCCAGTGGCACAGTCTACCCACACTGCTGGAAGTGGGGTGAAACCATTCCTGCAGCACAGGTGGCTGCTTCTGTACCTCTCTGTGCCAAATCTTGGCTCTGCCCCTGAACTCAGGTGTGGTAATATTAGCTCAGGTGTAGAAATGACTTGACAGTGAAGTATTGGAGGCACTGTCAAGATGCTAAAGAAGGCTAAATTTTGTTTTATGAATCTGAGATATACATTTAACTATAATGACTACAGGACTAGTGACACAATATTGTGTGACTATTTTTTGCCTAGTTTGTTGTGTTTTTTAAAACTTTATGTGTCTCTAGCAAATTAATGCACATTCCAATAGTTATATATCCTCTTGGGTCCATCTCTTTTGTTCTAAATAATGTTCTTCTATCTGCATGCATGGTGTAACTCAGCACTACTGAGCTAACAGTTCAGTCTCCTGAGGAGCTAGTCATTTGTAACAACTTCCTTGTGCTTGCAGGTATAAGATAATGTACTCCTGCTGGAAAGCAGATCCTGTGGACCGACCTACATTCTCACAGTTAAAAATCCAGCTAGAGAAGCTGCTGGAAAGCTTGCCTGAGGTGAAGGGGTCTGAAGATGTCATTTACATCAACACAAGCCTGCTAGAGGAAGAGGAGGAGGAAGAGTTGACAAAAGATTCAGGATTCCCTGAGATAGACACAGATCTCAATCCCAATGATATCATTGAGTCCTGCTCCCAAGAATTGCATGCAGCCATTGTCAAGGTTGATGTCCATGAAAGTGAGCAGCAGGAGGAAAGGTATATTTTAGAACGGATTGCTGAAAACCCAGTGGCTGGTGCCAGGAGGGTGGAGCAGGTGAACACTCCTTTGCTGCAGCATGATGTTTCTCCAAATGGAACTTCTTGGCCTGAGGCAGACACACAGCCCTTGAGCAGCCTGCTAGGAGACACGTTGTTGTATGCAGATGATTCATTTGAGGATTCTGAAGTTCTGCTGTGAAACAAGAACTGGGTTCTTGGACTCTGAAAATTGGAGAACTGAGCTGTTCTGTGGCTCAAAATGCACAGCAAAGATTTCACTTGGTATATTTGTGTGTTACAGAATGAGCATTATAGGAAAATATGCTGTTCAAATATGGTCTAACTGGTGGCCACAGAACCATGAACTCTTTGAACTTGTATAAAGCGTTATCTATAGCAATCTATATATAGAAAGAGAGATGAGATTATATTTTAATAAATGACAGCCTGTCTATTTTGGTCTATTTTATTTCTTCTGTTATTGCTATTTTTGTATCAGAGTTTTTTCCCTTTCCTGGAGGATTTTCCTATGTATATATGTCAATATTAAAATGATGTTTCTCATGCTGTTCTTTTTATTATTAAATGGAGTAAATGCTAGTATAGTTTTGAAACATTTCTGATGCTTAAAACCTGCTTGAATAGGGCCCTGGGGTTTATAATGTGAGAGGCACAATTATATCATCTACTATGGAATTGCACCTCTCAATAGGACAGATAGGTAAAACTGATCTCCATATATTTTCCCTGGTATTTTGGAAAGCTTGCCAAATTGGGAAATAGTAAAAAGTAGGGACTGCTGTGTTACAGCTCCTGATGACACTTTACACTGACAGCAAATCAATCGCTTGTGCACATGTGCACACACATGCATGTGCACACACACGGTTGCTCCCTGCACAAACACCATGAAATCCCATGTATGCATATGGCTCTACAAAGAACTGTGCCTCTTTGGTAGCTCTGCAAGAACTGTTCACAGTTCTTTCTCAGAGCAGCTCCCCTACTGTGGGCCTGAGCTGACACCTTCTCTGAATTATATCATCAGCACCCTAAAGAGGGTTGCACAGAAATCTTGGGCCTGTGTGTGCGCGTGCAATTACAAAATCATCACTTCGCTGGAAAATCAGGCAGCCCCTTATAGCTGCAAGCTGGACATGGGAGAACATTCTATGAGGGACTCCATCAGTATCAATCTTGAGTCCGATCTTATTCAGGATCTTGATTTAATGTCTAGGGTATACTAATGTGCTAATGAAATTTATTGGTGAGGCAGAGTTAGGAGGCATTTCAGCTATAAGTGGGAGCTCATCAGTTGGAAATAGCTGAGGAGGATCCCAGGGTATCAGATGAGTGTGAGACACTAGCATGATGCAGCTATGAAAGATGTGATACTAGAATGCACCCAGAAAAGTATTTCCAGCCAAGGGAGCAACATCAGTGCCATTGTACAGGACCCTGATGAGATGTCCCCTGGAATTATACACGCTGTCTGGCTACCTAACAAAGAAAAGATGGTTTTTAATCAGAGCAGCCTCCCAGTTGAAGCAGTCTGGGCTGGTACCCCTGCCTTGTTTCAAGTTGTAGCTCACTTAGGTTATAAAAGGAATTATGTGACTTGCCAGCAGGGCCCTAAACTCAGTCCAAGAGGTTCCTTCCAGTCCTATGTAACTATGTTTTCTTTAAGTTCAGTTGGCAGCTGTCTCAGGGCTAGTGTTAGGCACTGCAGCTCAGAGCCAGCTGCAAACTTTATACAGCTTTTGGCTCAACAGCATAGTATAATTGGAAAGCTGGGAGGAAGCTATTTTTGCTGTATGAACAGCTTTACCTGTCTACAAGAAGCTGAGGAAGCACCCAACAGTAACAGGGACCAATTGTCAACTATATTTAAAGAAAACAGGACTGTTCTATAGGAAGCTGTGCAAATCATCAGAAAATTTGCTGTTCAGAAGCTGCACCTGAAAGTTCAGTTCTGGTCAACCCCAAACTACATTTTTTTCCAAGATTTTTTTTCCTTTGCCCAAATAAATAACAAATGTATTTCTGACCAACTGGGATGTTTTATTGGACCCAAACTTTTCTGTGTCATTTCAGTTGACATATTTTTATGTGCAGTTGTATCAAATCCCAAACAGACGTTCTGAAATAAGTCACAACATTATATTTTTTAAAAGTTAAAATTCACATTTTCAATTTTTTGTTTCCTTTCTGGGTTAGTCAACAAACTCAGCCCCAGAAATCACTTGGTTTTGGATGAAGTTCCTTATTTGCTAAGCTTTCTTCCAGCTCTACTTCTGTGCCCAGTGGGAAAGGCCTCTTCTAGCTCATCACATTTGCAAAACACTTCTAGCAGTTAATTTCACGATGCAACAAAGTAGAGGAAAATGCAATCAGCACGAGTGCTGGGGTTAGAAGACCCCAGCCAGGTGTATATCCAGTCTCTTCAAGATTTCCAAGGTAGGGGAGAGCACTACCTCCCTTGGAAGCCCATTCCAGATTCTGGTAACCCTTACCGTAAAGAAATTCTTCCTTATGTCTAGTCTAAATATGCTCTCTCTCAGTTTGTGGCCATTGTTTCTAGTTACTCCAAGGGGCACCTAGGTAAACAGAGTATCTCCTGTTTCTTGCTGCACCCCCCTTGACAAATTTGTAGACGGCCACCAGATCCCCTCTCAGCCTTTTACGGAGTTTGAAGAGATCCAGGTCCCTCAACCTTTCCTTATAGGACCTCATGCAGTCCCCTAAGTATACAAGAGACCCTCCGCTAGACCCTCTCAAGGTTATCCACGTCTCTCTTGAAGTGTGGCACCCAAAACTGAATGCAGTACTCCAGCTGCAGCCTTGCAAGTGCCACATAGAGAGGAAGTATCACCTCCTTAGACTTGTTTGTGATGCATCTGTTAATGCATGATAGAGTGTGGTTAGCTCCATTGATCATTTCGTCACATTGTCGACTCATGTTCATCTTTGAGTCAACTATGACTGAGATCCTTTCCTGCTTCTGTGCTGCTTAGAAAGTCATCTCCCAATCTGTATGTGTGCTGGTGATTTCTTCTCCCTAGGTGCAGTACTCTACACTTATCCTTATTAAACTGCATCCTATTTTGTTCTGCCCACTTTTCCAGCCTGTCCAACTCCACCTGAATCTGTTCCCTGCCCTCCAGCTTGTCTACTTTGCCCCACAATTTAGTGTCATCCATGAATTTGAATAGTGCTCACCATGCCTTGTTCAAATCACTGATGAAGATGTTGACTAGCACTGGCCTGAGGACTGAGCCTTGGGGGACACCACTGCCCACATCTTTCCAGGTCAATAGCAACCCATTCACCACCACCCTCTGAGTGTATCCCATTAGCCATTTTGCCACCCCCCTGACTGTGTAATTATCTAAGTCACAGCAGCTCAGTTTTTTTATGAGAATGGGATGTGATACCATATCAAAGGCTTTTTTAAAATCCAAGTATATGACATCCACAATGACTCCTGCATCTAAGCAGTTTGTAACTTGTGGTAGAGGTGATATCTTTTATTAGACCAACTAGATTTTTGCAAAAAAAAATTCTTTAATTGCACACTTTTGGGCACAAGCACCCTTCTTTGGGCATAAGAGAAAAGATTATAAAAGTTCTCCTGGGTAGAAATGAAAGTTCATATTTCACAAGAGAGTTGAAGGTGTTCACAGACAGGAAGAGCCAGCTAAGAGGTGGGGACCTTGGAGCCACAGCTTGCTGGGTCTCCCAGCTCCCTGGGAGGAAGAAACCCAGGCTTTGAGTACCTAGCAAGAGCTGGGGCACCTTCCCCTGCAGCAGGAAACCTGTATGCCCTGTGTCCCATGGGAGGGGGTGGGGTGGGACTGCCTTGGACCCACAGACCCTTCACCACAGCAAGTGTCTATTGGCCCCTGCCTGTGTGTTGTCAAGAGTTTGTTTTAACCATGAAGCTTCTGCAGACTGTTCTGGTTTTTGGTAAACTGGCTTTTTTCAACAAAAACCTGCCTTTTCAAGCAGTTCAAGAGCATCCCTAGAGCTGAGAGCATTCTTGTACTCCCAGCTTTCTTGGTGAAGTGCCACAACCCTATGGAAGCAGGAGCAGGGTTTCCTTTAGGCTTTGGAGAGCAGGTCAACCAGCTGGCTTTGTGAACCAGCCAACCTGGGGGTATGCAAGGACCTCCAGACTTTGACAGCCACAGCTAAATCACACTGTGTAGCTCCCTGATGACTGTCAACAAGCCACAGTCCCTCTTTCCTGTCCCTCTGCCCAGCAGGCTTTTGGTGAAAATATGCAACTAATCCAATGATTTTAGTTCAGCTCAGCATGTCAGATGATTTTTTTTTCTTTTGCTTGTTTCAGAATGGCACTAGGCCAAGGAAGGATCCTTGCGATGTTCTAGTTCCAGCTCATGCACCTCTGGAAGGTTACTCTTTTCCAGCAGGTTCTGGGGGGGGCATGCTACCCATGATGCCACAGGAGCTGGGAGCATGTGCCCTATCTTGGCTGTCACAGCAATGTAAATGTTCAGATTTTAATGGCAATTCCAGTAGATTGTGTGGCAGAATGCCATCTCTGTCTCACCCCAAACTCTGCAATCAGGCGGATGACCAATCTGACAATTTGGTTACCATGGTCACTGCAGAGGGCAGACACCCCTGGCCCCATCGGCTTCAGGTAACCCTGAGTTGTAACCTGAGCTGGATACATTCCTGAGGGAGGGGGAAACCTGTTCCCTCTGCCTACATGGCTGGCCTCACACACCTGGGTGGGGGCTTAAACTCCCTATTGTTCTAAGCAATGTCTTCATGACTGGGAGAGAGCTAGAGACTCTGCCAATCTACCTGGCAGCCAGTGAGCATTTCAAAGTGGTTGGCTAGCAGCCAACAGTTGCTGGCCTTCATTGGATCAGGTAAATGAGGTCATAAGGTCTGTATAAGTTAAGGACTGCCCAGGACGGGGTCAGCAGCCATGATGAGAACTCTCAGAGAAGAGCTGAACCATCTGAAACTTGCTGTCTCTCTTGAAACTCATGGTCAATGAGCTGCTTGCCACCAGAAATCTTCCCCTGCCTCTGGATGATACTTGTGAGTAAGCTACTTGAGATCTAACCAGATATATACTATAGCTTGCAGTAACACAGATGCATAATCAAAAGCTACCATGCCACTGTTTGCTCTAAGGGATTTCTCTGATATTGCTCTACTCTGTACCCTATTCCAAACCTTCTCCTTGTAACCAATTGACCAAGTCCATCGAGGAGCGCGAAGAGGAGTACCAGCGCGTCCGCGAGCGCATCTTCGCCCGTGAGGTGAGACCCACTGCCTCTGCAGAGCACCAGACCCAGATGGAAGAGGCGGCATGGATGAGCAGTTAGAGCCAGGGGGGGAGTCTCCAGGACTCCTGGGTTCTGCTCTCCACTCCAGCCACCCCCACACAAAATTAGGGGCTGGACTCGAAGATCTTCCAAGGTCCCTTCCAGCCCTAATGTCTATGAAAATAGCTGCAGGTGTCGTCGTCGTCGTCCCCCTCCCCCTCTGAATGCCTGGAGCAGAAGGGGGTGGGGGGTGCCCTGATGCCCCAGAGTGGGGCTGGGTGCTGTGGAGCACCTCAGCCCCTGACTGACTCCCCTTTCTCTCCCCTCCCAGCAGACAGGCCAGAACGGCTACCTGACTGACAACAGGTAAGTGCTGGGGCTGCCTCCCCCACTGCCCTGTGGCCGCCCCCCGTTCCCCATAACAACGCTTCTCTCTGCTGTTAACCCACAGACTCGCCCAAGACGCCTTGTCCTGTAGCTCGCACAAAAGGCACCAGATCTTTAGGTACCTGTGTGTGCCCCCCCATGCTGCCCCCCACCACCCCCCACTTGAACCTGCCACAGACCGTTCTCTGGGAATGTGGAAAAGCCCTGATTTATAAATCTGCACAGATTTTTTTCTGCAAGCCACCCTAGTCAAACACTGCAACAGTTCCCTAAACACAGAACAATCAGGGCTTCAGAAACCCCCTCCTTGCCTTTATGAGGTTTCAATATGACCAGGCTGCAATATTGCGAAGTTGTCAGTGCAGCCTCAGCATAGTTACATTCAGGGAAACATTCCACTATGAGGGGTCAGAAAGCAATGGTGGATTCTCTTTTCTATTGATCTATAAAAAGGTCACACTGCACATCAGGCTAAACACAGAGCAGGAGCTAGCTCTAGTTAAAGAGGAGACATTTTAAAGTTGTCAGACAACGTGTGGGTCTCATTCCTTGCTGGTTGGCTCTACAAACTGTGTCCCTGCTGCTGTCAGCAATTTTACAGTTAGTAGGTCTCTGCTAATGTTTAACATGTGGATTGGGAAAGGTACATGCAAAGACTGAGCTCTTGATCTAGCAAGATCTCTTTGTGTATCTAACTGAGAAGTCCCACTGACATATGTAAGACTTTTCACCTGCTTTTGTGTCTTGTTGGGTCCAATGCATTGTTGTCTGCCTCTTCTGTGACTGCCATCTGGCCAGACCACATTCAGGGTCACCCAGGGGCAGGTCCGGGTGGGTGCAGTAATCTGGTCATACCCCACTTTGGCTGTGCCCTGCATGTACCATGAGGTCTCTAAGTTCACCAGCTAATCATCATGGGCTCTAGCCAAAGCCCAGGGGATGAGCACCACTACTGCCACTAGTCTCCTCTTTTCTTTTGCTTCTGAATTAAATGGGGTGGGGGAAAGGGAGGAGGGCAAACAGGAGCTGCACTCACCTCCTGGGCTCCAGAGCCATAAGAAAGCTCCAGATCCCATGCCAAACAGCTGGTGAGCTCAAAGAGGTCACAGGACATGTGGAGGGAGGGGATGTGGCCACACCCCTCTTGCTGTAGATCCACTCATGGGGTAATCCCTTTGGGGAAACCAATGACCCACACAATTCCAAAGCATAAGTGAAGCCCCTAGCAAACAGTCCTGCCCAGCACTATGTCTTCAGACTTCCTCAGTTCTTTTCTTCTTTCAGAGTCCCTTACACAAATGGAACAGGAGGCATTGAGCAAGGGAACACACACCATTCCAGAATACCCCATATTCAGCAGCATAGGTGCTGCCCTAGAAATGAGCAGGGTTCAAGCCCCTGCAACAGATCAAGCTAAGGAAATAGAGGGATTTGAACCTGGTGCTTCTAAGTCCTCAGTAAGTGAGCTAATCACTCAGTTATCAGGGATCGCATTTCTTCCAACTTGTGCTTGGTGTAAGGCTCACCTGGCAGCCACAGTCTGAGAATGGTTATGAGATTGTCAAGAAGGTGGTGGAGCAACCACACTGTGAGTCCTGCATGGCTTTAAGCAGTGGGCAATGCAGCACTTTTGGGACTTGCATGGCTGGGCACATACCTACCGAATGCCCCACATGGGGCTAGGCAGAGAATGCTCCAAAGAGGAAAAAGTTATTCTTTGAGAGTCTTATATGTCTCACAAGTCTCCTGACCCCTGCTTCGAGGGAACCCTTGCATTTAGTGGCAGGAACTGAGGCACCTGAGGTTCCATGACCCTTTTGTATGTTTGGGTGCAAATGCCTACTGTTAAGGGAGGGTGTTCATGTGGGGGCAATGGGCAGTACATTTCTGGGGCTCAGCAGCACTGGGTTCAAACCCCACTGATGGGATCCAGCAGACATCACACCTTCACTCTGGTCTTGGAAGTAGGCATTTCATACTTAGTTCATAGGCTAGTGACTTGGATTTGTGATGTTTCCTATAACCAGGGCACAGTGCCAGTAGCACACAAGTTAAAATAAGGAAAGAGAAGTGGTGATCATAAATAGCAGGTTCTTTTGTTTTCAGTGAGAAGAAATTGGGCAGCTCAGTTATAAGAAACAGAGATTGGATCTGGGGAGGGAGAGAAGGAGATGAGTGTCCCAGGCTCTCAGTTCCCCTATTTCTATAGCTGAGCCCAGTTTGGCCTTTTCAATGCCTTTTATCAAAGCTCTAGCAAGCACCTCGGGAACTGTTGGCTCCCAGCCACTTGTTCATGACATATTTCACCTTCTGAGCTGGCGATTCATAGATTGTAGAGTCAGAAGGGACCACGAAGGATCATCGTGTCTGACTGCCTGCCCCAGGCAGAAAAGAGGACTGAGGTCAGACAACCCCAGCTAGGTGCCTATCTAGCCTCCTCTTGAAAACCTCCAGGTTTAGTGATAGTACCACCTCTCTAGGCAGCCTGTTCCAGATTCTGGTGACCCTTACTGTGAAAAATGTCTTCCTAATGTCTAACCTAAATCAACTCTCAACTAGTTTGTACACATTATTCCTAATTACTCCTAGTGGTACCCTGGTAAATAGCACCTCTCCAATTCTCTGTTGTCCTCCCTTGATAAACTTATAGGTGGCTACAAGGTCTCCCCTCAGACATCTCTTGTGAAGGCTGAAGAGATCCAGATCCCTCAACCTCTCCTCGTAGGGTCTTGCATGGAGGTCACTAATCATACAAGTGGCCCTCCTCTGAGCCCTCTCCAGATTCTCCGCATCCCTCTTGAAGTGTGGTGCCCAAAACTGGATGCAGTACTCCAACTGCGGCCGGACCAGTGCCGCATAGAGGGGGAGCATCCCCTCCCTCAATCTGTTGGTCATGCATCTGCTAATGCACAATAAGGTGCGATTGGCTTTGTTGATGGCTTCGTTACACTGCCGGCTGATGTTCGTCTTGGAGTCACCTATGACTCCAAGATCCCTTTCAGCTGCTGAGCTGCTGAGGTGGTCATCCCCCAACCTATAGGTGTGCTGGGGATTCCTCCTCCCTAGGTGTAGTACCTTGCATTTGTCTTTGTTGAATTGCATCCTGTTTCATTCTGCCCATTGATCCAACCTATCTAGATTGGCCTGTATCCGCTCCCTGCCCTCCAGTGTGTTAACTTTGCCCCATAACTTGGTGTCATCTGTGAACTTGGACAGGGTGCTCTCCACACTCCCATCCAAATTGCTGATGAAGATATTAAATAACACCGGTCCAAGGACCAAACCCTGCAGGACACCACTTCCCACCTCCTTCCAGGCCAAAGATGATCCATCCACCACCACTCTCTGGGTGCGGTCCCTAAGCCAGTTAGCCACTCACCTGGCTGTGTAATCATCCACTCCACAGCCCATTAGCTTCCTTATGAGAATAGGATGTGAAACTGTATCGAAGGCCTTCTTAAAGTCCAGGTAGATGACATCTGCCTCAGCTCCTGTGTCAAGGCAGTGTGTGACCTGGTTGTAAAAGGCTATAAAGTTTGTCAGGCAGGATCTACCTGTGATGAATCCATGCTGGTTTCCTTTCCCCTGTTGGGCTTTCACAAATGCACTCTTTAATGATTTTTTCCAGTGTTTTCCCAAGGATAGAGGTAAGACTGACTGGCCTAAAGTTACCTGGCTCATCCCTTCTCCCCTTCTTAAAAATGGACACCATGCTGGCCCTTTTCCAGTCCTCTGGGACCTGACCGGAGCACCATGAGTGCTCAAACAGCTGTGCCAGCGGCTCAGCTATGACACTGGCCAATTCCTTCAGCACCCATGGATGGACGTCATCCAGGCCAGCTGACTTGTACCCATCCAGCCCCTCCAAGTGCTCCTTAACTCAGTCAGCACTAACCATTGGTGGTCTAGAGCCTCCTGGACATCTATCTATGTTCAACTTGCGGGAATTGTCTTGGCCAGTACTTAGGAATACCAAAGCAAAGAACTCATTGAAGAGATCTGCCTTTTTCCCTGTGTCAGCCACCAACTGTCCTGATTTGTCCTGCAGGGGCACTATGTTACTCTGCGCCTTCCTTTTGCTTGCTATGTATCTGTAGAAGGACTTTTTATTGTCCTTGATTGTTGTAGCCAGCCTAAGCTCCAGTCCTGCCTTGGCCTGCCTAACTGATTCCCTTCCATAACATGCCAGGGGGGGTATGTTCCTCCTTGGTGGCTGCCTCCCGCTTCTACTGCCTATAAATCTCTTTCTTTACCCCCAGTCTTTTCTGGAGTTTCCTGTTCAGCCAAGGGGGCTTTTTTGTCCCCTTGTCCCCTTTCCTGTGTAATGGAATAGTCTCCTTTTGTGCCCTAAGGATCACTCCCTTGAGAAACCGCCAACCCTCCTGGACCCCATTTGCTTGATGCTCTTGAGTTCAGCCACCTCACTAACTAGCCTTCTAAGTTTACTAAAATTGGCCCTTCTGAAGTCTAACACTTTAGTCTCACTGGTTATTTTTCCCAGCCTTTGCTGGATTGTGAATTTGGCCAAATGATGGTCACTATCTCCCAGGTTACTGTGTACTTGCAGGTTACCCATGAGATCATCCCCTGTTGCTAAGCCCAGGTCTAGCAAGGCCTTACCCCTGGTGGGACTGTTAGCTACAAATGTCCAACTCGGGATCCTTAAAATTCTGGTTTATTAGGCGGATTGAAACACTGTAATGAGTTAAATCATAAACCTTGGGGCTGGTCCTTACACACACACACACATACACACAGAGTAGCAAGCTACAAGAGTCAGGTATACCTATCCCACAGGTGCTGGAGTCTGTCGTTGAAGCTTCTTTCAGCGTGGGG
>NW_005842125.1:1490970-1509895 GCF_000455745.1 Alligator sinensis | reverse complement strand
TTCTAGCCCTTGATCAGTGACGTTTAGAGATGTCCCGGTTGTTACATTGTCTTCTACTGAGTTCTTCCATTGGTTGATCTGCAGTTTTCTTAGGTG
Organism: Alligator sinensis; assembly: GCF_000455745.1. Taxonomy (NCBI): domain Eukaryota; kingdom Metazoa; phylum Chordata; order Crocodylia; family Alligatoridae; genus Alligator; species Alligator sinensis. The sequence goes on along the minus strand of NW_005842125.1, from coordinate 1,509,799 downwards.
TTAATTTCTGCCTGCTACCGTGTTACACATTCAATCACTAATTCGCTCGCTCTTTCAGGGGCCAGCCTGACACAGGGAAGGGCAGTTTGATTCCTGCCCTTGTTAACATTGTTACAATGTATAACTTAGTTATGAAACTAAACACATTTAGTTGAAAGGTGAGGAGTATAAAATATAAGCTACAAAAGTAATGCCATGGCATGCAAATAGATAAAAATACCAAAATACAAGGGGAGATACAAAATGTGCGCACACAAATTTCAAAACACAATTCCTTATCTTGAAGTGAAAGAAAGAGGAAGGAAGAAAAGGTAGAAGAGGAAAAACATATCCAAGGAGGGGAGAGCAACTGCAGGCAAGAGGAAAAGGGGCTTTCTGCTACAGGACTGGACAACTCCTGGGTCAGGTGGAGGTCCTACATGAAGTTTAAGAACCTACGTGAGCAGTTTGTTTTGGCTGTCTGCTCCTCCCAGCAGATGTCCGAGTAATTTAGGTCCCCCATGACCATCGCCTCTCTTGCCTGAATGGCCTCTGAAAGCTACCTGGAGAATACCAGGTCTAGCTCATCATCCTGATGAGGAAGTCTGTAGTAGGCCTCCACTACCAAGTCCTTTTCCCCTGGACCCCCCTGTATCCTAACCCACAATACCTCAGTATTCCCCTCCTCTACCCCTGCCTTGAAGATGGAAGATGTGGGTTTCCACAACAGCTTTCCCATGCTTGTTCAGTCTTGATAAGCCTGCATAGGTCTCAACACAAAGTCATTGCACAGCAATTCTGGACACCAATGGAAAGGAGCACGATTGCCAGCCCCTGCTCTGACAGGTGCCAAAAGCACTGGGGAGCAAAGAACCCAGTTTCATCTTCATTAATGACTAGGGCACAAAAAAGTAGAAGTGAGCTAGTAAAATTTGCAGATGAGATGAAGATGGAAGGCATCATCCATACAGAGAAGGATCAGAATATCCTGCAGGAAAGCTGAATGACTCTGATCACAATGTAGCAGCATTAAAAATGGACCCACCTGAAGGAATAGGAAGGGCTGCCCTGCAGAGGGACAGAATGTGAAGAGACAGAGTTTGTCTCAGTAAAGACACGGTTTGCCCTGCAGGTAAGTGAAACTGCTTTGGAGGCAGCCGTCTTTGAAGTGGGAGGGTTTGAAGGAGAGATGTTAGCAAAAGTCCGGGAAGAGTTTGGGCCTGGGATTGTCTGAGAGGCTTGTTTAAATGAGGGAAGCAGTTTTCCTGGGAAGGAGAACAAAGTGGGGGAGGGGTGAAAGACAGGCTGGAGACCAGGGAAAGGATCTCCCCACAGCTGCTCCTCTGAGAGCCCCTGGCACAGCGCTGCAGAAGTGGCAGCGAGAGGCTGCACCGAGAGTGCTGCACTGTGTCCGTTCTCTCTCCTTTCTCCCTCAAAGCCCTGTGGGGCAGGCACAAGAGAGGAGCTGCCTGTGAGGAGACTCCGAGCCTGGGAAGACCCTCCTGCAAGCCCCTGTGTGGCTGAGCACAGCAAGGGAGGGGAATGTGGGTCCAGGGGGAGACTGCTGGAGACTGCCCTGGTGTTTCCCCGTGAGTGAGAAGGCCACAGGGCTGGGCAGGCTCAGGTGCTGGAGGAAGCCCTGGGCTAGAGGGGCAGGGACTGCTCCAGCCACCAGAAGCCCCAGGGTAGGCAGGATCCAGGGAGGGGCTACATTTGCCCAGTACTGTGAGGCTGTGCTGGGCAGGGGACCATGGTACAACCACAGCCCAGACACTGCTCCCTGCTGAGCCAGGAACGGGGGTCTGGGCAGGATTAAGCTCTCTTCCAGGGACTGCAGGGGAGGAGCCACCGCCTGCTGCACTGAGACCCCTCGAGCTTGGAGAGGGATGCCAGCAGCAGGGGCCACCCACGCCCCTTGTGCAGGGACACAGATACAGTCCCTCTCTCTGAGAGACCCTGCCAGGGACAGTGCACACAGGGTCCTCAGTACACAGTGTACACATTATAGACTGTGTAAATAAGTTCTTGATGGTTTATTAGCTAGAGAATCAATGTATTTAGTTATTGGTTCCTGATTTATTGTGGGTAATTTGTATACCTTCCCCTAGTGTAATGTGTATCCAAGAAGCATTAACCCTTAAGCCACCATCGACAGATCATGCAGTGTAACATTTGTTTTATTGCATTGGTTATAGGTTACCTTGTAAATAATTAAATCCTGTAAATAGTTTTATAACGGTCTGCAAGGTTGATTGATTGTAAGGGGAGGCTCTTTGCTCGGGGACCCTGCAGCAGCTATCCAGGGAGCTGAGCAGGGCCACCGGCTACCGGTACCCCAGGATCCCACTATTCAGGTGAGGGCATGGGTAGCATCACGCCCAGGGTTACAACTAGATTAATGAACATGTCATAAATTTAAGAGTAAAAACAACACTGTTCTGTGCCACAATTAAAATGACCAGCACCACATGGTTGGAGAAGGAGCCACCAGTTGGCACAGAGCCTGGAGGCCATGGGCTCAAAATGGGTCCAAAAGCTGGAGCAGAGGCAGGATGCATCTGGGCCCTGGGACTGGAGGTGGATGCTCTCCCCACCGTTGGAAGAGGCCCAGCACTTCCCAGCATGCTCAGGGGAACAGCATAACCATGTGCGTGCTAGAAGGGAGATTGCCAGGGAAGACCCAGACACCTTCCTGATGGCCAGCTGGAGGCCAGCCATGTTTCCCAGGTCTAAAAAGCCCGAGTGAATGCCAAAGGAATCCTTCAACCCCAGAGCCTGGAGGACAGAAGAGCCTGCCCAACCCAACTGATGCGTGGCTTGGCATGAAGGTGGGCCCACCTGCCACTAGTGACAGAAAAACACCTGAGAACAGGTATCCCAGTGGGTCCTGTGGGTCTGAACTGGAGTGGACTTGATGGGAGGCCGAACAGAACCTGCACGCTCTGCTAGGGTGGCAGAGAACCCAAAGTGTGCCGACAGGAGACCAGTGGGGTGCCAGGTCCCATACAAGCACTGTGTGGGATGCCACAGCGCTGTAGCACACCTGACCTGGTCACAGGATGGGGAAAACCACTAATAGAAAGTTGGCCTGCCAGGAAGTCAATTTAGCCCACGGTGGGGAAGAAACTGAGGAGTGCAGTGGGCACCCACCTGCCCACCCCCTCACACTCAGGAGTGAGCTGCTCAGTGCAGGGGCAACATTGCCCTGCCCACCATCTAGGCCAGGCTCTTTTTGGTTAAGTTTTCTCTTTTGTGTTGCCATTCTCTGTAAACAAATGAATAACAGCAAGTAACCAGCAGCGTCTCTTTTCACTGGCGCTCCCTGCTGAGGAAGAAACCCATGATTGTGCCAAGGTGCTGCCAGAATTCATTGTAACACCTGAGTGGAAAGGGGTGGAGGGAAGGAGAAGCCCCATAGAAGAGATGCCAAGGGAATTGCCCCTGGGCCTCAAAGGAACCACTGAGCAACACCTCCAGAGGTATACTAGTAACAATATGTTGTGGCAGGTGAATAGGTTCAAGTACAACATGGCCCAAGGCAGTAGGACATGCCCTCCCATTTGGAGGGTGTGGGCCTCCCACCCCTGTGGGCTGCTGCTGTCTTCTGCGGGAGGTCGCTGCCTGTACCCGCCCCTCCTCACAGGCGGTGGCTGGGAGCGGATCCCACTTGCCACTCACCCGCCACTGCCAACACTGCCAGCGGCAGCTGTGGGCAGTCACTGCTCACCGCCACCAACACCAACACCGGTGGCTATGGACAGTCCCTGCTTGCTGCCATGATGTGCCCCCAGTCTTGGGAGGCACCAGTCATTCATGCCTAAACTGATAGATGATCAGATCAGCTGAGGGTCTGAGGCCATAGCAACCTCCAGGCAATGCGACAGATTCCCCAGAATTGCAATATTTGTGCTCTGGAATCATCACACTTTAGAAGCCAGGCAAGAACCAACATTATGAGCCCACATGGCTGGATTGGCCTCCATAGTCCTAGTACCATGGGCCTTGGCCTGTGCCTGGGGCTCCTGGTTGCAATGTCAATGTATGGCACAGTAAAGAACAACAGCTTGTTTACAGAGAAAGCAAAAGCTGCTTACCACCAGATTTCCTGTCATCAGACACTCAAGAGAAGTGCAAAAAAGTGCTCCAAAGTTCCTGTTCTGGACATGGCGTAATGTGTGAAACTGTCACTTCATTCCTAATGAGACATGACAGCTTATCCATATCCTCTCAAAGACTGGATTGCTGTGAAGCCAAAAGTGTCTTCTGCTTTGATACTTCAGGTTTTTCCATGGTGATTCATGGGAAAGAAGGAAGTCGATCTTCTAGACTCTGAAACATCAGAGGAAAGGTCATGTAGGTGTATATCAGGACAGCTTGTCAGCTAAGGTAAATCTATGATGCCTTAGAGCAAAGCCCATCCATGCCAGCATGGTGTCTGGCCCACTGCCTACAGAGGAGCATGGGCTGAAAGCAGAGCTTGCCCGCATCTTTTGTTTACTGATTCTTGTTTTGTGTCACGATCTGCAGTTTGTTCTGTTTTCACCATGTGATGCTGCAAACAGAACGGGTTTCACAGAACCCTGTGACTGAACTACAATTAGGAGAAAATGTGATTTCCCAGAAGGAGGGACAAGGAGAGCCTGCTTCCCTTCCTTACATGGCTGTGCTGAGTTTCTGGAACTGAGCCCCTACCAAGTTAGCAAGAAGGGACTGGAGAGCTTTCCAAGGAAGAGCAGGAGAGTCCATTGCTAGGTTTGCCCCCTAAAAAGCAGTTTGTGAAAGTAAGGACAGGAGAAGTCTGTGGTTTCTACGAGCATCCCAAGCTAGTGGGGATAATAATATCAAGATTTTGGGAGGGCTAGATTATACCCATCTGCTGCCTGAGGGGTTCTTGTGCTTCTCTTTACCACCACTGGTGGTGGCCATTGTTCGATCCTGGAGTACACGGACCTTGGGTTTGAGCAGCTCTGGCAGTGCCTACATTTTTGTGTAAACAAAGCCCAGGCCAGATGATTTCTCTGGAGCCTGCTTTTCTCCATACTACCTTCTCAAAAGCCTGGACTTGGGACTACTTTTCTCAAGGAAAACTACTTTTCTCAAGGCTTCAATACACAAAAGCACTCTGGTTCTGGAAAATTTGACAGCTGCCCAGTGTGGGAAAGGAGATGGCAAAGGACCATGTACTGGGACTATTTAAAGCCTCAGGAAGTCATTGCTCACACATGTGCTGGCTCCCTAGAGCTCTTGGGAATATTCGGAGTTAGCTTGGGGCTTCGGGAGGGTAGGGCATCAGTTGTAACCCTGCTAGCCAAATCAGGGGGTGGGCACATAGTTGTTTTCCTCTGTATTTTCCAACTTTGTCTTTGATGAAACACTGTGTTTTTGTTTTTCTTGTTCCTAACAAGTTAATTTTGTGAAATCTTCCCCTATGGCCAGGGACCAAGGGTTTATGACTGAGACTTGAGGGATTTTGTGCGGTTGCTGGATGAGATGCTCATGTCACAACGCAAGGCTTTCAGACTAGGAGTGCACTGTCTTCGAGATGGATGCTTCTGGGGGTTGAGTTATGAGCCCTGAACGCCACCTGCTGGTAGCTGCTCACTGCTGGTTGGTTAATGCTATGCTATGCAGCAAAAAGCCTGGCTTCCTTTCCATTTTCTTCCTTTCCCTCCTCAGTATATAGGGTAAAGCAGGGCTATTCCTACCTTGTGGGCATGCCACTGGTTGTACTGTGCTGCAAAATCATTGGTATGTGCTTTGCTCTCTAACACCTGTTGGTTGGTTCCCAGTAGATGTGCTGCTTACAGCCCCCTGCTCACCCAGGGCAATTTGAAGGCCATTTGCTCTGCCCACAGCTGGCCCAAGAGCTTAAGGTCAAAGAAGGGCCCAAGGAACAGTTGTGGCCCTTCTGTGTCACTTGTCCAGGAGCTACAGCTGGCTGGAAACCTTAAAGTAGTTTTTGGTTAAAACTTCTGACTCCCAGGCTCAAGGTACTTTGTAAAATCACCTTACGTTTGAGCTTTCATTGAGTCATCTGCAGTTTCCCCACAGAATCCTGCCCAGCTGCCCCAAGGCCAGAGACATGAGGCTTGTAGTGTCTGTGTCTTTGGGCATACAGTCATGTTGACTACCCTGGGACGGGGGATCCAAAGTTCCATAACCCCGGAGTAGCCTCACTAGTCCAGAGCTCCCAGGCTCCCTGAAGCCCCAACTCTAAGCAGACCTTGGTTCCACCCTGCAGCAGAAAGCCTGGAAGCCCTGAGAACATTAGCTCGAGCCACGGCTCCTAACTTCCCCGCAGAGCCGCTCTCCAAGGGCAGTTCTCAGAGTTTGCCCAACTTCATAGCAGGAAACCTGAAAGCCCTACGTCAAACTCCATGGCTCTATCTCAGGTTCTTCGATGGCCAAGCTCCTGCACAGCCAGCTCAAAGACCCAGCTGGCTTTGAAGCCTGGAAGCCAGGTAGTGCCCATCCTTACCCCATTCTGGTCCCATGAGCCACCTTGCTCTTAACAGAGCTCAGGTGCTTCTACCTCTCAAATCATCAGCCCAACACTGCTGCCTGCAGCCCAGAGGCTGGGTCCTGCAGCCCATTTAACTGCTACTCATGCCTGGTGCCCCTTGCAGCTAGGTTCCCTGCCTGTAGCACTTGCTTTGCTGGCTCTGTCCTGCATGCCTGGCACTTGCATGGTGTCAGAACTGTTCAAGCCCCAGCACTGACTCCTGCCCTTTGAGCAGCATCAAGACTCCACATGACCATGCAAGAGGGAGGGGTCATTCTCCTATGGCTTCAGGCATCCTGGAAAGTCCTAGGATGATTTGAACAGCATAGGCCACTGCTCCCCACCCCTTGCAGGGTCCTAGGTCTTCACAGGATTGTGCAAGGGGTGGCAGAATACCAGCGGAGGGGCAGGGGGAGGAGAGCAGTTCTCCTCGCCCTTGTCACTTCTACAGGGCAGGGAACTGATATTGGCAGCTGCTGTTTTTCAGTGAGGCCAACCAGTAATTGACACCCTGCCGCTTTTCCAGGCTGGGGGACAGATGAGCTGTCAACGATCTGGCTCCCTTGGGATTTTGAGAAGTCAAGTGGACCAAGGAGCAGCCCTCTATTGCCCCCTGCCTCTGTGTACCTTTCCAACCACAGGGCTGGAGTGCCTGTATGCCCCCTTCTCTCCACATTTTCATGTTGCTGGAAATTTTGGCACTCCAACAGAAGCCTGTCCGCACCCTGGCACTTTAGGTCTTTGGGAACCAGCTTTCTGTCTGGAACTCTCATGTTATCCTGTCATCCAGTAGATGGTGCCAGAACTCAGCAGAAATGTTCTTTAGTTTAAGTTTCTTCTGTGAAAACAGGTTGATTGGTATATTCTTTTCTAGCTCTAGGATTACATGGAATACATATACTGGTAATTCTTTATCTGACTGAGAAAATAGTCTTGTAATATAAAAACAGGGACCTGTCTAACATTTAACCATGGACAGTGTTGGGGCACTCAAGTCAATGGGTGGAACTGTATGTCTTCTTAGTGGTCTAAGTAGCAGTTTTCTAGTTGTCTACATGACTTTTTAAGCAGTTAAATGCAGACAGCCATTCTACTCCTGGAGGCATCACCCTGTACGCTAGATGACTATATACACGTACATTTCAGTAGTAACAAAATGGAGGAAGAAGAGAGGGCTTCCATGTTTTGGTCTCAATAGCTGATTGTTTAGGGCACTCACCTGGGAAACTTGAGATCCAAGGTCTAGGCCCTGCTTGTCCAGTGGGAGTTTGTACCTGGCTCTCTCAGACTTTAGTACTTCTTCAAACCACCACACCACAAGTCGGGCAATAGCTAGGGACCTCTCTGATGTTCGTTTTGAGGCTGAGCCTCTGTCCCTTGCATTTAATATAGTCAATGGAAAAACTGGATGGAGAGTAGTACAAGGGGAAGTCTCTGTCTCACTGGGAGCAAGGCTCCAGGCTAGGATTTAGGCTCTCCTCCATTCCAGCCTGGCAGCCACCTCCTTGAGCTGCACACCCTCTGCCTGCTCTCTTCTTCCTGGCCCTACATACATCTGTCTTGTGGCTGCCCATGGGCCCAGTTCAAAAAGATGACCAGAAAAGGGTTTGGGTAATGCCTGACCTTGGCATGATGACCACAGCATTGTGCTAGAGAGCCAGAGAGATGTGTGGTTAAAACTCATGTGACTTGGAGAGCTAGAAGCTTGGTGAATAGCTTCCTAGACAAGTATCCCGGCCACTAGGTAGCGAGGCCTAAAACACAGGCATGTCGCCCACTTCTCTGGGACACACTTGGGAGTTGTGGTTTTCACCAGTTGCATTTTCAGGCTAAGAATGCCCATAACTGTCTACAAGGGGTGCACCCACATTGCTGAAGGGCACATCCTCAGTACATATCTGTAACAGGGCCCCTACCCCATTACTAGGGCCATTGGATGGTTTAGGGTTTGCTCTCACTGCTACCTCTCCCACCCCCTTCCTTGCCACAATCATTCTCCACCCTCTCTCCAGTCGGTGCCAGTGTGGCCCTTCTCGTTTGTCTCCCCAGGTTGGCACTTCCCCCCTTTCTCAATCCGTGCCCATCTTTCTCTATCTACACACACACACTCCTTCAGTTTGCCTATATTATGGGGTCTGAGTTGGTGGGCTTCCAAGTGCTGCCACAGTTTGCACACAGGCTGAGGATGTGAAACAAGGTGGCCAGCAAGTGCAGGTGCTGACAGAACCTGATGACCCAGGAAGTAGAAGTGGAAGTGAAGGCTCAGGTGGCCCAGAGCCTGCTACATTAACCCAAGCCATAGGCTAGGGAGGGGCAGGGCTGAGGGAGCTGATGGGGACAAAGTGTACCCCCTTCTCCCCTGGGAGGCACAAGGGCAGAAGCACAGACTGTGGCAAGCGGGGCTTGGGAAGCAGTCAGAGTGAAGAGAGGCTGTGGACCTGCACAGGAAATAAGCTGAGTACCTTGTGCATTTTCCTGTTTTGTTTTCTTTCTACTTGATCCTTTCCACACAGGGGGTGAGCTGAACCCTTGTGGAACATTACTGTGCCCAGGGATGGGTGTTGGCACTGTGGTGCTTTTCATTTTGTTCCCCGGAGGATCAGATTGCCACTGAAAGGGGTGATTCGGACACCCCAAACTCAAAACTCAGGCAAGCAGGAAGAGCACAAAGACTGGGTACAATCTGGGACCACCAGTATACAACATGGTGGATATCATGAGTTTTGGAACCAGAGGTCATGATGCATGAAGCTAAGCTGAGGGCCAGCGACCCTGAACAGTGAGCCTAGAAGTCTTAGCTAAAGTAGGTGGGATGGGGCCAGGGAGCTCCAGACCAGATAAGAGCCCATTTCTTTAAAAACATACCTTACCCTCTGGGCAGCCTCCCCTACTAAATTTACATCAAGATATAGCAGGTAAGAATACTGGAAGGGAGGTGAGGGCAGAAAGTACAGACACTGGGAAAGGCAGGAATACGATAGTGACACTTGTGGGGCGTCTACAATCCCCAGTTTATGTGCATGTGTTCACTAGGCATCCATGCTGCTGAGAAATAAAATGCCTACCTTTGTATAATTGCCAAAAAGGCCAGGTAAATGATTGAAAAGGGGCGACTTAGACAACCAGAAAGAAATAGAATATCACCCAGGGGGTCTACTCATGTGACTAAGGCTTGCAAGATCAAGTCCATGACCAGGGGTATGTATCTAGGCAATTTTTAAACCATATTTGCTTTAACTGTTGAAATTATACAGATCATAACTGATCATCATATTTATAGCAGGGTCAGTGTATGGGCCATTCCACGGAGATATAAAGGACCTCTTCTGACAAGGAGCATGAAGGCAATAGAAATGGTCAGCTGGGGGAGTATAAAACAAATGCAGCTATCAGAATTTCTATTAGTGGCACACTCTAGAATGTGATTTAGATGTTCTTAATTAGCCTGAGTTTGGATGAGAACACAGAACTCAAACAGATCTTGTCTGCCTGTCCTACCTTGTGACTCCTGTGGGATGTGAATAAATATATTTATTAAATAGTAAGTCCCACATGAACTTCTCATAAACAGATTGGAGAAATGTAGGCTCAACAAAACTGCTATAAGGTGGATAGACAACTGGCTTGATAGCAGCAAGCAAAGGGTAATTGTAAGTGGATCCATGTCAAAATGGCAGGTTTCAAGTGGCATCCCACAGGGGTCTATCCTGGGTTCAATGCTGTTCAACATGTTTATTAATGGAATTGAGCACTTCTTGAGCAGATCTGCAGATGACACAAAACTGGGGAGGACTGTGAACACACTGGAGGACAGAAGTGCAATTCAGAAGGATCTCAAGAGATTGGAAAGCTGGCTGCAGCTAAGTGGATGAAGTGCACTGCAGACTAATGCAAGGTGCTACACCTTAGGAAGAATCATCAGAAACACAAATACAAAAGGTGTAGGGGAAAATCCAGAGGATGTTCAGCAACATGGTTGCATCGTGCTTTGGCTGTGTGCCATATGCACAGTGAGATCTTAGAACTCAGAAATTTCAGGGCAGCTCCTGCTTAGAGCTCTGAATGTGCTGTGAGCTACATGAGCTCACTGATACAGGGTCAGCCTCGAGTCCCTTTTTTCAAGTAGCTCTGGAGCCTGCTATTATTCCCTTTTTCCCTCCCTCTGCCCCAGCAGGAGCTCTGAGGGTTCATTGGCATCCAGGATCACAGCAAGGGACTACAGTCGCTCCTACTTCAGCTGTGTGGCGCATTCTCAATGAGCTCTGTACTGCCATTGCAACAGTCCTGGATGTGCCCATGAAAATGAGTAATACCTGGCTGAATAGCAGCACTGTGAAAAGGATCTAGGGTTCTTGTTGGATTACAGACCCAATATGACTCTGCAGTGTGATGCAGCTGCACAAAGATTTTGGGCTACATTATTGGTGATGTATAGGGGATGCAAAAAGGTGCCACTGACACTGCTGGTGGTGCCTGCGGGTGGTCGCTACTTGCCACCCCTCTTCCCCCCTTGCTGCTGACACCACCAGTGGAGTCTGTGGGCAGTCCAAAATTGCCGCTGGCTGCTGCTGCCACAACCACTGCACGTGGCATCTGCAGGTAGTTGTCAACCACTGGCCGGTGCTCACCCCCCAGCCCCGCCACCGCCAGTAGCACCATAGATGCCTGCAGGAGCTCACTGCTTGCCACTGCCATGTTCCCACCTCCGACAGTGCCGCCACCACCTGTGGAAGCTTGCTGTGCCCCACCAGCCTCCGGGGGCACGCACGCAGCGTTCATGGGCTACATCAAAAAGAGCATTAGGTGGAAGACGTGGGAGGTGATAGTGCCTCTTCAAACAGCACTGGTTAGGCTGCATCTAGAGTAGTGTGTGCAGTTTTGGACTCCACATTTCAAAAAGGACATGGAGAAGTCAGAAGCAGGAGACAAAAATGATAAAGGGCTTGGAAGGCAAGTCATATGAGGAGAGGTTGAAGGAAATGGGTACATTCAGCTTGTGGAAAAAGCACTTAAGAGGGGACATGACAGCAGTGTTCAAATATCTGAAAAGCTGCCATAAAGAAGAGGGAGAACACTGTTTTTACATTGCTGCAAAGAACGTATGTGTAGCAATGGCCTGAGTTACAGCAAAGCAGGTTTAGATTGTGTATCAGAAAAAAACTTCTTCACTGTTACAACAGTGATGCAGTGGAATAGACTGCCTGCGGGGGGGCGGGGGGGGGCTGGTTTGTTGAATCTCAGTTACTGCAGTTAGGGACAGACATTACACATAAACCAGTTTAAGTGATCAGAAACTGGTTTAAACCTGTAATAGAACAGATGCTCAGTGCACATAAACCAGTTTCAAAATGGCTGAAACCAGTTTGAGATACTACATTCAACCAGGTTTATCAGACTTAACTGATTTGGCTCAAACCAGTTTATGTCATGTCTGTCCCAGACCCCTTGCTGATTTAAGGTAAACCAGACTCCCCTGGCATCCCGGTATGCTCTCTGGGCTGGGTGGGGCTCTCTGGTCCACAGCAGGGCTCCCCTCTGATCCCTGGCTGCAGCTCTGGCAGAGACTGCAGGTACAGCAGGGTCTGCCTGGCCTCCCTCTGCCCTCCTCCACGCCCCCCACTGCTCAAGCAGGAATCCCCTCTCCCTCCCTCCTATCTCAGCACAGCCCCCAGCCTCACAGACCCTAGGCATGTGGTATGTTAGCTAATGCTGAGAGGTGTCCGAGTGCATGTCTCCAATTTCACTGGGACAGGCAGACACAACAGTGACCACTTAGGGCTTTTTGGAGCTAATCAACAGGTCAGCTGGTAAGCTGTTTAAGAGGAGTTTGAACTAATGGAGAGAGGCTATTGTTTTGCTAATGGGGTGATAAACCCTGTTATCAGCCTCCTGCTGGCCTCGTCACCTGTCAATTTACTGAAGACAATATAAAGAAGCAGGGAGGGAAATCAACAGATTCATGCACTGCACCCTGCCACCCCCCTTCCCTCAGAGTGCTAGCAGGGCGCTGGGCCTGGCAACACTCCCACCCCTTGAGCAGCCAGCAGGGAAAAGCCTGGGATGGTGTAGGCACACCTCCCTAATCAGAAGTTCTGCTGCAGCCTGGTCTCACACCCCTCAGCTCAGCACTGCAAGGGAAGGGAGGGCTGCTCTAGTGTACCCTGACTTGTACCCTGAGCCACTGCAGGCATGTGCCTGAATTTCCTCAGCCCAGAGAGAATGTCTGTCCAGTTACAAATTGGTTCAGCCTAGCCAGGTTAGACTAACCTGCAAAGAGTGAATCAATTCAGGCTCAGACTTTTTGAATGTCTGTTCCTAGCCTGCAGGTGTTGAAGAAGAGGTTGGATAAGCACTGGTCAGAGATGATCTAGGAATAGCTATGTCTGTACTATGCTATGGGTATTCCCCATGCTTCCGGGTCTGGTTGGTTGTCATATGGGGCTGGAAATTATCCCCCCCCTCCTCCCCAATGTTGCTACACTTGTCAGGGGTCTTTTTTTTCCCCCCTCCTCCTAAGCATTGGGTTTTGGCAGTAGCCAAGGCTGGGAGTTTTGACTAGGGTGCGTCAGTGCTCCTGCTGGGATGATTCAGACCCAAAGGTTCCTGAGTAAAAGATCTTACCCCTGCTGTTCAGGGTCAAACTGATTGCTACATTTGGGGTCAGGAAAGATTATACCCCACAGATTGATACGGACTGGGGGAGGTTGTTGGGGGGGAAATCTTCCTTGGATCTCTCTGGTGTATTTTAACAACCTTCACAACAGCAGGGCACTGGCCACTATTGTCCACCTGGTTTACTTGTAGCAGATTAGGGCACTCTTCCTTTTAGTTCTGTGACAGGTTTGACTGTGCAGTCACACAATAATAATAATAGGTTAGACCAGGATTTGTATGGGATGGTTTAGATAAGGATGATCCTGCCTCAGGCAGAAGGTTAGATTAGACGACTCCTCTAGCCCTACTTTTCTATGATTCTATAATTAAATATTACTTTCATGCCCAGGGGCCCCAGTTTTGGACCAAGGCCCCGCTGTGCTAGATGCTGTACAAACATAAAAGCAGTCCCAGCCCTGGTTGGTGACCATATACCTGAGATTTTCTTTTTACATTTACAGTTTTGTACTTTTGCTGAAGCAAGAGTCAGAACCTTCCACTTAAATGAGATCAAAATGAGGCCCCCAGTTTTTCCCTGTCATTGAGATTTGCATTCTAGTGTTCCATGGTTGTGTGGTGATGACCAAAACGTGTCCACAGTATTTTATAGCATTGCTGTGATAAATGAAATGATAAAGGGCAGTCGAAACAACCATGAAAGCAAACTGCATCCAAACAGCACACATGTCCAACTGTTTCTAGCTGGGAGGTCAGAAAGGGTGTCAGAGGTCAAACCATGTATGTCTCTGTCTATTTCTAGCTGGGATGGGGCAGAGGGCCCAAGGAAGTGGCTATTATAACATGATTAGGAGTGCCATGCTGCTTTCCCCACCCTGCCCCCACCTTGCTAGAAAGGGGTCCGGGATGGCAAAGGAGGTTGCTAGTGATGACCCAGCTAGTTCCTGAAGAATTCATGCTTTTGTTTCAAATACAGTGGCCCCAGTGCTGGACCCCAAACTCCTATTCTTCATGTTTCCAGCTCCAAAGGAAGTGTCGGCCTGTCCTGCCTTCTGCCAAATATGCCCAGCTACAAAGATGAGTTGGTTGTCTCTGAGAGCTGTAAACTGTCACTTTCCACCATAATAGGGAACTAACCTGCACTCTGCTTCTGTCCTAGGACAGTAACTATTTCACTGCTGCTCTTACTCAAACTGCTTTACTTTTAGTGCTTCTCTACCTGTTTAGACAGGAGGCACTCTTCAATAACTCTTCTGAATTAGCAGCACTCAATTTTGCAAACTAATTTATTTCTTACAGTGCTTACTTTCTCTCACAACAGCCCAGGGTGCTGCAGCACTACAGTTGGGTTTTTTTTGGTTTTTTGTTTGTTTGTTTGGGGGGGGAGGGGGGGAGGGGGAAGAGACAGGGACAGTATTGTGTGTGGGGTTTTTTAAAGGAAAATTTTTCGTGTCCCCAGTCAAAGCAGCCAAATCAATTCCAAATCCATATGAATCATTCAAGAATCATATGTGAGTGGCCCTGCTACTGGCAAGCGTCCTCCATCCCTGCCTGGGGCTTCAGATACTTCCAAATCCTTTGGCAGGTATCCTTTGTGCAGGCCCGAGCCTGGAGGCTTGGGGTTCAGATGCCCCTGAGTTCTGCTTGCCCTTAGCTGCATGGCCACAGAAGCAAGCTAAGGAGGAGTCTCCCATTCCTATAAAGTCGGCATATAGCTGAGATCCTCCTGTGGGAGGCTAACTATGAGACTCTCATAGGGAGTCCTGTCTGCAAGCAGACAAGAGTTCAACTCCCCACTACACAGTGCCATTTTAATTGGCTTTCCTCAGTCAGGGTACTGCCCCCTGCCACGTTCGTGGTTCTCCCGTGCCAGCAAGAAAATCACCTTGGTGGTCATGGTATTTTCCCCTGAAACGCATCACACGTCACCATGGGTGGATCTAGAATTTTGTGAAGCAGGGTACAGGAGTAGCAACCAGCACTGCAGGGGTAGCTGTCCCCCTGCTCCCAGCTCTCCACCCCTACCCAGGCAGGGTATACCATGGCAGCAGCAGAGGGAACTTTTTTTTAAGTCCCCAAATCACTTCAGAAACCCATCTCCCTGTCCCCACCCTGCTGTCAGGACCCCCTCCTTTCCCTCTGTCCTCAGCAGCATGTCTCCTCCCTAGGGTTGCCCTATGAGGAGAGACTATGGGACCTAAACCTGTTCAGCCTTCACAAAAAAGGCTGAGAGGGGATCTGGTAGCCACCTACAAACTTGCCAAGGGAGACCAGCAGGCAATGGGAGAGTCCCTCTTCCCCTGAGCACTATTGGGAGTTACAAGGAATAACGGCCATAAATTGACTGACAGTAGATTCAGGCTAGATATCAGGAGGCAATACTTCACAGTTAGGGCAGCTAGGATCTGGAACCAACTTCCAAGGGAAGTGGTGCTCACCCCTACCCTGGGGGTCTTCAAAAGGAGGCTGGACGATCACCTAGCTGGGGTTGTTTGACGCCAGCATTCTTTCCTGCCCGTGGCAGGGGATCAGACTTGATGATCTGCTCAGGTCCCTTCCAACCCTACCATCTATGAAACTATATCTCCCAGGTGATTCTCAGTAGTCTCCCAGAGATTTACATCTAATTCCTGGAGGGTTGGTAACCCTGTCCCTCCCCTCCCATTTGTCCCCTCCCCTGTCTGCTACTGCTGCTGTTCCCACTGTCCCCAGCTGATTGGTGGGGAGAGGGGCAGGCATCCAGAGCTGCTCCTGTCCTCTCTAGCAGGGCTCAGCAGGTCACAGCAATAGTGGCAGTAGGCAGGTTCCTCCTCTTTACCTGTCCCTGCCTCCTCCTGGAACAAGCATGGGGCAGGGGAACCCACCCACTGCTGCAACGGTCTCTTGTTGAGCCCAGCCGCTGTGGCTGCTCCCCCTTGAGAAATGAGAGTTCTGGTTTGAGACTGGAAGGGGGTGGGAGGACTACAGGATTCTTACCTGATTTGGGGACTTTTTAAAAAGTCCCTGCTTCTCCTGTGGCATGTGCTGAAAGCAGGGTGCATCAGTACCATTGCACCCCCTCTGGTTCCATGCACTTCAATCACTAAGAATTTGCTAAAATAGTTAAGATTATCATTAATTGGATCTTAGATAGTGAAGAAGAAATAATACATTATACGTAGTGTACACTAGTATTTTGGAGGAATAATGAAGTCCCTTGCAGGGTATGTGATGAAATTCTGGTGGCACTGAAGCCAATGGCAAAACTCCTACTGACTTCACCCAGGGTATCTGCATGTTCTGTATGGATATGAAGTTAAGAAATGTCTGGCATCGTGGGGTTTCCCTGCTCTTAAGGATCATCAGCTATCTCTCTATATGAAGATGATGTCTTTTGTGAGATAGGATTACTGGTGAGTTTTAAGGTGGCTGAGGAGTTTAGTCCATACTCTGCAAGTTTTTCCACAGATATGACATGTGCTGCCTTGGCGGGGTGGGGCACAACTGTTGGCCAGGATGTTGTGCGCTTTCCTTCCTCTCTGCTGTTTCTCAGCTTTCTGAGCAAGACAGTTCTATTCAAAGTGGGCTGTAGCTTGATGTATGGTACAGTGCCACTGAGACCTGTTACCAGCCAGCACTTCCCAATTTGTAGGGTTGATGCCATGCTTCTTAAGGTATGCTTTCAGGGTGTCTTTGTAGCACTTCCTCTGTGGGTCATCCTCTTACCATGACTAAGTTGAGAGAAGAGGACTTGCTTTGGGAGACAGTCATTCGCATGCAGTGGCCTGCCCAGCAGAGTTGATGTTTCATGATCTTTGCCTCAATATTGGTTATGTTAGCTGCAGAGAGGATGCTGGCATTGGTGCAGTGGTCTTCCCATCTAATGCGAACAATCTTCCAGGCACTTAATGTGACTTCAATATGTCACCCACGTCTCACGACCATAGAGGAGTATGGGGATAACCTGCTGGGTTGATTCTGCATTACATGTAGTTGCTTACAATGCTGTAATGTAGCAGTCTGCTGCACAACAAGATCACCTACTGGTACCAGTCCTACCTGGACTTCACAGGAATCCCATTCATTTTTAGACCCACTTCAGAGTTTTGGGAATCAGCCAGAAAGATCCTATATAATATGAACTCTGGCTCCTGAGGAACCACCTCTCTCAAGTCAATGCCACTGTAGGGCAGGATGCGTTTAATACAGGATCCTCAACTCCTGAACTCACTCCATGCCCCAACTCTTTGTGCTATCTGCCCCCTCCCCACCACCAGTCTGTACCTGGAGCAGTAAGCAGTATCCCTGCCACCAGGGGCTGCTCCTCTGGAGATTTGCCAGTGACTGGAGCACCTATCCCTGTGGCTGGGCCCTCCTGCCTCCTCCAGAAGCACACAAGGACCAGGTGGACAAGTTGGGTTGAAAAGCACAGTGTTGCAACCGCCCTCCCTCCCTCCCCACCACCCCCTGCAGCAGAGCACATTGCTCAGAGCACTTTGCAGGGGGAAGGATGGGGGTGGGGGAGCAGCAGGGAGAGTCCTTAGAGAAGCCCTGCAAGCTCCACTTGACTGTAGACACTGGAGTAGATGCAGAGCACCAGGTAGGGGAGAAGCAAGCACTTATCTCTTCACAGAGGGGTCAGTACTGCAGCACCCTTAAGAGGACATTGTAGTGACCCAGGGTGCCACATCACCCTGGCTGAGAATCATTGGTCTAGCTCCTGGGTTAACACCCCTGGTGTAGGATGCAGCAGAAGGCAGAGATGGAAAACTCCCATTTGGGATCAAGCCTTCATTCCTGCCCTGCAGGATTGTTCCTTACAATCTATGTTGGGGCGGGCAACTATTTTGGCTGGCGGGCTACTTAACAAGTTTTGGTGAGCTGTCGAGAGCTGCACATACAAAATCATTCAGAAGATATAATTTTAACAAATTATAGATAAAAAAATCTATACATGTATCAAATGAAGTGTATGTCTGTATGTTTGCTTATAACTCAAGAATGGCTGGTCCTATCTACTCTAAACCTTCCAAAGTCACTGAATACTATCCAAAGAAAACTATAGGTGGGTTATTTTTCACTTGACCCTTTTTGGTACTTCCATTGACTGGGATTATTTCACTTCTCAGATTACAAAATGGTACCTTTTTGGATATGGTGAATTAAGTTCAATTGTCATTATTATATTGGTGCTTGCCTTTGTTTGCTCCACATTAAATACGTTGTACTATGTTCTTTAAAAATAAACAATATTTTTTACCTAAATATGTTGTAGTAAGTTCTTTGAAAAATAAACAAACACGCAATTACAAAAAAAAACCCCAACAACAACAATTTCAGCTAGTCATATACTAAAAATCAAACATCTTGTAACAGGGGGCCTGCTCAGGGCCGATCTTGCTGTGGCCCGCCCACCTGTTCCTGGGCTAACTGCCCATCTTCTTGCCCACCATGCCTTGTTGTTATTATTAAATCAGTAGATGTTAATAAGCGGGAGGCTACCCATTTACTGCCCCGATGCCAGGGGGTGCTATCTGCAGCTCCATTCATCCCCTACACCACAGCCCAAGCCTCGCAGATAGCATCTAGATGTTCTCATCATCACCGGCCCCCACACTGGGCCCCAGAATCCTCCTATTGAACCCCACCTGGATTCCTCCCCTCAGGCGGACTCTTCCACCATCATACCCGGCAGCATAGCTCCCTGAAGTGGTTCCCCTTCGGGTGTGATCCCCCCACCCGGACCTTCGGCTCTCT
>NW_005842125.1:1473558-1490480 GCF_000455745.1 Alligator sinensis | reverse complement strand
AAAAGGGCGGCCCTCATCAGGCCCCGGGCAGCTGCCAGCTCCAGGCCCTTAAAGTGGCAGGCACAACCAGTGCCCTGCCACACATCTACTGTAACACATTTTAATTTTATTTCTAAAAATATTTTTTGTCCTGATTTACATTTGTTGTTGAGTAGTGTATATAGATGTGATTGCATAATAGGTCATAATAAAATCTAACTCTTGTAGATTGTGGGGTGTTTGTTGGGGGGTGTGCATGGTCCTGCTGTGCCACTCCAGGCAGGGGGGAAACCACAGCCCCTGGCAGCTCCTGCCCCAGCTCATGGGGCTCCAGCTCCATCTCCTGGCTGCCTTCCACTTGCTTCACCCACCTGGCATAATGAACAGTCATGTGCGGGTGGCTGAGTGGGGACCAGGACTGGGACCGGGATGGGGACCAGGACCATCCTGCAGGTATGAGTGGGAGCACAGTGCTGGCTGCCATGGGTGGGAGTGGGTGGGGTTTGGCCCCATGCAGTGCCGTGGGAAGAGCTGCAGGCCGGATCCAATCAATTGGCAGATGCCCACCCGTGAGCCAGATCCAATCAGTTGGTAGTCCAGATCTGGCCCACGGGCCTTATTTTGCCTGATCCTAGTCTATGTGACACTGTTTTGCCAAGTCTAGACTGCCTCCAGTTCTCTAGGGAGATGACAAATTCCTTTCCCTGCAATTTTTTTTCATCTCTAGATTCTCCCCAGGGCTGTACAGAAGGGAGAGGGGTCATCAGGGGCCAGGGTCAGGGGTACAGAGACTAGATAGTGAAGCATGCAAAGCAGGCTATAGCTGCTCTGCCTCCCAGCTTGCCTGCTGCCCTCTTGGGACATGTAAGATGCAGCATGGGCGAGCTGGTGGGAGAGAAAAAATTCTCTGTTATTGGTTGTGGTGTTAATGATCTTGTTGAATCTGAGAGCTTTAAGGTTCATGTGTCTATTTGTCAGGGGCTGTTTCTGGGCTGCCATTAGTCTAAAATCGGAAGCTGTGGCTGGTGAGAAAGTCCCTTGCCAGTACCATGGCAACAAAGTTTGGCACTGGAGCAAAGCCTACACTAGCAGCCAACCCTCGCCCTGTGCACAGATCCAGGGGGGCACATGCCTCCCACATGCTTGCCTGGGAGTGCCTGCAGCAGCAGGAGCCACCCTTCGCCCGTCCGTCCCCCCAAAACGAGCTGCTCGCGGCTCCATCCCATGCCCCACCTGGGCTGCGCAGTCCCTGTTGGCACCCCTTCACTTCAGCACCCAGGGTGGTCGCCCCACTTGACCGCCCCCCACTATGGCACTGCCCCTTGCATCCACTTCCAGGAATGTTTTTAAAGTTCAGCTGCTGGTTTGTGTGAGAGAAGCCAGTACACTCAGGAGAGGAGCGCCCCAGCAGAATGTACCATAGCACCACTTCTGTGCCTGCGTTTCTCTATATAAATGTGAGTTTTCCAAGAACCCTACTCCACCTTGGCTTGTCACTCACATATGGGTCCCAAAGGCTTCACTAGGAACTACACATGAGCATCCAAAGGCCAACACTGCCCCTTCCATGAACACTGTGCTTAGCTGAGAGCTGGGTTCCAAATACAAGGGAATTGTGACATGCACCAAACTCATCCCTTCTGCAGTGCAGTGCAGAGGGGGGTTCTGCCCTCAGGGCCATAGTGCCAGTTACCTGTGCAGTTCTTCTCCATCAGAGAAGGATAAAGGCATAATGCAAATCTGTTGCACAGCAGCAGGGTGTGCTCAATTTTCAGCAGCACTCACTGGAAATACAGCCCCTAGGAGGCAAAAGGGAAGATATTCCCCACATTGACCACTGTCAGAGTGTGCTGCCTGCCAAGTGATGTCTACTAGCCAAGTGGTTGGCTGCCGAGATTAGTATCTACTGCTACAAGGACACTGCTAGACTCCCATATTTCTGCTTTTACCTCCTGCAGTGCACTAAGCCAAGAGCTTGAGTGGGAGGGATAAGTCAGTCACACAGCCAGACCCAAGCAACTTAGGTGTTGGACTGTGAGAGCTCACAGTAGCAGCAGGGGCAGCCTACAAAGGAGGGCTTGAGAACTGAGTGGTATTCTTCAAGCCTTCTGTGTAAAAGCTAGGTTAGGGCTGGAAAGCAAACTCAGCTGTCACTCTGCTGCATTCCAGGCATTCCCAAGGACTTCTAAAACAGACAGAGAAAAGCCTTGGGAGGGAAAGCATTTGAAGATTAATTTTTAACAAGAGATTTCACCTTAAAACTGGGAACATGTTTTCTGGATTTCAGTACAGCCTCTTTCTGTTCCTGTGTCTCACAGCATGTCAGGAGTCTCAGGCTTCCCAGGTAAGCTAACCGCTCAATCACATCCATACAGGGTCTTAGAGCATATGCAAAGGAGCTGTCTACTACCACCTTCTGGCTCTTCTGCTTGCTGTTCCATTCCATTTCATGTAGAGACTATTCCTCTTTTATCAGGAAAAAATGGGTTTGAATCTCTGGAGCAATTCCCTGGAATGTGTGTGTGAGTCTGCATGATGCACGAAGCAGCAAGTGTGTTCGTAGAGGAAACTGGAGTAGCAGAAATAACTATAGGTAACAGATCCTTGTATGTTTAAGGAATAACTTGGAATGCAAATTAGTTTGTGGAATGGAATAGTTTGTGCAGAGCTGTTTTCATGAATACCTATGGTATTTTCTGGAACTGTGTTGTTTATAAATATATTAGAAAGCTACCAATCCTTCGAAGCTCTTTCTGGCTATTTTCTTTTCTTGCTGATGCTTTTCTCATTCAAAGGCAGGGCAGTTGTTAGCACTCACATTAAGAAAAATACAAGGACTAAAGTTTTCATGATTCACTGTGCATCACTGAAACATCTCAGAGGACATTAGGCATTAAGGAAGTTGTAAAATTCACTGGATTTGTAACTCCAGCAGTTAAATACAGAGTCAAGTCAAATGTCCCCAACTCTGTCTTTGCATTTTTACTTGCAGTGCAACCTTTCCCACAGTATAACTGTATCTGATTTTTCAATAGAGTCTAGATAGAATCTATCCCATATGTACTTGAATTTTGCAGCCCAGTAGCAGGCTATGGGCTATAATACAGTTTATAGCTGTCATGAGAAATTAAAAGGGCATGCACAAGAATGTTGTCTTTGTATAATACTACCACTAATACTTAAGTCTTTCATTTACCAGTATGTGCTATTTACCAGGTCAAGACTAGAGTATAATGTACATTTCTTGTCTTGACCTGGTATGCTATCCTGTCATAGGTAAAGTCAAGCACTGCTTCTCTGAGGGAGCTGTTACCTACTGGTGAATAGTATGGTTCAACACACTACAGTGAACTTATGCAGGCTGCTTAAGTTAAAAATAACCCTTTAACAAAGAGCTTATTATAAAAAGAAACTGCCTGCCAGGAATCTGCTCACTTTTTTGCAGTTTTCTGCATGCCAGATCCAGCCACTATATTTTTGTTTTACGGAAGCATTGGGCAACAAATACTATCCAAAAATGTAGGTGATATCTTAAACACCCCCTCCTTATACTAGAAGAGCATGATGATTGCAAAATTAAGCACTCACCAATCTAGACAGGCCAGAGTTAAGTCTGCCCATGCAACTTTAATTCAGCCCCCTAATTCTGTAAGGATTTTCATGCAGTGTTTAGCTGCTCACTAGTTCTTCTGCCTGACTCTGCCTCCTTAAAATCACAGGCTGGACAGGGCTCACTGAATGAGACAACTGTTCAAGGTTTGCTTTCATCCCCTTCTGCCTCTGTGGCCCTGCTCCATATTTACTGTGCACTGTCCTAACTCTGCATCAAACAAGGGATTTTTGTTTCCTCAAGAGCTTCTCTATTGCACTGGTTCATGCATTCCATAGACATGTATTAAGCTCAGTCGAGGGGCTTAACATGATCATCTCCACTGCGCACGGGGGAAACTGAGGCAGGAAGCTTAATGATCAGACAGGCAATTTGGGGGACCTCAGTGATTGTGTGCCCAGCTCAAGACACCAAGGACTCAATGTGCAGAGATGCTGAGGAGTGGCAGTTCCTCCTGCCTTAACCAGGGGCTGGGCATGTTCCCCATGTCTGCCCATCAGGTCCCAGCTATCTTAGGAGGGGCACATGCTACATATAGAACACACAGCTAGCACTCATCTCTCAGCCCTCTGACAGTGTCTGCAGTACAAGTCAAGGTTTCTCTTTGTGCAGGTTCCTTTTCCATCACTGTCCATTTTGTGCCTACATGAAGGCAGGGGCCTGGAGACCACATAGTGTAGGATCATGGGGCTGAGCGGTGAATTCAGGTGACATGCATAGCCTTCATTCTGACATGTTCTAGTGTCTGAGTGCTCAACTTCACAACCTTGTTGGTGACTGACATTAGCTTGTATGGAATCCCATATGCTTTTAAAAGGAAAAACTGAACAGTTAAGTTCTGTTATGTGCCGCTGCTGTGACCCTCCCAGGGTCTGAATCCTGGACCTTCAAAGTTGCAGCACCAACCAGAGGTGTAACAACACAGCCAGGCACCCAGGGCAACTGTGACACATAGGGGCAGCTGCCTCACTGGTGCTGGTGGCTGCCCCTGTCAGTCTGCCCTAGTTATACTGCTGACACAGACCTCTGCCCCTGGAGCTAGAGGAGTGACTGGGGGCAGTAAAGACCTGTTCTCTTCTTTGTTGGGCAGCTGTTGTGGAGGGATGCAAGGCAGGCTTTGCTGTTTGCTGGCCAGCAGTGGAATGTCAAAACTCAGGGCTTGAGAAGTTGACCACTTAGAGCAGTGCCTCCAGCCCCAGAACAGGGGCTCTGCCTTTGCATGATGTACATTTGCACTGCATCCCCTCAAAGTCCTCTCTGAAGGAAAGGACATGGGGTAACTCTGTTTCACAGACCCCTTGGCCAAAGTGGGTGTGAGCACACAGCTCAAGATAAAAAGAGATGTGACAGACAATGATGTAATAGATCTTGCTCCTGATAAAAGCACCATGGGATGGGCTGCCAAGTAACTGATGTCTGGTACCAGGAGGCAGAGCACTGCAGATTGCACCATCCAGGATCAGCCGCCTGAATGAGAACATAGCTGCATGGCCAACCAGCTCCTTCTGCAAGACACTGTAGTGTATGCTGAGGGCTGCCCTCTCTCCCTCCTGTACAAGTAGGATGCCGCTAAAGACAGTGATGAAGTTCATGCACCAGTGAAAATTAGAGTTGTCCTATGCTTCAAAGAAATGTTTGAGAGGAGAGTAGCTAGTAGGATATTAGAACCCACCTGGGGAGGAGATTTCTGATATCAGACAAGGGCACAACAGTCCAGTGCCCAGTAAAAGCCAGCCTGAAAGCAGGTTGCGATTCATTAAGGGTGAGGGCAGTGATCTATCTGCCCAGCTTGCCTAGGGGCACAGTGAATTCTTCATTGCTGGAAGTCTGCACACACAGATGGAGTTGGGTTATATCTCCTAGTAAACAATTGTGGGGTCAGCGCAGGAATGACTGGATGTCAGCGCAGGAATGCCTGGATGGGGTGCATGGGTATGTGCTATATGGGAATTAGACTGTTCATCAGAATGCTCCCTGAAAACCCAGAAATCCATGAAAACCTTGTGCTAAGCATAGCCCCAATCATGTGAAAGGGAACATTCCCTCAGCAGGTCTTCAGCTAGTCCACATAGCTGGGTTTATGCAACAGCTGTCGGAAAGCTAATGCACCAGACAGGCAGATGGGTTGAGCTGACCATTGTGGGTTGCAAGAACTTCCTGATACTAGCACTGCCCACTGCCTTAGATCCTCTCTCTCAAACAGCTTTGCATTTGTCTTGGGAAAAGCCCAGTGTTCCAGCAGCTTTCCTTCATCCTAGAGGCTGTCTACACTGTGCACTGTGGTGCAGAGTAAAGATACCTGCACCAGCCTAGTCTGGGTACAGTAGCTTCACAGCAGAGTGAAGGAGCTTGTACAGAGCGTGATATGGCTAACCTGTCTCCTACATCCCAGTTGGCTTGCCTAGAACTTGCTTAGGTATCACAATGCTGTATTTGCACATGGCCAAGCAGGAGAAAGCATAGCAGAGATGCACATTCAGCATCTGTTTAAGTACAGGTTTCCCCTCACCAACCGTGGGAGTTAGGTTCCTGAAAGTTCCCATGGTTGGCAAAACTGTGCTTGGTAGGACAAAAAACTTATGGGAAACCCTGACTTATGGTTAGGGACTTGAATATGAATAATAAAGGAACGTACAGTGCATGAACGCCACGTGCCCCTGGAGGTTGCGGGGGGGCATGGCAACCACTCACAGGTGGCAGCAGCAATGTGCGCAGCGGGGGCATGGCAGCAGGGAGCTCCCGCAGGCTGCCATGATGATGTCAGCAGCAGGGGTGGGGAGAGCACCAGTCGGGGACCACCCACAGACACCACCAGTAGCATCAGCGGTGGCCAGCAGCAACTAGGGACCACCTGCAGATGCTGCCTGCGGTGTCAGTGGGGGGTGGTGGTGAGCAGTGACCGCCCACAGGTGCCACCAGCACATCGGTGGCGCTTTTCACAGAGGGTGCACTGCCAATCTTAGGGGGTGCATGTGCAGCCATGTGCACCCCCTATGTCTCGCCAATGATACAGTGTATAAAAATAATTTTTATTTACCTTGAACAGGTTAAAAAAAAAAAAAAAAAAAAAAAAAAAAAAAGTGTCATTGTTGAGTAGTGGGTCTTTTAAAGAAATTTTAGCACTTCCCGGTGGACCATTCATAACACTAGCCCTAATAGTAGCCTCACTTTTTTTAAATGGTTCTCACAGTGGATTTCTTCACACCAAAATGCCTCCCTGCATTCGCCACACTCTCTCCATGTGCTAGATGATTCCACAACTCTAATTTTGTTTCCAAGGACATCACTTTCCTTGCCTTTTTCACAAATTGCTTACCTTCACCACTCATGCACTTAGAGGCCATGATTAAGGACAAAATGCAAAAAAAAAAAATCACAAAGAAAGTGGAAGAAAAATGCAGAGCACCTGCGACTGGATGTTAACGGTGTGAAGCACAATGCGAGACTGAGGGTGCATGAGGAGATGGGAGAGCCACAGGTGGCTAGCAAGAGCACAAATTATTTGAAATGGGAGGTGGTGGGCTGATGCGCAGCCATGAAAAACCATGGTTGCTCAAAACTGTATACCGTGGTAGCCAAAATGGTATATAGAATATTAAGCGTGAATACTCAAAACCGTGGCTGGCAAGGGAAGCCTGTAACATCAAACAAGACCCATAAGTGACCCGTGCTGGGCAAAAAGCAGGGTAAAACTTCTAGCTTTGTCCAAGTAAAATCTTCCAGCAGACTGATGTATCATTAGGAGGATATTTTGTGCCTGCTTTTGTGTTCAGCATCTTTACAAAGAGATGTGAAATGTGGGGAGGGTAGGACACAGGCTTTCTGTAATGCAAATCGAAGAACTCATACCTAAGCATTGCAAGGACTGAAGGGTTAGGCTGCTAGTCACCTTGCACAGGGACAGAAGAGAAACTAAGTCCTCCCTTCTCTTCCTCTGTGGCAAACCTGGTCATAGCGGTTAGTGGGTACCATGTACCCAGTCTCCTCTAGCCCAAGAGCAGACCTGCCTGCCTTTTCAACTTTCTATGAAAGAGGCTCTGGAGGAGCACAGCATTATTAGTTATTATTGCTTATTTAATAATCATGTGCCAAGGCCCAGCTCCTGCCCCTCCTCCACACTGCATGGGCATGGAAATGAGGTCAAACCAGCTTCACATACATCTCAGGGCAGACTGATCTCTAACAGCTGAGCTCCGCATGGGGTCCATCCACCCATACAGGGGCAAGGTAAAACCAGAAGGCCAGGATGTCATGTCCACAGAGGTGCACACCCTGCCAACTCCATGAAAGAGGATACTGGATGGAGAGCCTTGTGGCCCAGGAGCCACTCCAGAGCAGTCCTGCAGAAGTGCTGCAGCTGGACAGGGAGGAAGACTTTCATTCCTTCCCCTTGTGGGGACCCACTGGAGGATTTGGCATCACATGTAAGGCATTTGGCATAAACTGTGTGACCATTTGGCCTGGACGGCTCCCTGCCCAACACCTCGTTTAGATTTTGCAGCATGATTACAGCACCAGTTGTTTTCTTAGATACATTTTTCCTTTGACCAAGGCAGCATCTTGAATGAATGAACCAGAGTTTCCAGGCCGGAATCAATAACTCACTGGACAGATGCCTACCACCGTTCCTCAGGAGTTTCAGCTACTAGTGAGTTTGCTTGTGGCAGTGACAAGCCTGCAGCTGCTTACTGCTGTGGGATTATAAAACTCTTTTGAAGTTAGGGTATTTTCACTTGTTCAAAAATTTCCTGGAGGCTTACAAAGAAAAATGTTTGCTGCTATATTTTTCTGTGTAAGCAGGTAAAATGAGCAGGAATAGTTTCCTACTTATTCTCTGCCCCAAGGGCAACAGTAGGTGTGTCTACATGTACCTTTTTAAGCAGGATTAGCTTAAAATTGCCATTTTTAAGGCGTATTAAGAGTATGTCCACATGTGTGCCTTTTATGCACCTTAAAAATGGCAGTTTTAGGCTAGTCCTGCCTAAATTTGATATTTGCATAAAGCAAATATTTAATTTAGGCGCAAATAGCTAAGTTGCATTATCCCACATGTAGACACTTAATGCAAATTAATACGTCTACTCATAGGCTAATGTGATTTAGCTATTCATGCCTAAATTTAATGTGCCTTAATGTACATTAGTGCATGCACATGTAGATGTGTGCCTAAATCGCCTCAATACGCTTTAAGTTTAGCGTATTATACACCTGTAGACATGTCCAGTGTCTCAGCAGGTGGGGCAAGAAGAACAAACATGACCACAATCTATGAGGCCCAAGCCTACAAACACAACATCCATCTCCAGGAGTCTACAGAACCTGTGCAGAAGGTCAGCTTTCTGGCAGCTTGGCATAGTCCTCACTGTACTGCTGGTTTCCTGGGAAGACCAGGTGCAAGGCAGCTTCTTACTAAAGCAGGGCTGAGGGGGTGTAACAGGGGGCCTCCTCGGGGCCAATCTCTGTGCCCCGCCCACCTGTTCTTGGGCCAACCACCCACCTTCTCATCCGCCATGCCTTGATGTTAATTGATTCACTGATTGATGTCAATTAAGCGGGAGACTGCCCATTTTGGTGCCCCGACGCCAGGGGGCGCTCTCTGTGGCTCCTTTCCTCCCCTACACCACAGCCCAAGCCTCACAGATGGCATCTTGGTGTTCATATCCTCACCGGCCCCCACGCTGGGCCCCAGAATCATCCTAACAGGACCCCTCCTTGATCCCTCCACTCAGACGGCTTCTCCACCTTCACTCAGGCTACCTAGCCCCCCGAAACCATTTTCCCCTCTCGGGCATGGTCCCCTCGGGACCTTTGGCTACTAGCCCTGGCCCACCTCCAGGCCAGTCGGGACCCCAGGCCCCTGGCTCTTGGGCGTCCCTCGCGGTGGGCCCCTGGCCCTTTTGACCCTTCTGGTCCTGGCCCCAGCATGGGCCAGTCAAGGGTACTCTCTTATTCGGGTCGGGTCTCTAGCCCCTCACTCTCTCCCAGGGTCCGCCCTCTGGGCCCTTTACAAACGGGGTTATCCACCCGGTGGTGGGGGCAAGGGGTTAAGGCATCCCAACCCGCCTTTCACTGGGGTGCTAACTGGCCTGGCATTTCCTGGGGGCTCCCGTGCCACTGAGAGCCCCACCAGGCCACCCACTCCTGGCAGGGTGCAGTTTTAGGTCAGGACCAGGACCAGGACCAGGACCCTCCAAGCCATCCCCTACAGCTCCTCCCTTACCTCCAGATGATCCCAGCAGCCCTCCAGCCAGGCAATGTTACTGCCTGCCCTCCAGCAGCCAAACTGCCCTGTTTATATAGGCAGCCTTTGCCTCCAAAATGGCTGCCCTCATCAGGCACCTGGTGGCTGCCAGCTCCAGGCCCTTAAAGCGGCAGGCACACACAGTGCCCTGCCACAGGGGGGCTTATACCAGCCCTCTTCCAGGAGCTCTGCCCTCATAGGAGGAGCAGATGCTCAGTCTCTGAACCTCTGCTTTTCTGCCTCCCTCTGTTTCCACCAGTTCTCCCCAGGGTACTCTCCTCAACCCCTTACTTTTACTGGGGACTTAATCTTGCTTGCATTAGGCCCTCCAGCCAGACTGACACACCTCCCCTGGGTATGACACCACGGCATGGCTATCCAGGCTGCGATGTTCCATTCCCTTCTCACTCTGTTCCTCTGGGCCAAGGAGAACAAGCTCCCTGTCTTGTCCTTCAAAGGGACCAGTTTCTGCTTCTTTCCCAGCTCCTCTTTGCTCTGTGGTCTCCACAGACTGGAAGAAAGGCAGCCCCTTGACTACTTCTGCATAGCCTGAGCTACTTTCTCTTTCATCTTGTGCCCAGATGCTTCTTCTAACTGACACATGGGCAGGCCGGGCTCTTCTGGGCATGCACCACTGAACCTCTGCCTAGCCCCCTTTACAGGGATCTCCCCTTCCTTGTACATGTGCATGAGTGACTGGTGCCTCCTGAATCTGGGTGGGCACCCACAGAAGCCGCCAACAGCGGCAGCCCCGTCAGATGGGGCACCAGTCCTACCGACAGCACCAGTGTCAGCCACTGGGGGGCACTGGTTCCATCAGGGAGGGCACGTTCACCCCTGTGCACCTCTGTGCACCCCCTACCAGTCACCTATGTACATGTGTACCTTGCTACACAAGGTCATCTTAATTTCAGAAGACAGGATTGTGCAAATTACATCCACTCAAGGAGGAATCACTGGCACAGAGCCTGAATATTTCCTTTGTGTAATAGGTTAGCTTACATCAGAGGTTCTCAGCTGGGGCACTGCAGCACCCTGGGATGCCTCAACAACCTCCAGAGATGCTGCAATGCTGGCACTACAGCTGCAGGATGAAATTGCCCTCTGCACCTCTGTTTTCAGGAGACACTGGGGCCAAAGTGAGAAGCGATTGCTGCAGGAAGGCTCACCAGCTTGCATAAAGCAGTGAAGCACAACATTTCTGCTGCAGCTCTTCCTGGTTCAGCTCCAATGCGCCTCTTGGGAACAGAGGCATGTGGGCCAGTTCCACCTGTTGGAGCAGCATTTATCTCCTGGCTGCTACTGCTACCAGGTAGAACTGTCCTACATGCCTCTGTTTTCAGGAGACATGTTGGAGAGGGACCGGAAGGAGCTGGAGCAGAAATGGCATGTAATGTAGGCAGCCATGGCTTTCTTGTGCAGCCACTTCTCAGTTCGGCTCCAGTGTGCTTCCTATTTCTGCTGGCTCTGGAGGAGACATGCAGCATGGTGGGGTGAAATTAATACAATTATAATGTTAATCAACCACTAACATATTAATGAATATAGCAATTACAAGTTTATATCATAATATGCATACTATATTTAAATTTTTTTTTAAATGGGGTGCTCCTAAATTTTGAGAAGTTTTGGGTGGTGACTTGAGTCTGAAAAGGTTAAGAACTACTGGCTTCTACTGTGTGCACCAGTTTACATTATGTGCACCTAAATGAAGATGGTCCTAGATGGCATGCAGGCATGCACAAGTTCCTTCTTCCCAGAAAACAGTTCTGCCCTAAGAATTTACTCTAAATAGAAAGGATTTTATACAGACCCTTGCTTTGCTGCATGTGACACCTTCTCCTAAGAATTTTTGTTGCCAAACCAACAAGACAACTCTCACAATCTTGGGATTGATCTAGGCCCTTCCCCCCAACACTTCTGCTGTGTGTTCTTGGGTACAGACCAGATCTCATTCCCACGAAGATTCCTCTCGGGGACAAAGTCGCAGTCTAAACCAGTAACCTGACCTGATCTTACAGCTAATTCAGAGGAAGGCCCTGCCAGCTTTCTAAGGTTCCCCCCAAAGTGCAGAATAAATAAAATAAGGTCCGCTGCCCCTGTGGAAATAGAATGCCTGTAGTTGTCAGCTGCCCTGAAATCACTCTTAGCACAAGACAATCTCTTGTGATATACACAGCAGCAATAAGATTTATTATATAGAACAGCTTCAGCAATCCCTCACACTCAAGGATGATTGTCTTCCATGATTGTCTTATCTCTGGGTCCAAAGATGGCTGACAAGGCCTACCTGGGATCAACAGACTCTGCTGCAACCTGGACATGTGTTTGCATGTGGGGTGGGTGGCACTGGATTCTTGATTCAGTTCACAACACCTTGTTTCTGCTGCTTCCACTTTTCCATCTCCTGTTGTTGTAAGGTTTCAAAGTATTGAGATCCTTGCAGCAGACTCTTGCTCCATTTGGAGAGGTCCTGGGCAATAGTCTTTCACGAGTTGATGTTGCATATTTTTACGTTGGCCTTGAAGACGTCCCTGAAGCACTTTCTCTGCCCTCCTCTTGAGCTTATGCCGTGACTCAGAGAATAAAACTTGCTTTGGAAGTCTGGAGTCAGGCATCCAGATGACATGGCTGGCTCAGCAACGTTGATGTTGGAAGATCATCATCTCAATGTTCATAGTGTTTGCTTGCAAGAGGATGCTAACATTGGTGCATTTGTCTTTGCAATGAAACATGCAAAAGCAAAATAGAAAAATCTCACTCCACTCTCTAACTTGAGCCAGCTTCTCAGGTAAATCTGTCAGTGTTTCCTAGGGCTGTGCGAGGCTTCGGACAGAGCTTCAGATCCGGAGAAGCTCTGAACGCTTTGGGGTTGAAGTAGCACATCCCAGTCTCAGTGCGGCCTCGTTCAGCTTCCCCAAGCGATTCGGAGCCTCCTCAGAGATCCGGCCATAGGGTATAATGGGGAAAAAATAAAATATCTATTCCTTTGTTGTTTTTTGTCCGATTTGTATGAATTTTTTTGGGATGGGCAACTGTACCCCAAATTCTTGAAAGCAAAATTCCTGTCACGTCTATGTTACAACACCGGGGGGGAGGGGAGGGGGGTAGCTCTTACTGAGGCCACAAAGCCTGCCAAGTTTGAAGAAGGTTGGTGCAGGGGTTTGGGGGGAACTGCCCCTCAAGCTGTGGACAAGCAAAACTCATGCCATGGGTGCTTGTGGCACTGACTGTCTCTGGCTTGGGGCTGGAGAGGAGACACTACTGCAGGCCTGGCTGCTAAGCTGCTGTGTTCCCAGTTACCAATCAATGAATCATGGTTCACTCAGGGACCAGCTCAATACACAGGACCTAGCTACTTCATAACGACTTAACGAGCATCAATTAGCACCTACAAAACCAGGCTAAGGAGAGGAAGTACTCAATACAGACAATCAATTGGCCCAAGACAGAGACAGTTTTGGCACGAGTTTTGTCTGTCAGCAGCCAGGGGTGCAGGGCCCCAGAGCCCCCCTGCACCCATCTCCTCCACAGCTGGCAGGCATTGTGGCCTCAGCAGGGGCCACCATCCCTGCAGCTGTCACCCTGCTGTGCCTTAACACATGCAGTGTCACCCATGGCACCAGTTTTGTTTGTCTGCAGCTTGAGGGGCAGTTCCCCTCAAACCCCTGCACTGATCTCCTTGAAACTTGGCAGGCTTTGTGGCCTCAGTAAGAGCTACCAGCCCTGCAGTTTTCACCCCGCTGTGTTGTGATACACAGCCGTGACATGAGTTTGGATTTCAAGAATTTGGGGTACAGTTCCCCCCAAATCCCTGCACCGATATTCTTGAAACTTGGCAAGTTTCATGCTCTCAGCAGAGGCTATCATCCCTGCACGTTTCATCCAAATCGGACAAGAAACAACAAAGTTATAGATATTTCATTGATTCCCCATTATAGCCTATGGCCGGATCTCCGAGGCGGCTTCGGAACCGCTTCAGCCAGATCGAGGCGGAAACCTGGTTCGGAGCTCCGGATCGCATCACGGCCATCCAAAGTGGCTGGATCCGAAGCCGGATCAGATCGCTGCCAACTCGCACAGGCCTAGTGTTTCCAGCCCCTAGCACCCAGCCAACTCTTCTCAGATGATTACCAGCTTCCCTTAGCTGGGGACAGGAATCTTCCTGTGCCCAGGGGTTCCTAGCCAACCATTCTTCCCAAAAAGCCTTTTTAAATACCTTGTCTTTATATCCCTATCTTTATTTCTCTATTCAGTTCCTAGGTAATGTGTATTGGGCAAGTGATGTCCTTTCCCCACTCCCAGACCAACAACTTGTTTGATTTTAGGTGTCCTCTCTGTTTATTATTATATCCAAGGAGCATAGCAATATACAAGAAAGACCCTTATCATTTTCCCTCAGCTACCCTTTATTTCAGAGAGAGAGAAACATGCTCTCAGTATGTGATTTCCTTCACAGTAGACACCTCACAGACAAGTATGGGCGTCTTTTCCCTTTCACATGTATTCAGCAAACATACAAACCAGGGTCTTTCTGAGGTGTAAATAGCTATTGCCTACTGCAGAGGTGGGCAACATATGGCAAGATGCACCATGGTAGGCAGGACCGAGGGACCTGCTGCAGGCTGGACAAAGCCCCTTGCACCCTGAGATATAGGCTCCAGAATGTTGCCCCTTCCAGCCCAGCTTGGCCCACACTGCCCCCACCAGCCCAAATCATGCTTGTACTGCCCTTGCTGGCCCTGGCCAGCCCAGATTGGGCCCTCACTGGCCTGGATTGGGCCCATGCTGCCCTCACCAAGACAGCTCCCCAGCAACTCCCCATGTGCCCTCAAATCAAGTCCATACTCCCCCTACTATGCCCCACAGCTGCTCAGCACCTCCCCACTCACCCATCATTCATGTCTACTTCCCCCACCCTCCCCTTGGCTTCCCTTCTGCTTTTCTTCTTTCCTTCTTCATGCCCTTAACCCATGGACACTCCTGTCTCAAGAGTACTTAACACATTTGACAGGTAATGTGTAATAATACCCTTCCTGTTGCTCCCCTGCACCATACATTCTGTGAGGCAGCCAAGCAGAACAACTTGTACGTGAGTGTGTCATTGAAGAGTATATGATAATCCCTATGCAGTCTGAGGCACTGTCCCTTCTGAGGCACTAAGGGACAGATAGGAGTACCACACCATCTCCACCCTATTGCTTTGCTGCTGATCCCTCTTTAGAGTAGGCACTGTGGATCGGAACATGACAGAAACTCTCAAGTAAGTTCCCAGAGAGTGGGAGCTGCTCACTGATGGAGATACAGGAGCTCTGTGAATGTCTAAGATGTAGATTTGGCTCTGTGTTGCTCAGCTTCACTATCTGGTTTGGTTTTAATTCTCTTGGAAACCCATAATGAAGATGCCCATCTGCTGGTGGAGCCAGGCCCTCTGAGTTCAGCTATTAGCCTGCACACACAAAACCCACAAGTGTTTCTTTAAGAAGGCACAAGACATCTGTTTTCCTCTTATTTCGTAATACTGAAGTGGAATACAATTCTAGTTCCAACCCGACTAAACATGAGTTATGGAAGCCCTCCCTGGATTAGCAAACTGATTACAACCCTGCTTGCAGGACTAAATGTTTCATTATGCTATTGCCAGCAGTACATAGGGAGCAGTTCTTGGAGTGAAGATTTCTTTTATTAGGGTAAAGGACTTTTGGAGGGGGCCAAAGGAAAATCCCAATCTAAGGTCTGTGCCCTGCAGATTTTAGAGAGGATGTGTTCACTGGAGCCACTGGGAGCCAGATCCAGCCCCAAACCCTGAGCCACCTTCAAACCTCAGGTCCCATGCTAAACTTAGTGACACAGTGAAACTGAGGTAAACCAAAAGTGCAATGCAGCTAAAAGAATTGATTTCGGCACCTCTTCATAGGGATTAGATAGCAACCTGAAGAAAGGGAAATTAACATATCAAAAAAGGAGGAAAAATATGAGATGGTTTCAGCTACAAAAGGAAGATCTCTTGTGTGGCTTTATTTTGTATGTGTGTGGAAAAATAACTTTCCTATGACACAGATGGCTTTCGAGTGGAACAGAACCTCTAATCTGTCCCCTGGAACTCTTTCTGATGCTATTTTTCCACAGCACTCATTTAAGCATAAGAGGCATTTTAACGAAACAGAAGCACTTGGAATTGATTTGGAGCTGGCAGCATAGAGCAGTGTAGCACATGATTGCACAACACAACAAAAGACAAACTGGTTTATTTTACTGAAGTTTGTGTCCTCTAAGCCAGCATGCTGCAGGTGTCATTTCCTCAATGCTGTGGCCCCGCATGTGTTTATTGGAAGAGATCACTGTCAGACAGGAAATCACCACTTCTAAATAGTTACCAGGCCCTTAACTAGCTTATTTATTTGTAGCTTCTATGGGGAGCATAACTACAGGGCAGCACTAAGGAGCAGTGGCTGTTTCTAGCAGTGAGCAGAGCAGCAGCACCAGCAGCTGTCACCAGGTTCTGAGACTAAGGGAGTCAGCCCTTCTGCTTGTCTTGTTTCCCTGCCTTCAGGTGGGATGAACACAGAGTCCATGATTCACCTTCAGAGAATATCCACATCTGGTGTCCTAATTTACAACTATCATGTACATCTCACACTCTTGTCAGCCTCAGCCAGCAGGCCATGCAGAGTAGCTAAGGGAGCTGGGACTTTTCACCTTCCCTCCTGGTAGTAAGGAACTGTAGTCTCCTGCCCTCCCAAGGGGATAGCTCCCTGCCACCTGCCTCTTTGGTGACCTTCTGCATGTCAGAGGTGCTAAGCAGCTCCGGCTTCCACAGACAAATGAATCAGCACCCCATAAATTATCACCCTATCTGAACTCCAACAGGCAAAAAAATGGTACTAAACACCAAGGATGGCATTCTGTTCTTTTCTAGACACCTTGACATCCCAATTTGGTTATCTACATGGCATTTTGGACATGAAAATCCCCCTAGAAACACGTATGCATAGGTTGGCATGCTATTGTGTACATACCACTCTACACACCTGGACAGCTATGGATCTGCCCAGACTGGTCATGTGCTCTGGCAACAGAATGAGGGAAAGA
>NW_005842125.1:1462944-1473506 GCF_000455745.1 Alligator sinensis | reverse complement strand
AGACTATTTGCCTTTTCCCCCAAGGTGCTCAGGGACTAGGGCACTCACCTGGGATGTTGGAGGCTCTGGGTTCTGGACCTGTCAGCCAGGGGAGATTGAATGTGAGTCTCACTTCCTAGCACAGCACCATACCACAAGTCAGCCATTATCCAGGTATTCTCCAGCCCTCTGGGTAGCCACAAAGGAAAGGTATGTGGGAGAGATCTGGAACTAGAAGGAATGTAGAAAGACAGGGGGTGGCTCAGAGGTGGCTGCTGGTCTGGAAAGGAGGGGCCTGGCTTCTTCCTCTGCCCTTTTCCCTGGTGAGGCAGAAGCTTCCATCCATTTTCTTAATGGCTATGTTCATGGCCCAGCTTCAAAAGAAGCACTGGAGAAGGAAGCAAATGACGGTTCATCTGTTGTGGTTAGTGCTGTGCTGTGCTTTGAAGAAAAAATTTTCTGGTTTAATCCCTCCTTTGGGTGAGGGGAAGTTGGACTTCAGCTTCCCAGGTGAGTGTTCTGGCCTGACCTGTGCTGGTTACAGTGCTATGTTGGAAAGTGTGAGCAGGACAGGATTCAACAATACTAGGTAGTGAGGCCCTGGTTCTCGCTGTACATTCCCAGGAACTGTCCAGTACGTCCTTCTCTTTGTCTGTCTCCAGTGGAAACAAGTCTGAATAAAACTAGAATCTTTTCTGAACCTTGGCCCAAAAGTCAAACCAACTTTTTTATACAGTTTGAAATATTTAACTTCAGTTTTCCTCTGTGCAGAACCCTTCCTTTTTGGGTTGCAAAAAGAAAAGATCTCAGAGATGGATAGAGAGGCTATTTTTGCAAGATATCCAGTTTAGCTTTGTCACACCCCTGAGGTTTCAGTGGATCAGACAAGCATCCAGTCAGGTTAAACCAGAATGAATGTATATAGATGCCCTAATTTCCCCCCAAGGATATGAGTAGCTCCCACTTCACTGAGTTACTCTTATCCTATGAGGACCTAAAGATAGATGCTATCACTGCTAATGGCAGACTGCAAACTGGGGAGAAGGAAATTCAGAAATAGAAGGGTGTTAACTTTTTACCTTCAGTGATATTGGATAACAATTTAGGGTACCAGGAACTATCCCTGGAAGAATATAGACCACTATAGGCCAGTCAATCTCACCTCCAGGCAACTATAGGCCAGTCAGTCTCACCTCCATCCTTGGCAAACTCTTTGAAAAGATTATTAAGGCTCATATATGTCAGAGCCCAGCAGGAAAAATTATGCTGAGGGGAAACCAGCATGGGTTCGTAGCAGGTAGATCATGTCTGACTAATCTAGTCTCTTTTTATGACCAGGTTACAAAACACCTGGATGCAGGAATAGGGGTAGATATCGTTTACTTAGACTTCAGGGAGGCCTTCGATACGGTATCCCACCCCATACTGGTGAACAAATTAAGAGGCTGTGATTTGGATGACTACACAGTCCAGTGGGTGGCAAATTGGCTAGAGGGTCGTACCCAGAGAGTGGTGGTGGATGGATCGGTATCGACCTGGAAGAGTGTGGGCAGTGGGGTCCCACAGGGCTCGGTCCTTGGACCTGTACTCTTCAATGTCTTCATCAGTGACTTGGACAAGGGAGTGAAGTGTACTCTCTCCAAGTTTGCGGATGACACAAAACTGTGGGAAGAAGTGGACACACCAGAGGGCAGGGAACAACTACAGGCAGATGTGGACAGGTTTGACAAATGGGCAGAAAACAACAGAATGCAATTTAACAAGGAGAAATGCGAAGTGCTGCACCTAGGGAGGAAAAATGTCCAGCATACCTACTGCCTAGGAAATTACCTGCTCTGTAGCACGGAAACAGAAAGGGATCTCGGAGTCCTAGTGGACTCCAAGATGAACATGAGTCGGCAGTGTGACGAAGTCATCAGCAAAGCTAACTGCACTTTATCGTGCATCAGCAGATGAATGACAAGCAGAACCAAGGAGTTGATACTTCCCCTCTATCGGGCACTGGTCAGACCGCAGTTGGAATACTGCATGCAGTTTTGGGCACCACACTTCAAGAGGAATGTGGATAACCTGGAGAGGGTCCAGAGAAGGGCCACTTGTATGGTTAAGGGCTTGCAGGCCAAGCCCTACAAGGAAAGACTAGGGCACCTGGACCTTTTCAGCCTCCACAAGAGAAGGTTGAGAGGTGACCTTGTGGCTGCCTATAAATTCATCATGGGGGTGCAGAAGGGAATTGGTGAGGCTGTACCCACCAAGGCGCCCCTGGAGGTCACAAGAAATAATGGCCATAAACTAGCAGAGAGCAGATTTAAACTGGACATTAGGAAGAACTTCACAGTTAGAGTGGCCAAAATCTGGAATGGGCCCCAAGGGAGGTGGTGCTCTCCCCTACCCTGGGGGTTTTCAAGAGGAGGTTAGATAGGCATCTGGCCGGGGTCATCTGAACCCAGCACACTTTCTTGCCTATGCAGGGGATCGAACTCAATGATCTATTGAGGTCCCTTCCGACCCTAACATCTATGAATCTATGAATATAAAATGAAAACAACTCTCCATTTCCTTTTACATTATATTGAGGAGCTGGTAGCAACCATTTAGTTGTATAACACTTCCTAGATATTTTTTGAGGGGGGAAAGGAGGAGATAAGCCATTATGTCACCATTTTTGCAGCATATTTTAGAAATTTGGCTAGGGAAAAATCTCTGGGGTAAATACATTCATTTTCTTTGTTCTGTAAACTTCTGTTCAGAGTTTGCTAAGTTATGAAATCTTCAATATCATGCTTTCCTTTCTGTACCTTGCATTCCTCAGGAAAACAGCAGCAGCGTGCTAAAATGATCATAGAAACCAGGCATCCTAATGATCCAG
Organism: Alligator sinensis; assembly: GCF_000455745.1. Taxonomy (NCBI): domain Eukaryota; kingdom Metazoa; phylum Chordata; order Crocodylia; family Alligatoridae; genus Alligator; species Alligator sinensis. The sequence goes on along the minus strand of NW_005842125.1, from coordinate 1,470,658 downwards.
TTAATGCTGCTACCAAAATGGAACTGGGCACAACAGGAGCAGATGTTGCATTAGGAATGCCTCAGAGCTGTTATAGCAATGGGTGTCAGGACAAAACTGGCTGGGGGCCCCCCACCACCCCCCCCCCCCCCCCCTTCTCTCCCTCTGAGTTCCTCCCATAGGATAGGATCTCCCTTAGCTCCTATGTGGCAGAGAGGGTTATAGCCTGGGGAGGCAGAGAAGTGAGGGAGCAGTGGGCCAAGTACGGTGTGAACTGGGTTCCCAAAGCAGGGGCATTGCCAGGGATGTTGCCACAGGGCTCGAAGTTTGATAGGCAAGTTGAAATAGTTTAGTGGCCCTGTGTACAATAAGTATATTTCCTGTCCTGCAGATGTTCTTGTTTAGTAGTCATTGGAAAGCATATCATTGGAACGGCCCATGTTTGTCATTGGACACATTCACACCCCTGCTGAATGGAGACAGAGCACATATTTCATGCAGGAAAGTGGGCACTGAAATAAGTGTTATCTAAGTGTGCTTAATGAGCCATTCCTGAATTTCTGGCTGCTATAGATGAAAGCAGCTAAGATGCCTTTGGGTGACATGCTCTGAGCACTGAAGCAGCTGTTTCTTTTTTACAGAATTGTCTCAACAAACAGCAACTGCTGACTGCCATTCGCCAAATGCAGCAGTTCTTGAAGGGGCAGGAAACGCGGTTTGCAGAGGGAGTGCGCATGGTGAAAAACCGGCTGACGGCACTGCAAAACTCCGTGACCAAAGCCGCCCCAGACCTACCAACTGGTAAGAACAACCATCAGTCTCACAGGAACTGGAGCAGCTGCCTGGCATCTGTCCTCAGGTTACTTTAGTATTGCCTGTCTGCTTCCATGCTGAGACAGGGAGTTAGGGACAGGGGTCACATGGTGGCCAAGGGCACCTGGGGCTTATACACACAGCATAAAACAAGAACCCTGCCCCAAGAAACTTACAACATGAGGTGTTCAGTGTGTAGGATGTTTTTCCTGCTTGAGCATCATTAACCAGACAGGAATGTATAAGAGGGGAACCCTAAGCCAACAGATCAGTTTTAGAGCTTACAATGAGAGCAGTGTATCTGCAACATTCATCTATCATGGCCAAAGGTCAGGTCAAGCCTAGCAGTCCAGTGGGCTAGTATTGATAAGGCACACTGGTTTCTGTAGCTAATGGTACACAAGGGATTTCATAGATGCTAGAGTCAGAAGGGACCTCAACAGATCATCGAGTCCAACCCCCTGCCTAGGCAGGAAAGCGTGCTGGGGTCAGATGACCCCAGCCAGATGCCTATCCAGCCTTTTCTTAAAGACCCCCAAGGTAGGGGAGAGTACCACCTCCCTTGGAAGTTCATTCCAAATTTTGGCCACCCTTACCGTGAAGAAGTTCTTCCTGATATCTAGCCTAAATCTGCTCTCTGTCAGTATGTGACCATTGTTCCTTGTGACTGCAAGGGGCACCCTGGTGAACAGAGCACCTCCGATCCCTTGCTGCGTCTCCCTAATTAATTTGTAGGCAGCCACAAGATCACCTCTCAGCCTTCTCTTGCGAAGGCTGAAGAGGTCCAGGTCCCTCAGTCTCTCCTCATAAGGGCTTGTCCTGTAAGCCCCTAACCATACAAGTGGCCCTCCTCTGGACCTACTCGAGTCTATCAACATCCTTCTTGAAGTACAGTGCCCAAAACTAGATGCAGTACTCCAACTGCGGTCTGACTAATGCCACATAGAGGGGAAGTATCACCTCCTTGGATCCTATTTGTCATGCATCTGCTGATGCATGATAAAGTGCAGTTAGCTTTGCTGATGGTTTTGTCATACTGATGACTCATGTTCATCTTGGAGTCCACTTTGACTCTGAGATCCCTTTCTGCTTCTGTGCTGCTGAGAGAGTCACTTCCCAGCCAGTAGATGTCCTGGATATTCCTGCATCCTAGGTGCAGCACTCTGCGCTTGTCCTTGTTGTACTGCAGGGGTTCATCTCCCATCTGGCTGCCTTTGACTCTCCATTTTGAATGATCAGGAACCCAGTAATAGCCAAGTTAAGTGGAAACAGCTTTCAGCATGAGACTGCAGGTTTGAACCACAGCCCTGGGGCTGTGCCCACATACATGTCTTAACCATTCTGGCATGGTGCTCCAAGCTATTTGTATCAGCCTCTTTCCCATTTCTCAGGCAATGGCTGGCTTTAGCTCCATATACAGTCACTTCCACATTTACACAGGGCACCAGGCAGTCTTACAGTCTGCCCTGAGTTTCATGCTACCAGCACTTAGTATTATCAGTACCCATGTGGAATAAAGCTTGCTCAGGTGTGTTTGTACATGCTCCAATCATACCTCTGATTGCAGTGTAGAACACTGAAACACACATCCCATCAAGTTTCTTAAACATCGTACTCATTATTTCCTTGTCTGTTGAAAGGAGGGTCATTTCTTTATTGACTTCCACATTTTCCATGCTTTCCTCTTCATCGCTAACACATCTTGTTATTGCTTAGCACAGAAGATGTATAGAAGGCATTCACTGCCTTGCATTATTTTGATTTGAGAGTGTTTTATGGCCAGCCAATGAGATCCAGGGTCTGGAAGCTGAAACCTCAGAAATTCAAGCTAGAAATAACATGTATTTTTTTAAAGAGCGCAGTATTGGAACAATTGGAACATTTACCTAGGGACATGGTGGAGTCTCCATCACCCGAGGCCCTGAATGGGCATTTATCTAAAAATACACACTGGGTGCAACTACATGTGCAATTAAGGCAAATAAACAGTTTGCGATGGAGTCAACTGCTTCAAGTGCAGCATCTACATATGCACCCAGGACCACAGCACTTGGAGCCAGGTCCCCTCTGGCCTTAGAATTTAGGGATCCCCTTGAACTTTCTTTGCACAAATGCAAATAGGTCCCCAAGGAGCTAGCGTGTATGGAACTAGGCCCTTAGTGCCCACTAAAGACTGATTACACTTCCTAAGGATGCATTGTCAAGTGTGTTTTTGAGTTAGGAGACTTGGGTTCCTTCCCTGATCCTGCCTCCTGCCCATCAGTGAGGTCTTCAGTTATTTATCTTCTTCGTATCCCTTTGCTTCCACTGCACAATGAGAAACAAGGGCCACCTGTGCAAAGCATGTTGAAATTCCTAGATGGCAAATACTACGAAAGTGTAATTAATTATTGCTGTCCAACAAGCTAAACCGCATTCTGCTAGGTATGTAGTACTAACTGGTAGATGATACATAGTAACAGAGAAAGAACTGATCCACAGTTTGAGTCTAGTTCCAGCTTACAGTAAATGGTTCACTGAAAACCTAAAGTTTTTTTTCTTGAGTGTCCTACCCAAACACTTTCTTTTACAGGAGTTAATTTTCTTTTCAATTCACCAATTTTGCCAGCAGCAAGGTGGCCATTATTGAAAACGTTTTTAGAGTTTTAGTTTAAAAATATTTAAATCTCTCGAATATTTATGCATCTAGGCTGAACAGAACAGACGATGTTTTCTGGCTGAGAGGGTTTGTTTGTCTGCTTGCCTTTTTATTTTTCAATTTATCCCCTTTTTAACTTACTGCCTTGCCATGCTACCTTCAGTATCCTTATAGCACAGCTGTTAGGAGCACTGTCATTTAGAATCCATATCCAGTGCCAGCAACAATAGTGTCAATAGTCCTACAAATAATAGTCCTACAAATGTAATGTACAACCTTACACATTCCCATGTGCTAGGAGATTTTGCTTGTTCTATGACTTATGAGTATACCTCCTCCACCTCCCCCTGCCTCCTGGGCAGTGCAAGGGATAGCTGGCCAGTAATTGGAGAATGAATCTCTGTAACTAGAGCGGAGAGGAAATCCCCTATGGCAGGCATTGCAACTCTGTGTTCTGTGGTGTGATGAGACGATGAGAGAAGCAAACACTGACTTTGATGCCAAGGTGGTTGTGCTGCTAAAATGAGCCAGAAAGAGAGAAGCCATGAGTTGAACAAAATAAATCTGAGATGAAGCCTTCAGGCTGTTCTTTGCTGGACAGCTGCTTATAGCCAAGGGTGAGCTCCCAAAGCTGTAAAAAGTTGTAAATAGTTCCCTGACAGTGAACAATCTGCAAACAGCATAACCCTTTTTGATGTTTTTATGAATTACGGTGCATAAATGCTACCCCCACCCATCTAGTATGCATACTGTACCAGTGACCCTTGGATGAGTCTTCTCTGGGAATGGCAATCATTTCATAACAAAGCTATCATCTCCATTTCACTGCACCCCTCTGCAGGCACTCCCATGTCAGCAGAGATGCTGCAGTGCTGTGGAAAAGGACTGCACATTCCCCCATTACAGAAAGGTCACACTGTAGCTTTTGTATCAAGGGTCTCTGTCATCTATGTGACAGAAGAAGACAGCCCCTCACAATTGTATCTCCATGAGAGATTTGCATAGCTCATGTAAGGGTGAGATGTGGTCATTTCCATGTCAAGCTAGAAAGTTCTAGGAAACTTCTTTCAGGACCCAGCTGGCTGAGCTCCATCATGCTGTTATGGTAGGTGCTGGTGCTCACAGTCTTCCAAGTTCTTTTGCTTAGCAAGTGAGCAGCTGCTCAGTTTTGGAAAGACGTGCTGTTTCAGTCTGCAGATTTCCAGGAAGAGGAAGCCATACAAACAGCAGGAGAGATTGATTTCTGTTTTGGTCTCTGGTTGGCATTTGGAATCAGTTCTTGAAGCAGAGTTTCTCCCTAGAAACTGGATAGTAGTGTTAGACTGGGATTCTTGGAAGAAGAGATTGTCCTGCATGCTGTTTAACCACCATTATTCCTGGGCTGGCGTACATGCACAAATTAAACAAACTAGGGCATAGCCAATCTCTGCCTCATTGATGTCTTCTCCACTGGGAGCAGTGTGCCACTCTGTTTTCAAATATATACTTGAGGTGCAGTACAAAACAGACTCTCAGATGCCCCTGCCACACTCTCCCAGTCTAATACAGCACAGCTTCAGAGCCAGGTGAACTCCAGAACACCTGACTGAGATTTGCAGCGTAAACAGAGAAACCCTTAACCACAGAGCCAGAATGGATTAACTCTGCTAAATTCCTCAGCATGTCAGATAAGTTTGGCTCAGATTTAGAGGCATACCCAGCAAAGTGAGCATGGAGAGCCCCAGCAGGGTGGGCAAAGCTTCCAGCAGCCTTAGGGAATATTGGACACATCAGGGAATTGTGGCATGCAAACAGAATCTCAGATGGTGGACCAGAGTTATGCTATTCCAAACAATGAGGTCTAGCAAGAATCCTTGCAAGTCACTAGGCACAGAAACAAGCACAGATCTGAGAAATGAGGAAGTTGAGACACATCTAAGGAATATTATTTATTTAACGAAGTAAAGGAGCCCTTCTTGCATGTGGAGTTCAACCCTGGCCTTGGAGCAAAGTAGGAACAGCTATGCTTGTTAGAGCTAATCCAAGCTCTTTCACCATTATTTATTATTCAAGCTTTTGCCAAATCAGTGTTCTGCAGTCAGGGACCATGGTAAGCAGCAGCTGGTACTGTGTCTTTGTTGACATAGTAACAACTGGCAAAGACTGATAAGGTTACTGAGGATCAGTGTTCAATCTGGTGTAGAGGTCAAGCTTGTAACATCAGTACCACAGCCCAGCCCATCTAGCCAAGAGTCAGAGTAAAGATGGTGAAGCCCTGCAGACATCTCTGCTGCACTCCACGGATGGGCTATCCCAGTGGATAGGTACCAGCCTTCTTCAACAGCTAGTGGCTACAGGAAACCACAGAGTGCTCCAACAACCAGTGAGTTACAGCAGGCCAAGTGTTCTGGGCAGAGGAATAGACTGCAAGATTCAGCATCGGCACAAGCCCACAGTGAACTAGGGTCACGGAAGCAAAGCACTGCCAAAACTGCATGCAGGAGAGTGAGGGGAAGCCATTCCAACCTGAGAGGAAGCCATTCCAACCTGCTGACAGCCAGCCAGCCACTCCAGATGGCCATGCTGGTCAGGTGGATGGATAGAGCATCACCATGACCCCATCACAGATGCTAAGGGAACCACTGTGATGTGTCTGACCAGGGCTTGCTGGGGTGGGCCTGGAGCAGAGTCCGGCTCTGATGAAGCAGAGGGAACTCATTGTCCAAGGGAAGATGGTGCTGACCCTGTGCATCTTCTTCCAGCACTAGAGGCCATTTGTTTTTATTTTCTTTCCAGTGTGTTTTCTATCAGACATGAATTCTAATCTTTTAAGGGACCCAATCCAGGCCTCTCAGAAAGTAAGAATATAAGAGATGCCACACTCATCAAGCACAGGCACTGTGTTTTACAGTGGCACAGAATGGATGCTAAAGAAAAGAGTATTTAGGCAGGTTCTACTTAGACTGATCTCTTCCCTGCTCCTTCCCCCTTACAGCTTCCAGCATTTATAGGCTGAGGAAATCCTAATTTGGAGGTTGCAGCCTTAGTTGTCATGTGTAAAACCAACTGATGAATTTATTGAATCCTCTTTTGAACCTGGTTAAATTATCATCCTCTACAACATGCTGTGGCAATGACTCCCACAAGTTAATTACATGTTTTGTGGAACCTCCTCCCTTCCTCTTCTTTGCTTTGAATCTGCTTTCTAATAACTTCATTGTATGTCCCATACTGCTAGTATTGTGAGAAATGATTCATAATGAATCCCTACCTGCTTTCTCTGCACCATTCATAATTTTAAAGCCCTCTGTTATATCCACCTTCAGTCATGTTTTCTCAAAGCCTTCACATGCCCTTGATTATCTTTGTTGCCATTCTCTGTTCCTTTTCTAGCTCTGTTAAAACTTTCTGAAAGTGGGGGAGACCAAAACTGCATGCACTATTCAAGTCAGTGACATGATAATAACTTTCTGTCCTGTTTTCAATTCCCTTCTTGATATTCTCAGCAGTCTGTTTGCCTTTCAGACTACAGCTAAGCACTGAGCCAGTTTTCTGAGAAAAGATGCATCATAACTCCAAAGTCTCTTTCTTGAGTAGTAACAGAGAATGCAGAGTCCATCATCCTTTATCTCACATTAACTTCACTATGCGCTAAATCAAACCTAACATCCCAGATGTTACCCCTCCATTTTCTTCATTCTTGCATGGGAATATGTGAAATGAATATTACTAACAAGCCAGAGCTCTCTCTGGGAAAGATCACTTAGCCCATCATCCCCACTTTATCGGTTTCTTCTCGAGAACTTGTAAGACAAAATTATCACAAGTTGCCTTGTGAGATTACAGTCCTTAAATAATACACATTCATCCTGAACACTACCTCCAGAGCAGCCTCCTTCAGCCTCCATACTCACACTCAGCTTGATGCCTTTTCCACAGGGTTCTCCACTAAAGGAATGAAGGAAAAGCCTCCAGACCCCCTGGCTGATTCCTGTCTAGCTAGGCTGAGAGCTGCCCATCCTAGGAGATACCCGAGCTCCCACTGAACATACCCCTACTACTCCACAGATAGCACCACTGCTTGGCTCCATGGCATCTAACTCTGGAAATGGTTGACAGGGTACGAGCAGAAAAGTCCCCTCTCCTTACTCTAGAGCAGTCTGCCCCCGACTCCTGGAGATAGTACCTGTGCCTTGGCAGCCTATTGTCCTCCTGGCCATGGAGTTGTTGGGAAGCAAGGGCTGAATCCACATAGGCCTGAAGCACCTGACTGCTGTAGGGGAATCTATGACCCTGCATTAAGCA